>NC_134538.1:160882281-161232281 GCF_050624435.1 Tenrec ecaudatus
ATATGTTGTGTTTTTCATCTATACTTTTTGATTCCATTTACAAATGTTTTATTAAGATTTTTTATCTCTAACATTATAACTAAAATTTACTGTGATGGCTTTGTCTGGTTTGGGGATCCTGTAAATGAAGGTTTCACAAGATGAATTGGGTAGCTCTTTTTTTTTTTTTTTCGCTAAAGGAGTTTTTAAGTAATAAAGATTTAGAAAATTCATCTTGACATCCTCTGAAATATGTTCAGTGGCTCTCTGGTCTATGAACCTCCCACATCCTTGTATTTGTGAAATGTCTTTATTATCTCCTTCTTTTAAAATGATAATTTTGTTACTTAAAAGACACTCCGATTCAACATGATTCCACTGCAGTACTCTGGAAACCTTTGTTCCCTGTCTTCTGCTCGCTCTCTACCGAGGTGGCATCTGATTCAGCCTGGCTTTAGTTCTTTGACACAAAGCTTCCCTTTTGTCTCTGGTGGATTTAAGTGTTTTTCTTTTCATCTTTGTTGTTCTGAAACTTCCCTACATGTGCCTAGAGGTAAGTTTTAAATAGCATTTTTACTGGTCAGATAGAGACCAGTGGGACCCTCAAGCCTATGGCCTGCAGTCACCCTTCAGGTCTGGAAGTGGACTGAGTCTTGCATTAGAATAATCAACCATTTAGGATAAAAAGGGCAGTATTTACCTGAGCACATGCAAATTGGGTGGAAGTTGAGAGAGTAGATCAGTTTTCCGTTCCTCACTGCATATGCATTGTGTTTTAAGACATTGATTGTACTCCCCCCAGGCCCCCAACAACCCCACCACAGCACTCTCTCCACCCTCTCCTGATCTGTTTCCCATGTCCGTCTGTCCTTCTTGTCTGTCCTTGCCGTCTGAGCTTCCCAAGACTCATTGATGCCGGCTCATGTCAACCCTATAATACAGAGGAGTTGAACTTCCCCTGTGGGTTTCCGAGACCTCCGAGTCAATCTTTTGGAGAGCAGGAAGCCTCATTTTTCTCCCGAGGTTTATCCCTGGGCAAATGCTTCTCCTTTTATCTCTTATGGTTGGTTGTTCTAAAGATGTTGCTATTGTTCACCTTGTAGGCCTGTCTGTGTTTTGGCAGAAAAAGCTGAGCCAAACCCCAAAGGAGGTGGTGAGTTCAATTCCACGGTTGGAGGGTGCCTAAGCATCAAAGTACTAGAGATTCCAGAAGTCTCTAGGAGCAGTAAGCCTGGTCTTTTATAAAAAATTGAGTTTTGTTCAATATTTTTCTTCTCCTGCATCTAGGACCTTCTGCTGTCCCCTCTTCAAGAGTCATTGGTAGTGGCCTGTGGGCAACATCTAGTTCTTCTGGTCTCAGGGTCGTGGAGGCTGAGGTTCCTGGATTCTCTGCATGAATTGCTTACATGTGTCTCTGATTGTCTTCACTCTTTCGTGCTCTGATTGGGGAAGACAATGTGTTTTACCTTAGATGGCTGCTCAAAACCTTTGAAGAGCCACCAAAGCAGAATGTAGGACATTGTCTTTGTGAACTACGTCATGCCAATTGACTTAGATGTGCCCCAAAACTATGGTTCTGTGGTCCAAGGCCCAGAAACTACGGTTTAATTTCTTATTAATTTCTAGAAAATTGCTATGCATTATTGCTTCAAATATTGTCTTTCAGTCATATTAATATCTACTGGTGCTTGCCAATATTCGCTTTCACAGTTCTTCGTTTTTCTGTAATACATATATATGTATTCCTCTCAATGTAAGACTTTTCTTTCATTTGTATCTTGGATTGTCTAACTAGTGTATACATGTTCTATCTTTATCTTAGTGACTTTCTGTTTCATATCTACATTTCTACTATATTGTTTGGTATTTAATTCTGTTGAACAAGTCTATTTTCCTTATTATCTATTTGAACATATAAACAATATTATCGTATGATCTGCTTTAACAGTCAGCTGCTAATCATAAAGTCAGCAGTTCAAAACCACCAGACACACCTGGGGAGAAAAATGGGCCTTTTAAAGCCATAAAGAGTTACAGTCTTAGCAACTCTTACTGTCAGTTCTACCCTATTTTATAGGGTTGCTATGAGTCAGAATTGACTTGATAATGGCAGTTATTTTAAGTGTTTTTTTGGTTTTGTTTGTCTTTTGTTGGTTTGCTTGGTTTCAAATTTGTGAACTTATCTATTTGCTGTTTTCCTTTTACATGGCTTGATACGGATTTGAATTTAATATCATCTTTTTTATTTAAAATTTTTTTTTACATTTTATTAGGGACTCATACAACTCTTATCACAATCCATACATATACATACATCAATTGTATAAAGCACATCCGTACATTCTTTGCCCTAATCATTTTCAAAGCATTTGCTCTCCACTTAAGCCCTTTGCATCAGTTCCTCTTTTTTTTGCCCCTTCCTCCCTGCTCCCCCCTCCCTCACGAGCCCTTGATAATTTATAGATTGTTATTTTGTCATATCTTGCCCTATCCGGAGTCTCCCTCCCCCCCCTTCTCTGCCGTCCATCTCCCAGGGAGGAGGTCACATGTGGATCCTTGTAATCAGTTCCCCCTTTCCAACCCACTCACCCTCCACTCTCCCAGCATCGCCCCTCACACTCCTGGTCATCGGTACTGCATCACACCCTGACTGACCACTCTCCTCTCCTAAACCCCTCTATGAGGGGATCTCTAGTGGCCGGCAAATGGGCCTTGGGTCTCCACTGTGCACTTCCCCCTTCATTCACTATGGTATATATATATATATATATACACACACACATATATATTTTTGCATGATGCCTTATACCTGGTCCCTTGGCATCTTTTAAAGCCATCTTTACTCATGTGAGAATTATCTTCAGGGGGTGTTGTTTCTTTCACAAGTAAGGACTCTTGTGAAGTGGAGGCAGGGATTGGTTCATATATGACTTGTCTTTTCCTAAACAATTTTTTCATTAGTATTCTGGACTCATGCTTTACGTATGGAAAGCCTGAATTCAGGCCACTCAGTCATTTGTAGAACATCTGGTATGAGCTCCAGAAGTTGACCTGCTTTTCTCTAGGGCAGTAGCCTGTGGCTTCCTTTATGGCCAAGACCCAAGGTCAGTAGGAGGAGGATCCTCAAGGCTATGGTCAGAGAAGGGCAGCCTATTCCACAGCGCCTGCATCATGACAGATACCAAACCCCAAACCAAGCCCAGTGCATCAAGCCGATTCCAACTCATAGGGCCGAGTAGATTGGCAGGGGCAGAAAGCCTGAGCTGTCTTCTGCACAGTGGCTGATAGGTTTGAACTGCTGCCCTTTGTATTAGTAGCCCACCTCCTCATTTAGACTGCACCAGCAGGGAGCGTCTCTAAAATCAGTGCTCTATGCAGGTCTCTCCTGCTGTCCGGCCCCACTGACACCACTGGCTGGTTGTCCTCAGGCACCCCTCTGGCTAGTCCGCCCACTTGAATGTCATAGGTCTTGAGGTGGTGATTACCATTCATAATCCATTTTGCTTTGAAGCTTGTCGTTTCCTTTATTTCCATCTAATGTTAAAAGTAATTAGTATTGATTAAAAATTTAAGAGATGTAGACAAGAAAAAGGGAGGGGGCAGGAGGAAGAGGTGGGGAGAGATTATAATCATTTCTAATTCTATCTTCCGGAGGAAACATTACTGAGACTATATTTCAATTTAGTTCTGTGTTTATCAGTAGTTATTGGGTGTCTACTGTTTGCCAAGGTTGTGCCGGGAACTAGGCGTGCCAAAATGTCCAAGGAGTTTGACTTGTTATTTGCATATCTTTGTATTTTTATGAGCTTTAACCTCACGAGGCTCTTGCTTGCTAACATTGGTCTAAGGCAATTAGCTGCATGGCTCCCTGTCAGGACTGTACAGGCAATTCCCAAGTTGAGATGAGATGCATTGCTTTCTCCCGTAGGTGGTGTTCTCTTAAGCATAGTGGTGGTTTGACTTATCTCTTTTCCTGAATCATATTTTAATGACTAATCACAGCACTCCATGATTTCATTTTGTCATACTTTATAAAACTCCTGGGTATAATCAATACTTTTCTGAGATGAGTTGTACTTTTACTTTTTCATTTGCACACTTCTAGAAAATACTGCTTTTAATAAGGCCATGTGGACCATCATTCTATTGTTGGACTTATTAGACCATGTCTTTATTGCCAATAAGCCCAATCTCAGCCCAGTATTTATAGATTAATTATGCATAATTACTCCCCTTCCTATAACATACGTGGCACTTAAACATGTCACAGTATTAGTTTCACTAAACATCATGGAGTAAATCTTATTAGTGCAATGCTTGTTTTCCTAGGGAGAAAAACATAATGTGTTCAATTTAAATTATGGCGTTCAATATCTAAGAATACAGAGGACAAAATTCTTTGAACAGTAAATGTTCTCAAAGTCACCCTGACAGGATAAGTAAGTGGCCCTGCTGTGAGCATTTCTTCCCCTCATCGAGGATGCCTGAAGAAGCTGGATGCTAATTCGTCACATCCAGGACTCGGCTCCTGCGATGGTTTTGTCGGTACTTCCCTTTAAAGATGCTTCCAGGAAGGGCGACCACATTCTCACTGGAAGCTAAAACCAGTGACATAGGTGGAGCTGCTCTTCCTCCCGCAGGTGATGGACCACAGAGCCTCCAGGCCATCTCCCAGGCAGTGCACGTGGGCACACGTCCAGATTCTTTGACGTTTCCCCACTATCAGTGCACATACATTCACCAAGGTGATTTGAGCAGTCTGGGGGAGTCAGTGGGTTTTGTTAGAGAAGGAGGAGGACCCCATATACTTTTCTCATTTTCTTTGTAAATTGTATGATGAATGAAATAAAGGTTTGCATAATAGATCATCCATTTACATTCAACACCTTACCCACGTTTGTTTGTTCTTATTCACGACAGCTCCCACTACACGCATGCCGCCACTCCTTCTACTTCCTCGCTATTGCCTGTTTCCATGCCTCCCTCTTGGCTAACGTCCTATGTTTTGTGCTTGTGGAAATGCAGCCTTTTCGATCTTAAGTAGTCAATTGTTCTAACACTGACGTCTAGACTTGAAGGGTCTCACCATGTCCATTCCATTAGTAATCCAGACCTTTGTTATGACTTCGAGTTAGGTTTTCTTCAGATATTTTTGTTTTTCTTTTAAATAGTCCTTGAGCAGATTAGTATTGAAAGACGTGTCTTCAAGCTCACTAACCCGGCTTTCCATTGATTCGATCCGATTCCCGTGCTTTTCCAGTGCACAGTCTGAAACTTTAGTATGAATCCAGTGTCCATGTCTGAAACCCTAGTATGAATCTTCTGAATTTCCACTAGCTCTCTTTCGCATGGTTTGTAAATTTTGCATTTATTATTGTCATATTGTCCCTTCACTGTTTTTCTGAATTCTTCTGAAATTTGTCCCAGCATCTTCCCAGATTTCTGTTAGGGTTTAAACGACTTTCACTTGAATTCTTTATCAGGTAGTTTCAATTCCCCTTCTTCCTCAGAAGCGTTTTCTGACTCTGTATGTAGGTTGCTTACTGGAGGAACTCTATCTTGTTATTTATGTGGGAGCTGAGATTGTCTCTTGCCTCTGAGACATTGGGCGGGGGTTGTATTTGTGTTTAGTTGATGGTAGCAGGTTGCTGGTGAGCTGAGATTGTTGCCTCTGAGACACTGTGGGGGGTTGTATGTGTGTTTAATTGATGGTAGCAGGTTGTAATTGAGCTGAAATTGTCTCTTGCTTCTGAGACGCTGCGGTGTTTTGTGTTGGTATTTAACTGGTGGTTGTGGGTTGGTGAGGCATTACTCACTCACCACCTTCTCTTCCACGCGGAGTGTGATGTAGGTGTTCGGGTGTGTGCCGTTCTCTGGTGGCCATGCACAGCTGAGAGCAGGCTTGGCTGGTGTGCTAGCTTTTTCTCAGTGATCAGGTGGCAGTGGAGTGCGTGGGACGCTTGTCTTGTAAGTGTGCCTGCAGGAGGTATGGGTGTGGCTGGGCTGGGTGGACACAGTCTCTGTCTCCAGTTGGGTGGGACAGGGAAAAAACCCAAACAAACTCAAGATAGGAAAATAAAAAGACAACAATCAAAAATGATTTTAAAAAATAAATAAAAAATAAGGTAGGGGAAAGTTGTTTAACAGCCAGAAATTTTTTTTTTGAATTTCATAACTAGGAAGAAGAAAAAGAAAGTAAAAGCACGGGTAGGAAAAAAGAAAAGGGGACCACAGTAAGCAAAACTTGGGGGGAGCAAACAGAAAAGGGAAAAGAAAAAGGAGAGAGACAGAATAGCAAAGACTAAGAACTCTGGGGAAAGGGAGAAGGAAGGGGCAGCAAGAAGAACACTCGAAGAAGGGCGGCTGTCTGCTCGTCTTCCTCACGACGTCCCGGGGACATCACATGTAGCGATGTGCGCAGGGGTGTTTGGGGAACGAGAGTGTTTCTCTTTGGCACATCTTCTAACACAGGGGTGATTCTACTGGCCCTGCAGTGCGATGACGGTAGAGTACTGTTACAGATGAGCTCCTATGTGTAAATGCGGTTGGGAAACAGGTCTGTGTAAGTAGAAAGAATCATTTCATAGCTCAGAGGACTGGCGATTGATTGCGGGATACTTTACCACTACCACGCAACATTTGGGCACAGAAAGACTCTTTCTTCCACATGTGTGTTAGGAAGGGTGAGGACCTTTGTGAAGCACTTAACTATGGGTCTAATTCCATGAGAAGCAAATCTGCTTCCTTAGAGATGCAAGCAGTTCTCAGATTACAAACACGTTCCATTCCTACACTTGTCTTCAGGTGGAATTTGCATGGGGGCCGGACTACTTCGGAATGGTTTATGTCCAACTCTGGTAAGGCACATTTTTGTCTTACTCTGGAGCATACAGTGTACCTTTCTGTGCGTAAAATATTGAAGAAATATTTCCAGTTCACTAACGTGCATCTAGTATCAGGACACATAATGCTTTGATGCACAGTGCAAGTAGCTCTGGTTTCTTATTGCAAACCACTGTCAGCTCCTGAATTTATAACATCACAGACTTCATGGGGTTCAGGGCCCTTGGTGGTACTGTGGGTTAGGCATTGTATTCACTCACCTCAAGCCATGGCATCATAGTGACCCTTTAGGACAGGGTAGAACTGCCCCTGTCTCCTTCTGAGACTGTAACTCTTTACAGGAGTTGAAAATCTTATCTTTATTCCACTGCTTGGCTGTGACTCTGGACTACTGACCCGGTGGGTTTCAGCCCAATGAGTAATGCACTACATCACCAGGGCTGTATTTACCACAAAATCCATGGTTCAAATCCATTAACTGCTCCACAAGAGAAAGACGAGGCGGTCTACTCCCAGGAAGATTTACAGTTATCGGAAACAAGGCAGCTCTGAAACAAAATCGACTTGATGGCAGTTGGTGGATTGATGGGAGTTAGTCGTAACTACAGGTTGTACACCGGTTGGACATTTATAACCTGGAGACTGCTTATAATACTAACTTCTGTTCCCTGGATTCAACATTGTTACCACCATCTAATAGGAAATCAATGCTGTTATTGGCTCCGGTGGGAGAACTGGGATTCACACACATATCTGTTTGTCTTTAAAACCCATGATCTTCTGACAAATGGAAACAGTGAACACAGAGTGGAAGTAGGAAGAGTCGTGGTCTGTTGTGGGGGGTGCAATCAGTGTCACGGAACACATCGTATGTAGATTGTTGAATGGAAAGCCAATCAGCTCTTTAGAAAACAAGCAAACGAGCGTCCACAATCTCGCCATTGCACTAACTCAGGGAGCGATGTCTTCGTCAGAAGCATGGAAGACACCATTGCTAACATTGATGGAGTACTGCATGAGTCCTCCAGGGAGCCCAGTTGCAAGCTCAGTGTTCAGTCTAAATGGCTACATTATTCCCGGCAGAGCCTTTGCTCTCCATAAATTTCTCTTTCTCAGGACACCAAGGTTTCGAAAGGAAAATTATTTTACTAAGGGGACCTTCAACCTGGTTTTTGGTGTGGACAGTCCTCTGTGGGATGGGCGAAGAGCCGGAGGGAAAGAAATGGGAGTCCTCCGTGACCTTGGGAAATCGAGCTGGCTCCCCCCACCTCCCCACCCTCCCCAGTGGAGTTATGATAGATGAAGATGACAAGAACAACACATACTTCCTCCGAGGTAGGCCACTGCATCTTTCTGGCTCTTAGCGTAACAGCTTAGCCTTCCCTTGAATGCGTAGTGCTATCCCAAAGCACAGAGCGCCAGTTTCTCCAAGACCGTGAGTCTATTCGTTTTAATGAAGATGCACACATGCCAAGCGGACCACATCCTTCATGGCCAAAATCACCATTTAGAGAGAGAGACTCCCTCCCTCCCTTCCACTTGATGGTCCTGAGCAACTTGGTTGTCCTGTTATAGATATGATGGTCCGGGTCATCCAAGGTGGGGAGACAGTTGCAGCTGGAGAGGACAAGGGGGTTGGAGGGAGACGACGGATCGGGTCCAGCACTGAAGAACTCTCTGAGTCATGTTACCAATTGGATGCAGATCTGGGATGAGACATAGGCCAGGCTATTTCTACTTCCTGTCCTGCTTGTTTGATTTTTAATTAAAATTAATTTCTATTGCCGTAACTATTTAAAAAAACAACAGCAAACACACTCACTGCCATCTATTCAATTCCAATTCACAGGGATAGGGTAGAACTGCTCCTGTGAGTTTCTGAAACTATAACTCGTTGTGGGATTGGAGAATCTCCTCTTTCTCCCACAGAGCAGTTGGTGGTTTAGAACTGCTGACCTTGAGGATAGTTGCCCAGTGTGTAACCACTATGCCACCCCTATAACTCAAATCCAGACTCAATGCTATTGAGTCGATGCTGACTCACAGTCACCCTAGAGGACAGAGTACAACTGCCCCTGTGAGTGTCTGAGACTTCACTCTTTTCGGAAGTAGAAAGCCACATCTTTCTCGCTCGGAGCAGCTGGGGTTCAAACTGCTGACCTTGTGACTAGCCGTCCAACATGTAACCAGTACACACCAGTGCTCCATGCCTACCACTATAGAATGCAAATTTGCTGTTATTTTTAGAGAACAGTTTCCACCGTATTGCTGTTTGTGGTAGTTCCATAAGTTGGTGTCAGTTTGAGGAGAGTGTAGGGGTGGAGGCTGGCCTGTCATTAGGGTCACAGCCAATGAGGCCTCTGGGTGGGCATGGCCTTCTCCTGACAGTTCTGAAAACTCCTGTACTTCCTCCCTGGAGGTGGGAGACACTCTCTCTTGGCTCACTCCCGGCGAGACATGTCTGAGGAGAAGCCACATGGAGCTACCCTGATGCACCCAGAACCCTGGGAGCTGGAAAAGCCACGTGGAGACTCCTGCCAGCGCTGAGATGTTTACAATGCCACTGGATCCACAAGACTTCCCACCCACTGGGCTGGTGATCTTCCTGCACTTGGTGCCATTGCACATGTTTTGGGAGTCAGAAGAGGACATTATAGATTGGTGTTGGACCTATGGGCTAATATTGGACTTATGGACTTGATCTGGACTGGGCTGAGATGTTTTCTCAATATTCAACTGCTCTTATATATAAAACTCTCTCTTATACACATATGAGTTTTTATGAATTTGTTTCTCTAGTTTACCTGGACTAGCACAGTGTTGTAATTTGCCTCGTCTTCCACATGCATTGTATTTTGAAAAGGTTGCCAACCCATAAAATCAGGATATTTGCTGATTGGTAGTGAGTAATCTATAAGGGGTATTCAAAAATGTGTGGGAAAATCCCATTATATTTTAATTCCATTTATCCTGTAGAATTTTTCAAGCCCCCGTGTATCTCTTCACATACACTTAGCTCCCGGTATGCTTTAGGAAGCCAAATGCAGATGTCCTAAATAGCAAATGTGGATGTTAATTCCTGGCGAGAGTGGCTTGTTTGGAAGAGCAGTGATAATGTTACTTATACCCCGTGCCGTTTAAAGATTTTGACAGTGATGCACTGTGATCCCACGTTGGAAATGGCAATTGCACTGGGAAAAAGGTGAATTGTCCTCTTATCTTTCTATCACGGCGGCCTGCTCGCATGATCACTGAAAAGGAGCCCGCAGACCCACGTCACCCAGAGAACACGATCCACACACTGGTAATGGGCTGGGAGTGGTCACTGAGCAGTCTTCCATTGCTTCTCTTGCTACTTGGACTTTCCTGGTCATCAGATACATTTTCAAGAACCACAAAATTGATCCCATGCACCATGTCATTAGCAACAGAGAAAAACACCCCAATTTTACATGGAGAATTGAAACTAAAGTTATTTTTTCCTAGGAGTTAATATACATACCATATCATTCCATAGTTCTATTAGCAGATGGGGTCCCAAGGCTCCAGCGCATCTAACAACTGCCCACTCCCAGTGCATTTTCATGAGTATTAATCTCACCATCACTCTCATCCAGGCTTGACTCCTGCCTTCGTCTGAACTTGGGGACATAGAGTCCATACTACACATGTGGAGACCTTTGTAAGCAGGTAGGAGATAGGAATTTTCACAGACCCCGCCCCCCCCACCTCCTGGAAGCACAGATTGGAACCTCTGACCTGGGGGCAGGCACTGGTGTCCTGCAGGGGATTTTGGACACAATGACCCCATTAGTTCACCCATAAGGTAGCCCAGGTCTGCGAGCTTCAGGTGTCAGTAGGAGGAGGCAACCTGATTAAATCTGAGTCTTTGAAGTTGAAATTATGCCGGCGTCTTGGCGACCAACTCCTAAACTGTGTGAGTCGCTCACCGGCCAGCAAGGCTCCTCCTTGGGTCAGCTCAGCCACTGCCTGACCAGATTGAACCAGCACTCCCAGTCGTAGGCTGCTCTCAAATAGGAAAACAGGGATCGATAACTCATCTACTACTGCGTTTAATTATCCAGAGGAAGGCATGCGTGCCCCTGCCTATATTTATATCCATGCCTATATCACTCCCGGGCTTTAGACTTCCTGAGAGCAGGGGCCACGTCTGATTTATTCACTTACGTAGATTGTCTAGTGCAGGGTCCAGCATTCATTCAGTGTTTGCAACAGCTGGGTAAGTAGATGCATGTTAGGGTGCATTTTGAAAAATAGGAAGCCTCTCACCAATGAGACAGCGGCCGTCACAGCAGGATCAAACTTAAGGACAGTGGTGAGGATGGCGCAGGACTGCAGAGCGTTTTGTTGTGTGTTGTTAGCAGGTTGCTAACAGGGTGCATTTGGCCCACCTGGAAAGTGTATGAGAACACAGATTGCTTGTGGGCCATCACCCTCAGGATTTCTGATTTTATATATGAAGATCCAACACACACAACGTCTACCACTAAGTCCCAAGTGTTGTTGCAGTTGCTAGTCTGGTGGCCGCATCTTGAGAACTGATGAGTGAATGTAATTACCTTCTAATAAAAATTGTTGTCTTTTGGCCTGCTAGCCAGATGGCTCTGGAATTTAAAAAAGCAATAAGCGCAGGGGAAACACAGGAAATGATTCGATCATACAAAGGTGTTGTAAGGCACTAGAGGGAAATAAAAATCTTCCCAACTGGACCAATAAAGAAAACGGAGAAAAGGTGGAAATTTTCAAGGATGTCATTTTACTCTGATCCACTTTCGACACTCATGGAATCAGCATTCAAGAAATCAAAAGACGTACTACATCAGGCAACGCTACTTACAGGACCTCTTTGAAGTGCTGAGGAAGCAAGAATGCCACTTTGAAGACTGAGGGGCCTGATTCAAGGAATGGTATCCCTAATCGACACACACACACACATATATATATATATGTATGTATGTATATATATACGCAGGACAGCGAATAAGGAACACGGAAGAAGAATTTGTGCATTTGAATGATGGTGGGAGAGAGTACGGGAAGCCTCCTGGACTGCCCGAAGAACAAATGGGTTCCTCTTGGAGGAAGTAGACAGTTAGTGTGTTAGTCCAGGTAGGCTAGAAAAACAAATTCATACTCATATGTGTATAAGAAAGACCTTTACATACAAGAGCAATTGCACATTGAGAAAACATCCCAGCCAAGTCCAGATCAAGTCTATAAGTCTGATATTAGTCCTTATGCCTGACATCAATCTATAAATTCCTCTTCAGACTCACGAAGCACATGCAATGATGTCAAATGCAGGAAGATCACAGGCCAGTGGGTGGGTGGGAAGTCTTGTGAATCCGGTGGCGGTGGAAGCATCTCAGCGCTGGCGTGGGTCTCCACGTGGCTCCTCCAGCTCCAGGGCTCTAGTGTACCTCCATGTATCTTGTCAGCAGGCATGTCTTGCAAGGAATGAGTGAGTGTCCCACCTCCAACAAGCGATTTATCTCCTTAGCGCCTCCAAATGAGGTCATCAAGCTGTGACCTCATTGACCGGCTAAACTCCACCCTTTCACTCTTAATTTTCAAATTAACAACTGATTATGTAACTACCACAGTCAGAATGTCTCCGAAGTGAGGGTTGAAAACGGCAAGGCTTTATCCAACACACTTTGGACATCTTACCAGGACAGAGCAGTCCCTGGAGAAGGTCATCCTGCTTGGTCGAGTGGAGGGCAATCCGAAAAGAGGCGAGCTCCTCAGCCAGATGAATCGACACAGCGGCTGCAACCATGAGCTCAGACAGAGCGACAGTTGTAAAGAGGGTGCAGGACCTGTGGTGTTTCCTTCTGCAGTTCGTTAGGTTCTCTGTGAGTCTCAGCCCCCTCAATGGCACCTGACAACATCAATAGCAAAGTCACTCTAACGGAGAGCATCTGGTGCTCAGGGTGAAACTGGAGGGGTGAATTTTGTATTGCCAGGGACAGAAATCGTTAAAATGGGCATCAAGAGAATAAGGTCTCTTGAGGGCCAAGCACAGGGACCATTGGTCTCTAACGGACGGGATGCCTGGTTGGACTCAGTTATTTACCATGTAACCAGTTTCCACCAAGTTGGTTCTGACGCGTGGAAACTCCATGTGTAGCAGGCAGACCTGAGGACCATGGAGCTTTCAGTGGCTGATTTATCAGAAGTAGATTGCCTGGCCTTTCTTGCAAGACATTTCTGGGTTGACTCAAACGTGCAGTCTTTTGGTGAACATCAAGCATGTTCTTGTTACCGGGTTGGTTGTTGCTGTTAGGTTCTGTCAAGCCAGGTCCATCTCATCATGACCCCATACCCAACAGGCTAGAGCACTGCCCAGCCCTGCCTCGTTCTCTCAATTCAGTGTTATGTTTGAGCCCCTCGCTGTTGCCACCGTGTAAATCCATCTGGTTGAGCATCTTCTTCTTCCTCCCCTGCCCTTCTCCTTTAACCAGCATGATGTCCACACCCCAACCCTGCCCACAGTGAGCCAGTGGTTATCCCAAGCCTGAGCTTCTGGTTTGTGCGACTACATCTGCTTCATTGTGTTAGTCTGGTTGGACTAGAGGAACAAATCTAGGGAGACTCATAATGTGTATAAGAAAGAGCTTTACCTAAAGAGTAATTGTACTTTAAGAAAGCATCCCTGCCATTAGTCCGATAGTAGCCCATATGTCCGATACCGATCTATAAATTCCTCCTCAGACTCACAAAACACATGCAACAACGCCGAATGCAGGAAGATCACAGGCCAGTGGGTGGAAAATCTTGCGGATCCAGGGGCGGTGGAAGCATCTCAGTGCTGGCAGGGGTCTCCACATGGCTCTTCCAGCTCAGGCTACTAGTGTAGCTCTGTGTGTCTTGTCAACTGCAATGTCTCCCAGGGAGTCAGCCTGTGTCCCACCTCATGCCAGCTATTTATCTCCTTATCACCTTCAAATGAGGTCATCAAGTTGCCACCTGACTGACAGGCTAAACTCCACCCCTTGACTCTTAATTCTCTCAAACTGATCGCAGATTAAATAACTACCACACTCATACAGGCTCATGGAAGTCTCATATTTTGGAGTCATCGCTCTCTCTTACTACCCCTTCTCTGCTGACTTTTGCCACTTCTTCTCCCAGTGTACCCCACACTCACCTCTTACATGCATCTTGTGAAACTGACATTAGATACCTGCACAATGATCCCTGGGCATGACTATCTTGGGGTGGGGAGTGTAGGTATCTCCTATGTCCATGAGCAAAACCATTAAAGAGTTGATCCCCTCCCTCCTCCTCCTCTCCTGGTGAGCCTGCTGCCTCGTGATGCAGCCAGCAACCCAGAGCGAGCCACATCATCCTTCCTAGGCCAGCTCGCTGCTGGAAGACCAGGTCTGGAGGAGAGGAGACTGTTCTAAATCCCGATAGGATTGCTGACAGGGAATCCGAGAAACAGGATGCTGCAGAACCGGGGAGAGCCCTTGTGAGACAGATAGGGAACGAGATGGGAACGGAGTTAGATATGTGGGGAAGCATTACTGAGTAGCCCTGGATCTCAGAAAGAGGAGACCCCAGAAGACTTGACACTGCTAAGGAAGCCAAGGGAAACTAGTCATTGCCTTCACTATTACCAACGCCCGAATTCTGCCAAAAGAACAAACGAATCTGTCTCCGAAGACGTACAACCAGACTACTCCTTGGAAGCAAGGATAGTGAGACTTCGTCTCATGCACTCTGGGCATGCTGTCAGGAGAGATGAGTCCCTTGTCAAAGATACCGTGGCTATAGCTGGTCAAGTAGAGGGTCCGTGAAAAACAGGGAGACCAACCAAGAGATGGATGGCTGCAACAATAGACACAAGCATGACAACAGTTGTGAGCAGGGTGCAAGACTGGGTGGTGTTTCATTTTGTTGTGCGCAGGGTTGCTGTGAGTTGGAACTGACTTGATGGCACCTAACAACAACAACAACAACAAACATGTCACTAGACATGTAGAAAACAGGGCTTCACGAGATCAGCTCATTTCATAAGTGGTAGTGACAGGACTCAAACAGCAGTCCATGTGAATCCAATCTCAGAATTACCGAGTTCGGCTGCAGTTCTTTCCTGATCAGTCTTTAAGGCCGGTGGAAGAGGAGAGCCGAGGAGAGGTGTTTTACCCCAATCTGTGCAGCCAACGGCTGTTGCACCACAAGCAGGCTGCACCCAGGCTGCTCCGCTGTGCGTGCTTAGAGGCACATGAAACAAGAACACACGATTGAGGTCTGTCTCTTCAGCGGAATTCAGAACACGCTGCCTTTGCTCTGTGCCCTGTAATTGCTGGCTGGCACATGGCTCTTGGGTCACCTGATTTCAGGCACCGTTGGTGCTGCACTAGAGAGTAGCCAGGAACCAGTTTGAAAAAGTTAGTAAAGAAAGCCTTGGAGACATAGAATTTCACAACTTGATGGGCACTTAGAGGTCATGTTGGCCCAAGCTGTTCACCTGCCGAAGAACACTAATGACAGCTCCCGCAGCCAGCCTAGAGAGCTGGGACATGGCTGGGGGCGCCCTGCTCAGGGACCTTCTGCTGCAGCCACAGCTATGAACAGCCCACAGGGAGAGCCCAGGCCACAGTGCAGACAGGAGTCATGGGACTGGGTGCAAAGCTGGCATAGATTCCAGCCATGTGTTTTTTGGGAGGGGATAGTAATTCTCAGGGCAAATGTCTTACAAGGACTCTTTCCCTGTGCGATGTTTTATAAAGACTTAAGGTATTTCTGGAGAAGAGCATCGAGGGTACTATGAACTGCTAAAAGGACAAACCATTCTGTCTTTTAAGAAGTGCTCCTTAGCGGTGGGGATGGCAAGACTTCGTCTCACGCATACTTTGGACATGTTGCCTGGAGAAGGACATCTTGCTTGGTACGATAGAGGGGCAGGCACAGAGGAAGCTGCTTGCCCAGATGGACGGACACAGCGGCTGCCACAGTGGGCCGGAACATGAGAACCACCGTGGGGCTGGCACATGACTGGGTGGGGTTTCTTTCTGTTGTGCATGGGGTCACCATTCTTGGGGAGTTCAAGGACTCTCTTCGGGCATCCATGTGTCTCCCTCAGCCTGGGCTCTGCCAAGCCCACAAACCCTTTACTTCCTCTGATCTCTCCCAGTTTGCCGTAGGCGTTTCAGTGCTGACTGGCGGGATTCCCTGCTTATTCTATTTAAATCCATTTCCTTCCCATTCTGTTTCCACCCTCGCACGCTTGGTCTCAAAGAGTCTCCCTCCTCTCCTGTTGTGCATGCAGGCTCTTAGAGAAGTAAGTCTCTCTGGAGCATGTGCACTGGAGGTGGTTGTTGCGTGGTGCATGTGTGGTGTGTGTGTGTGTGGTTTGTGTTAGTGTGTGATGTGTGTATATGTGGGAGAGCATGGTATGTGTGGCATGTACATGGTCTAGGATGCATTTGTGTGTGTAGGTATGTATGCATGTGTATATATGATGTGTGTGCCACAGTGTGGGGGATGTGAAGGGTGTGCGTATGTTCATGTGTTTGTGTGAGTGTTATATGTATGCGTGTGAGGGGTGTGTGTATGTTCATGTGTCTATGTGAGTCTGTGATGTGTGAGAATAGGTGCTGTAGTGTGAGGGAAGATGGCATGTGTATGCTGTCATGTGTGTCGGCAGGGTATGCATGTGGTGTGTAGGGTGTGTGAGTCTGTGAGTGAGTGGTGTGTGAGTCTGCGCTATAGTGTGTGTATGTGAGTGAAGGTGGTGTATGTATGTTCTTGTGTGTGTCCACAGTGTACCTGTGTGCACGCGTTGTGTGGGATGTGTGAGAATGTGTGAGTGGTGTGTGTGTCCTCATGGGGTTGTGCATGGTTTGTGTGAGTTTATGTGAGTGTGCGGCGTATCATCATGTGCACATGTGTGTGCAGGCATCTGTGAGGTATGGTGTGCGGAATCCTTGGATCCGCTCCTTGGTGGGGGTCCCCTTCTGACTGTAAGACCCCCCACCCTGCACTCCGGGCTTCACTTTCATAGAGCAAGGTGACAGCAGCAGGTAGGGAACATGAATCATTTCAAAGTCTGTGAAATGCGAAGAACTGAGCAAGCAAGAATGCTGCCCCCTCTGAGCAGGTCCCACGCTGGACCCTGGGCTCTCGCCTGGTTCCTGGCCCTGTGCCTGACCCGGCTTGCCCTGGCTGCCCCCTGGGCCACTCTGGCTCAGGGTCCAGCCCCTGCCTGATCCCTGGTGGAGATTCAAGCCTGTCCCAAGCAGAACTTTCCAGTCAGTGCGCCCTCCGGCTCTTGGCGTTGCTTTGAAGGTGCTCTGTGCTCTGAGCCCAGGCTTCTGCGCTGGACCTGCGTCTCCCTGAGGGTTCCCCCATTTACTGGCAGAAGGTGGACGTTTTCTCTGTGGCTGAGTCCTGGGCAGCCTGACCCACCAGCTCCACCCTCGCAGTAGATGTGGCTCTGGGAGATGGCTCCCACCCTGGAGTGTGGCTGTGGAACTGAACTCCCCCGGCCTTGCCCACCCCCCAACGTGAGCACTGTTTCATTAGCTCGCACCCACTGCAGCTCGGGCAGTTTGAGCCAGCGCCTTTCTCTGGGGGTGGACGCAGGGCTGGGCGAGAGCGAGTCCAAATTGGGGCGCCTGTGGCTGCATTCCTGCTTCCCCGCTGGCCCGTGCTCTGAGAATCCTGAGTGCCCCTGCAGGCGCATCCTGTCCTGCACAGGGGGGTGGCTGGTCTGCTTCTGGTGATGCGGGCCTACCCTTCCACTCTGCATCCATCTCTGAAATGGGGAGGCCCCGATGCAGGGGAAGCCGGGCTGCAGGGCCCATCGCTCAGGCTTCATTAGGCGTCTGATGGATTTCTCACGAAGGGGACAGGACTCCTCCCCTGGCCAGGGGAGACGGTGAGTCTGAAGCAGGGGCAAGCTGCCTCTGCGGCACCCAGTCTGTCAGAAGAAACCAAATACCTGGCTGTTTGCTGCTCGCCTTGCACAGGCTTACAATCCTCCTGCCAGGCGGGCTCCCTGCGCGCATCGGAAGTGTTCCCCCTCGGCTCCATCGCCCCGGGGAGAAGGACAGTGGTGTCGGATCAGCCGGTGACAAGGCACTGCTGTTAATTCCACTTCAGACCCTATAAATAAACTGTGTATTGTTCGTCTGAAATTGATTTATTACTTCCCAAGTTTTGCCCGTGTATAGCATAATAACGAATCCCCTATTTCTCAGATAAACGCATAAGGAATCTATCACTTTGATGCAGTATAATGCCACTGGAAAAGAAGGGGTGTGTGTGTGTGTGTGTGTGTGTGTGTGTGTGTGTGTGTGTGTGTGTGTGTGTGAACTTTTTACTGTGAGCCGGCGAAGGTGTCATCAATGCTCCACATAAATCTGCTTAATCCGGTCCTTTTGGAAGGCAGGTGGGGAGGGAGGAAGGGGACAATTGGTGCCGAAACAAGGATGAGATGATGTCCAGCCAGTGAGCAGTAAGCAGGGATGGCAAGTGGAAGCTTTTTCAGTGGGGCTGCCTCTGCCCTGTGGGGTCAGTTGGCTCCTCAAGCCTGATATTCACCGATGAGCCCTGAGGTTGTTGTGCATTTTCCTGTATCACTGCTCTGTGAGCCTGGATTCTCTACAAGCAGAAGTGATGCTTGTAGATACGTGGATATAGGAAGAGATTTACACGAAGAAAGAGCCCACCCAGCCGTGTTGTTGCTGATAGGTGCCGGCTCATCGTGCTTCGGTATACAACAGAACAGCACACCGCCCAGCACCGCACCCTCTTCATGATTGTTCTTAAATGTGTGCCCGATCTCACAACCCCTGTGTCAGTTCACCACGTCAAGGGCCTCCCTCTTTTGGGCTGCCCCTCCACTTTGCCTAACAAGGTGTGCTTCTCCAGGGACTGGTCTCCCCTGACAACACGTCCAAAGCACGTGAGGCCAAGTCTTGCCCTTCTTGCCTCCGGGGTCCTCCGTGCTGTGCCTCCTCCAGGAGAGATCTGCTGGTCTTTTGGCGGTCCATGGTCCTCTCAGCACTCCTCACCAGCACCGTCCTTCAAAGGCACCGATTCCACCCAGCTCTTCCTTAGTCCATGTCTGACTTTCACATGCAGCTGAGGCGATTGAAGAGACCATGCTTGGGCCAGGCACACCTTGGTCCTCAAAGTAACATCCTTGTGGTTCAGCACTTTAAAGTGCTCTTCTGCAGCTGATGGACTCAATGCAGTGCCTCCTTTGATCTCTCAACTGCTGTGGAAATGGATTGTAGAAGTCTGTAGGGAAAGTCTCCTCTAGTTCAAGTCCGTGGGTCAGATGCAAGCTGGAGGCTCCTCCTAGCTGCGGAGGCTGATGGGCATGAAGCAGGAAGGTCACAGGCTGCTGGATGCCCAGCTGTATCAATCTGAGGTCGACTGGATGAGTCCAAGTTCGCCCATCCGCTGATGGCTGCAGGATGGCAGATGATGTAACAGGAGGCTGACGAAGCAGATGCAGGCGCCAAATCCAGCAGTAGAATTAAGCTAGTGTCAATTTCTGCTAATAGTAGGCCACACCCCGAATAAACCCTCCCTCCATTTTTATCAAGACTGCAAGGAGATTAAGGAAGTGGTCTTCCCACAATTACTTGCCTTCCTCACAGAAGAGCCCATCATGGAACTGATCACATCACATCATGGAGGAATCCTGGTCCACACGAGCCGACATGAAGTCTAACTATGATGCATGCGTTACATTTGTGTTCCATGCATGCACTAAGCTAGTGGGCTAGAAGGGGATCTTAAAACACATTCTGCTAAGCCCTCCATTTGTGCACGAGGAAACTGAAGACACAGCCAGGGGATGTCCTCTCAGTTCTTGGCTGCATGTCCACCTTGCTCTGTGGCCTTTCCTTCATCTAACTGGGGCCGTGCAGACTAGGCTGCTGTCTGCACCCCTGCTTTTGTCAGCAGGTCTTTATCTCTGTCGTGAAGGAAGAGGGTGGGAGAGTCACACACCTGTCATTCCGCCCGTGTGCTTCTTCATGGAGCTTTGTGACTCTGGGGACAGCCCTGGACGCAGGACCCAGCTCACCACCCATGAGCATTTCCCCGAGAATGGGATTGGCAGAGTGACAACTGCTCAGCTGGTTTCCACCCCGTTTACTGGGGTAAACTTTCCCGTCCTTACCTGAACCCGTGCTTCCTGATTGCTGTTCGAGAAGACGCGATAGAAAGGTGACGATGTAAACTGAGTTAGGGCTTAAATTCTGAGCACTAGGGGCGTGGAAGGCTGTGGGGAGCTGAAGAAACCCCCAATCCGTTGAGCTTTCATTGAGTTCTTTCTGACCACTGACCAGTGACATAAGCAGTTTTGCCCCAAGAAAAGTTGGCTACCGCTCCTCTGGCCAGCCAAGGAAGGGATCGCTTTACCCCTCAGTGACTTTCCTGGGCGGGCCCTTGAGGGGAACTGTGGTACTAGAGTCACATGCCATGCATCAAACCCTGGTAGTCAGAGGGTCTCTGAACCAGTCTTGTAAGCTGTTCTCACCCGTACTAGGGTAGGTATCCCGATCAAGCACTGTCCCACTCACAACTCGGCTTAATAGATATGCTTCGAGGCGTGAGCTTGTGCCAGTTTCCTTTGCTCGCTAAGTCCTTTTTAATGAGCCACTTTACTCGGAGTCCTTGGACGCCTTTGTGGCCGCATGCTGCTGGTCTCCCTCATCCGGATGGTTTGTTTTTGCCTGCTTAAGACTTACTACGTGGGCCACTATAAATCCTGTTGGAATTTTCCTGTGTCTCCTCTCCCTCTAAAGCAAAAACCAGGATATCTTGCGTTGCCAAGAGTTCGGGATCTTGATTGCGATGGGGTTTTGTGGGAATGCTGAGCACAGGCTAAATCTTTGGACACTTTGCTGTTACGATGTCATTCCCTGCTGACCAGAAAAGAAGGAATCAAGCAACAATGACAACAAAACAAAGGAAAGGAGGAAAGGGGGGAGAGGGGAGAATGAGAGAAGAAAGAACAACTTTCGTGGAGGGGTAGAAACCAAAAACTACACGTTTTTCTGCTTGGAGATGTCACGCTGCTGCGCCCGGATTCAGTAACTTCTAAACCCTGTTTACTGATAACAGCTAGTAACTGTTTCAGTAAGGGAGAGAATAAGGGGAAATTCAGGAAATGCAAAGGAAAGTTCACACCAACTTTTATGGCCTGACATTATGATTGCCAATGGACCCATGAAGAAGCAAGTGGTACTAACAGTAAAAATTCTAAACTGCTGCGTCAAGTCCCTGCTTCCCTTACCTGGAAGCCATGGTTACCTTGTGCATCATAATGCCGCCTATAAATTAAAGCTCCCTTTCTGCTTCCTTCACCTTGAGGGGCCAGTGCTTACACAAGACAGGTTTGAAATAGATTCTACAATTCAAATTCAGTCGCACAAAATCCCTAAGTCTCCATGCAGACAGGAAAATCGTCCCCTGCTATTATAATGAGAGCAACACCCCAAGTTTACAGACGAGCTCTCTGTGGCTCTTGTGATTCAGGTTAAACTCTCATTAAAATGGGCTCGAATGAAGAGGCAGGTAGAATCAGCGGCTGCCTTAGCACCCGAGGTGGGAAGAAAGCTCTTGTCGCCAACACAGTCACAGAGCATCATTTCCTTAGGAAAGCTTAAGTAGGGTCAAGTTGGGCTGGTAACTGCAAGTCCAGCAGTTTGATACCATCAGCCATTCCAGGGGAGAGAGACAAGACTTTCCACTCCTAGAAAGAATTATATTCTTGGGAACTCACACGGACAGTTCTGCTCTCTTCTAGAGTCTCACTATGAGTTGACATTAGCTTGATGACAGTGAGTATTATAGATATTTGGGGTGAGACATTATAGATGGTTGGTAATTTTTTTCCTTTCTAGCAATATGGCCCATAAATAAGATTGAGGGGAACTCATGAGTCAGAATCGACTTGTTGGCCATGAGTTTGGTGTTCAACTTCTGGAAACTCTTGGAACACTATATATCAATATGAATATATAGATATATATGAGGGAGTACCCAAAATTACTAGAATTTATTTTAAAGGCTATGTATTTAAAAAAAAACCAAAACTACCTTCAAAGCACTCTCCATTACACTTATACATTTTTCAAATCTGCGATTCCATTCTTGAAAACTTTTTCAAACTCATCTGTTTGGATGGCTGACAACACCTTCCTCATTTTTGTCCGTCACCTCTCCTGTGTTGTCAAGTCACTGTCCTTTTACGTCCCTCTGCGTTCACAGAAGCAAAATGAAGTCGCGTACAGCCATATCAGGTGAGTCAGTTTTGTGGGGCAAGAGAGGCATGCTGTTTTTTGTCCAAAACTGGTGCCCTGAGATGGCTGTTTGAGCAGGTAAATTATCGTGGTGGCAAAACTAGTCCCCCCTCTGCCACAAACCAGGCCTTTTTTGTCGCTCACTATTACACATTTTTTCAGAACGACTAAATAGACTGCTTGATGAATAGTCTGACCAGGTGGAACGAACCCCAAAATGTACTATCCTCCTCATATAAAAAAAAAGAAAGAAAGAAAAGAGTCAGCATTGATCTTTGATTTCACTTGATGAACTTTGGGAGGCGAGGTGATGATGGCATCTTCCACTGGCTTGCTTGATGTTTGGGGTCATAAGAATCATGTCTCAATCATGTGTCAATTCAGAGATGTTTTTTAAAGCAGGGCATGTTTTCACTCAATGCTCTTTTTCGTGGTCAGTCAGAACCAGAGGCACGAATTTCACAGTGCTCCTTTTCATTCTCAATTTTTTTAAGCGAGTCCAGATAACTTCCCCATCTCTTCAATGGTCTGTTGTCGGTCTTTAAGCACAAGGGCATGCATTTTGTCGACATTTTAGTCTATTCAGGAAGTTGACATACATCCAGATCGGGGTTTGTCATAGATTGGCAGTTCCCCTTTTTTGAAAGGAGAAAACCACTCTTAAACTTGAATTTTTCCCACAGTGCTTTCCTTGTAAGCTGTGTTCAACATCACAATAGTTTCTGCAATATTTTTCCTGAGTAGGAAACGAAATTTCAAAGCCATATGCTGTTCTCTTAAACCGACCATCTCAAAATGAAGTTGAGTGAAGCAGTTTTTACAAAAAATTCACTGTGACCACAGAGAACCTTCCCAGGAGACATCACTGGGTGCACTAACTCAAAGCAAGTTGCTTGATGCTCGCCCAGTGAGAAAAAGAATGCATGCTACAAAAGATGCGCCTGTTTTGGGGGTTTTTTGGGGTGTATATATATATTTGACATAGTACATTACCAACTGAATATTTATATGTGCTGAACATATATCATGTACTTAAAGGGGCTTCAAAAATCCAGGGAACATGAAATTGACAGAGCATGGATAGTAAAATATAAAACTATGTCATTTCCCACAAGTCAATTCTGACTCCGAGTGGACCTTCAGGGGCCGAGCGATGAGAATGTCTTAGCCCCCATCAAGCAGGTTGAGGGAAATAGACACTGGACCTGTGGACTCGGGCTCACAGAGGCGGAGACATCAAGGTCAATCGCCAAAACACTGTCCGCAAGTGCAAGGTGCTGCAGTCTACCTTGCTGAGTGTGATGGTCAGGGACTAAGTCAACTAGACGCTTCTGGGTAAAGCACATGTGGAGTCCAAGCTATCAGTTAGGTCAGAGCTTGATAACACCTCCTTCTGTGTATGGTCTTTTGTATAAGAAAGACACTGAGCAGAGGCTAATCCTTTTTGATCCTTCATCTGCTGCTATAACTAGATCTTGCATCTGGTTCCTCAATCTCCTGCTGAGGAACCCACTGATCCCAGGAGCTGTTAGAAGACTATTCACAGTGGAGTCATTCACCTTTGGATGCATTTGCCTCTGCATCTGCCAGCCGGTGCCCCCCACCTGCTCTGCTTCATCATCATGCTTCATATTCATCAGCTTCCAGGAGTCAGGAGAACCTGGCTTGAACCAGACTGGACTTAGCTATTTCTACAACCATGCAAGCCATTTGTGGATATACATCTCTTTCTACATGCAACTGCATAGAAGTGTCACTGATTTTGCTCCTCCAGAGAACACAACCTCACATAGTGAGTAATGAATGGGTCTTAGGAAGTGTGTGAGTGGCTATCTAAGGTGTGATGATTGGTCTTGTCACATCCAGAGCAAAGAAGGTGAAGAAAATTGAAGACACATGGAGGCGATTAGTCTAAACCAGAGGTTCTCAACCTCTGGGTCAACCTGTGGGTTATGACCCCTTTGGGGGTCGAACGACCCTTTCACAGGGGTCACCTGATTCATAACAGTAGCAAAATTATGGTTATGAAGTAGCAACGCAAATAACTTTATGGCTGAGAGGTCACCACAACATCAGGAACTGGATTAAAGTACTAGGAAGGTTGCGAACCACTGCTCAAGATGGTTTCCATTCTTAGTCACCCACAGAGTGAAGTAAATGTGGCAGGTGCAATTCTAGGCCAACCATTCTGTGCAAAACATGTATCTATCTTTCATCTTCTGTGAATCTGATTGATTTCTTATGTAATTCCAGACCTTGTTTGCTTAGAAGGACGATTTCAGTCCATTCAAGGTTTGCTCAGTTCTGAGTATTCCAGCTCGTGAGGTTACCTCTCCATCTTGGGAGGCACATGGATAGTTTTTGTGGTCAGGCAGTATCTTCGTTTCTAGGGACGGCAGTGGAAAAAAAAGTACTACAAAGTAAGTAACTGACCTTCATGAATGTTCACTGTCTCCCAGTTCTGGGAGCCTGGAGTCAAAACCAGGTGCTAGCTTTAGGAGGCGGTCCTGCGTCATCTGTCCCCAGGGATTCCTTGGACGCCCTTTGCTTGTAGAGGACCCTCACGTGACGTGATATTTCATTCCTCTGCCTTGTTCATGTGTCCATTTCCTCTTGCTCTGAGATGCCAGTCAGCAGGAATTAGCCTCGATGGCCACATTCCACATTAACGTAACAAAAAGAAAACTCTGTTTGTTTGTTTGTTTGTTTAGTCATTTAATTGGGGGCTCTTACAGCTCTTATACCAATCCATACATCAACTGCATCAAACACATTTTTACATATGTTGCCATTATCCTGTGGAAAACATTTTCTTTCTATTTGAACCCTTGTTATCAGCTCCTCCTTTTTCTCTCTCCCTCTTTCTCTCCCTCCTTTCCTCCCTCCCTCATGAACCCTTGATAATTTATAAATTATTGTTATTTTCATATCTTACACCAACAGTTGTTTCCCTTTACCCATGTTTCTGTTGTTCATCCCCCTGGGGGGGGTGGTTTTACATCAATCATTGTGATCAGGTCCCCCTTTTTCCCCTACCTTCCCTCTACCCTTATGGTATTGCTAACCCCATTATTGTTCATGAGAGGAAGACCCTTGGTTATAAAACAGGTTCATAGTTACATGTAGAGATATACCTTTTGGCGGGCACACAAGTCATCCCATATCCAGGTTGCTTTTGACTTGTCTCCTGGGGTCGACATAGGCTACAGCCTTATCATACAGTGTAGCAGATTTTCTCAGGTTGGTCCAAGGTCCCAAACTTCGCAGATCCTCTCTGGGATTTGGGGGATTTCCACTGCAACGTAGGCCAAGGAAAACCCTGAAGACTGTTTCAGACCACGCTGCAGACCCTTAAAGCAATTTCCATTTTCAAATGTGTGTATCATGAAGGAGAGTGGGATTAGCCTTAGACCTGCTCTTGAAAACTTCAACATACATGGATAGTCTGTTCTGCTCCCTCCATCCTTATAGTCTAGAGAAATAAGGGTAGGCAAAGGGAAGGAAATTAATATTTCTGCTATTTTCTTTGGTTGGGTTCTCCAGAGAAGCAAAAACAATTGATTTAACTTAAAGGAAAAAGTTGTAAAGGTTATAGAGGCCAACAAGTCCCAAGTTCATGGATTAATCATCAGGCTAGATGCTTATTTGAACTCATGTTAGACACTGATGAATCCAAAATTGGCAGGTCAAACAGCAAGCTGCTGGTCCAAGTCCCAAGAACCAGAGTTCCAATGATGAAGAACTGAATGCAGGATCCAGAGCAAGCACAATGCCACGGAGCTTAGCACCTGTGTCTACTGGATGAAGGGCACAATTTTAAGGAAACACCCTTTGAGATCACTGGCTGCCCACAACAGATCTGGTTGTGGCGTGGGTGACATCATATCAAATCTCACCATGGGGGAAATGACTGTATAATTATATAACAGTCTTATTGCCTCATAACTGCCCAACTACTGAGACTCATGGCCCAGTGGTGCTAACATAGAGCCTCAATGTCACAGTCAACTAAAACATTATTTCAAATACCTTTCATGTAATTTGTGTAACTCTTCTGGCTGTCTTGCCAGTTTGCTGATAACAACTTCTCCTAAAGCTAAGGGATACCTCATTGGGGTTTCTGGACAACAGAGAGAAAACCCATATGGACTACAAAATATTAGGTTATCATTCCATACTAAACATAAAGCTGCCACATATAAAATACTTAATAAAGCAAATTATATAATATCATGTTCTAAACGAGGAGTCATGCTTGCCTGCATAGGGATTGTCCAACTGAGAGGAACATCAAAGTCACCAGGGAATCTTTTAAAATTTGGGTTTTTACCCCCACCCCTGGGGAGTTCCACCTCATAGGTTAGCAAAGGGTTGAGCCCAGATATTACAGATGAACTAGCAAACAAACGATTCAGGGGGTTGGATGAGCTTGAGAACCTCTGTCTATGTGAGGTGGTGACCCACATTTCACTGGTACTGTCCCCCAGGGGAGTACCAGAGAAAAGGGACCCCAGTACAGATATCTTGGTGGTAGGAAGAAGTAAGTCCAGGAATTTGTGGCACACGCGTGGAAGCCCCCACTGCAGTGTTTCTTTCGGACACACAGTTCACGTGTCTTCAAAGAAAGGAAGGGTGTGGGGCATCTTCTGCTTCCTCCTTGTTGACATTAAATCTTGTCTGCACATCAAGACGGATGTTTGATAGCGTTTACATCACTAATGACACTCACGGTCACGTTAGCCTTTGATCTCTCTTGGTGAAGGGAACAGGAAGTGATTTGCAAAGTTAAGGCTTCCCATGAATTGAAGACCTGCTCCAAGAGTTGTTCTCAGGCCCAAAGTGGCCATGAAAACTGATCCTGTCCCCAAGGCTGCCTTCATCAGTTCATTGTGACTTCTGGCATCTGTTCATTGCTACTTTAAGGATTAAGGTGTGCGTGAGGGACACCATGGTAATCTCCATCACCTCATGTGCATGTGAAGTTGGACATTAAATGAGGAAGATAGAAGAATGGATGCATTTGAATCTTGGTGCTGGAGAAGAATATGGAAAAGACTGTTAAAAGGAAAAACAGATCTATCTTTTTCCCAGCATCTAATGAATATGTATTAGGTTTCTACTACGTGCCAGGTTAAACTGGTGTAGGTGCTGAAGACAAATCCAAAGAACAAAATAGACCACAATTCCCATTCTCATGGAGATCAGAGCTAGTGTCGAATGTGTCGACCTGCAGGTGCAGAAAGTGATCACTGGGAAGCGCAGGAAGTCTGCCTTGGGAGAGGTACAGCCGGATGTTCCTCCGAGGCAAGGATGCCAAGACTTCATCTTCTACACTTTGGACATGTTGACGGGAGAGGCCAGTCTCTGGAGCAGGACATCACACTTGGTTAAGTGGTGAGGCGGCGAACAAGAGGAAAACCCTGGAGGAAATGGTTGCAACAATGGGCTTGGGCATAGGAATACTTGCTAGGATGGTGCCGGACCGAGCAGTGTTCCCTTCAGTTGTGCACAGGGTCGCTGTGGATCCGAACCAACTTGATGGCACCTAACAGCAGCAACAACAACAATGATGACAACGACATTCATTGGTCCGTGGAATAATTATTTAATTAATTAAAATCACAACATACCCTCATGATAGAAAAAGTCAGAAACATGTAGGTCAAAATCCTCCCTTGCTGTAGCCCATTGGGGAAAGTACTTACATGTTAATTCTTAGGTCTCAAGGATTAAATATGGATGGATGAGTAGCATTTGGCAGGCAGGAGATAATCAGAAATAATTAGACTTTTTTCCCTTTTTACTATTATTATAATTCTCAAGTAATAACCCCACCTGATTTTAGGATGTGCACCTTTCCTTTAATTTTGTGTCATGAAACCTGGCTTTTCAGGAGATGGCTGGTAAATGTTATCGCCAATAAAAGAGGAATGAATCATGGGAACAGAGAGCACTTCCCACCTGAAGGCAAAAGATGCAGACACCCACTTTCTCATCTTCCTGGAATTAAACAGCACATCTGAAGTTTGTGGAGGAGGGTGTCCAGTGTGGCTGGAGTCTAGCCCTTCCCCAAATGTTATCCAGTGCCAGGAGGGACAGCTTTTACCACAGAACACAGCATTAATATACAGCAGGTCCCCGAGAAGTTAGAGAAAGGACAGAAATCAATAGAATAAGGTTTAATCAAGATAAATGGAAAGCGATTCACAGGGAAAGGCTGCATCTGAAGGGGAAAATGGAATGGAAACTAGAAAATTGTAGGTCAGGCATCCTCACGGTGGGAAGAAGTGTGAAGGGGCAGTGGGTCAGTTACTGGGCTGGAGGCTGACAGTGAGTGCTACCGGAGGCGGTGGCTGGGAGAGGATGCTAGACAGGATGGTGTTCGGGAACATATCATATGTGTGACCTGGGGAAAGGGTGTGTTTTATCCCGTACATTTGGGGAAGGGCTAGACTCCTCCTTCTCCCATGAGAGACTTGTGGGGTTGTGATGTTGACCTTGCCATTAACCGCTAGATACTTAAACCACAAAACCCCAGGGATCCTGGAACCAACCCCTCAAACCGAATAAAACTAACCCCGGGCGCCTGAGTCCAGTCTGACTCATTGCAGTCCTATAGGACAGAGGAGAACCGGCCCTGTGGGTTTTCTGAAGTTGTAACTACTTATGGGAGTGGACAGCCTCATCTTTTTCCCATGCGGCAGCCAGGTGGGTTCAAACTGTTGACCTTGTAGTCAACAGCCCAACAGGTAACCCACGGCACCACCAGGGCTCCTGGAACCGACCCTTACTCATGCCAAGATCTGCATCCCAGTCCTCCGCTTGTGGTGTCCTTGCAGCTTTTAAATCATGGGAAAGTCTCTCTCTCTCTCTCATACTCACTCACTCACTCACTCACTCACTCACTCACTCACTCACTCACTCACTCACTCATAAACCTTCCCGCCATCAAGCACAGGCAAAACCTCAGTACCTCCCTGTGGACTGTGGTTCACAACCACTCTGTATGACAGGCTAGACTTCCCCCTGTGGGTTTCTGAGTCTGTCAATCATTACAGGAGCAGAACGTCTCATCTTTCTCCCTTGAAGGTGCTGGTGGATTCAAGCTGCTGATTTTGTAGTTAGCAGCCCCCCCGAGTGAGTAACCCACTATGATCCATCAGGACCCCTTAATCATTTCAAAGCTCAAATGCATTGCCATTGAGTCCATTCTAACTTGTGATCACCCCTGAGGACAGGGTAGAACTGCCTCTGTGGGCTTCCGAGACTATATGCCATTATGGGAGCAGAAAGCCTCATCTTTCTCCTGCGGAGCAGCTGATGGTTTTGAACTGCCGACCTTGCTGTCAGTTAGCAGCCAAACTTGTACGCACTACACTACCAGGGCTCCTTGATCATTTCAAAGTGGGGGCAAAAATTCCTAATATCGAAGGTTAGCACGAGTTGTCTACCAGTGGGATGTCCACAACCCAGGGACTGTTTGTAACTCGGGGTCCATAAATTAAATGCAACATTCAGTTATTCAATGGTCCTTAGTTTGTGTTCCTTGAAGTGGTTTAAAGATTTTAAAATAATTCAAAATGGCAACAATAAAACCAACCCACCTAACTGAGAACTTTGCCTGGAGATTGTGCTTCCTGAAACCCACGTCCCCTCATCTTCCTTCTGTTGTCTTCCCCCGGTACCTTTGTCTCCGTCTCCCTTTGCTGGGACCCTCACGAACTGGCCTTCTCCTTGGGCCCAACTCATGTGCAGTCCTACTAGGGCAGATTCCTCATTCTTTGCTGCTGTTTCCAGTGTTCTAAGCTGCCTTCTGTGTGGCTCCCTCCCCTGAGAGGCAGGGTGAGGTTGGGGGAAAACACTGAGGTGGAAGTTGCTACTGGGTGTGATGGGCCAGGCTGGGTCTAGAAGTTGGGGTTTCGGGATCACCTGCCTCTAAAAGACTCAGTCCTGTGTGTGGACATGAGCCCCCAGTGGATAACTTGTTCCACAAGGCGCTTGATCGACGATTTGGACAGGGCGTTGGACCATACCCCTTACCTTTGAGCCAGTCATCAGCAGACTTGCTCTCAGCCAAACAGCATCCTTCAGAGGGAACTGGACCAAGACCTCCTAGCACAATTCACAGACTCAGGGGCCTCCTTCCAGCCTCTCCCGCCTTCCTCCCCAGCTGGCAGAGGAGCCCCCATGTTTGTTTCAGCAGTAACGCCTCCCGCTGCCCTCCCCAGAGAACACCACTTCTCTTTGGTCTGAATGCCTTTGTCTTTCTAGATAGTTCCCGTTAGTCGGATCACTTGCCTTTCTGTGTCTGACGTCCTCAGCCGAGCGTGTTGTCGCCTGTGTCAGAAGGGGGTGTCTCCTCGTGACTGAGTAACACTCCCTTTGGGCGTTGTGAGGACACCTGCTGGTGCGGCCATGAGCACTGGCTACTGACTGCCTCGTCAGCAGTTCAAACCCATCAGCACCTCCCTGGGGCGGCAGATGAAACTCCTGCAAAGATTGACACCTCAGAGGGCCTTTATCAGGTCGCCACGCGTCAGGACTGACTCCACGGGAGTGGGCTTGGTTCCTGCTTCGGAGTGCATTGTCCGCATGTACCACATTTTGTTTGCCCATTATCTCCTGGTCCTCCCAGACTTCAGGCCCCTGCGAATAGTGCTGCCATGGACATCGGTGGGGCTCTGTGTGTCCCTGCCCCGCCGTCGTTCCTCCTGGGTCTGTCTCTAGCAGTGGCACTGCTGGTCCTACGGTAACCCTATGCTTACTTTCCCTGTTCAGTGGCAACAATTCACACCACTAGGTCAGGTTAGAGCAAAATCATGCTTCATTTGAAGGTGCAGCAGTGAGCCTTGGCACGAATGAGCTGACAGATTTGGAGCCAACAGAACCCGCTGTGTGGGTCTCCTTGGCCCTTCGTGTGGTGGCTTCCATTTCTCTGTCTCCTGCCCCCTTCCTTGCTTCTCTCCCTGGCCTCCCCTCTCCTTTCTGAGCCCTCCTCTATTTAGACAGCTCCCACTGATAGGAGCTGCCCTTAACTCTCAAGTAAGAGTTCTTCTGTGGGGAAGCTAACTTGGATGATCTGATATCTCATGCTCATTTCTAAGCGGAATATGGACAGAAGGCTCAGCCATGGCTATTGGGTCGCTGTGAGTCGGCATGGACTCACTGGCTGTGAGTTTGGTTTTTTTTTGGCTGGTGATGCCCACAGTCCAACTGACAGAGGCCCTTGGGAGGGCCACATGGTATCACACTCATTGTTTCCGGAGACCAGGTGAGACGGCTCTCAGAAGAGCTTGCTGTGGGCCGGGGGTTGAGCGGCAGGACTTCTCTCTTCTCCCGGTTTATTCTCTTCCATCTAGGGGCTCTTCCTCTCCCTCCTGGACCATGCAGACACGCTGGCCCCGCGTAAATACGGGTCTTCCTCTTCCCACCGTTTCTCACAGGGTCCTGCCACCACTGTCCCCACCCTCTTGGACATTGCCATTTTCCATCTGCCCGCTGCGTGGCCTGTCCCTTCTGCTTTCGGCCTGTGTGTTCCCTGCGGGAAGGAGGAGGGAAGGCATACTAGACTGAGGAGGGGAGGTGGGAGGTGACTCAGAAATCCTCACCTCTGCAGGCCTTGGGGCAACGTTCTGGCCCGGGGAAGAAAGAGGAGAAGCATTTTCATTGGTTTCAATTGGTTTTTCGGTGGCGCATGGGTGTTTCCCCAGCACCGCTGGTCGTGAAGGCGGGGGTGCTTTAGATTTAGTCCACGCGCGCGCTCCTTGATTCCAGTGCGGTGCGTCTGGCCTTTTACATCGCCTTCCCTGGAAGTGTATTGTGACAGAGGGAGAAGGGGCTGGTGTGGAGCTACCTAATCCTGTATCCATTACTGTGATTTATTGATCCAAATAACATTATTATACTCAGAAAATAAATATTTGCTATGCTCGACAAGGAGCCAGCATCTATTCCGATGTGTACATTTTAAAAACAAAACGGAACAAGGCCCCCAGGGAACAGTTACAGTTACACCCCTGATCGTGGGGTCTCCCTCCAGTTGTTTAATTGACATCTGTTGGAAATACTTGGCTAACCGGGAAATATTATTTATTATTCCATTAAGCTTATTGGATTTTCCTTTGTGTTTAAGTTCTGAATGGTGCTGCACTTTTGAACATCATACTTTAAAATGAAATAGTCTAAACAATTTGCAAAATGCTATGTATTATTAAAAGCAACCAGCTTACCCATCAGTTGTGGTTAAATACATACTTTGATGAACATTCAAATAAGAAAAAATGAGGCATTTAGAAAATCAGCATGGGAGAGAACTAAAAACAATAATTTCAAAAAGCCTTTCCCACCTGACTATTATTTTGGAGTGCATAGTAGGTATTAAAATGAAATAAGTATTTAATAAAGCCATGGAAGAGTGGGTAGAGATTGAGTTAAGCAAATCCAGGAGAGGATGCTAAATGGGAGTGAAAGAGAATGGGGAGTGCCTTGTTAGGTATTGTTTTTAACATCCCCGAGAGAGCCTGAAGCTTGCTACACGGTGCGGATTCTTCTTGGGAGTGTTGTACCACCATAAGAAGAATCACTCTTTGGGTGACAAATACCAACCAATGGATGCTCTGAAGTGGTCTTGCTCATTTGACTTGCAAGGCAGTACTGCTGGATTGGGAGGTATATATTAATAGCCATTTTCAGTTTTGGAGTGTCCAACTAGACTATGAATCCAGACTGAAAATTAGGGATGCAAATTTGGAAGCTTCACCACTAACAGACCTTGTGGGTGTGCGGGAACGAGTAGGGGAAACAAGACCTTGGTAGGCAGTGAGCCTTAACTCCGAGGGTGAACCCAGAGGCAGACTTGGTTACAGTGAGGAGCACCCTCTTAGAGAAAAGTGGTACGGAGCAAGATGAGGAATCGGATAAAGCTGAGATGGGTCGATGACATATTCCATTGCCTTCCACAGGCCAAAATGTAAACTGTGAGGCAAGAGGAGAAATTCAACATTTGCAAGCCACCCCCGACCCCCTTTTTAGCCCAAGACTTTGACCAAGGCCACCGGGGATCCAGTTACTTCTCTCACTAAATGCTCCTGTCTGTCACCTTCTGTCCCGAGGACTGAACTGAATTTTGTGACTGTTATTGTCTCACTTCTACTTGTAATTTTACCACCTGCGATTGTATCCCTAAGCAAGGGACTGTTCAATTTTTTATAATTTCTGAATTATAAAGGACTTAAAATATATTTGATTTTTGTAATCTGATTCTCTCCCGCACATCTCCTTGTTCACGCATATAAAGGAGTGCAGGAATCTACTGTATAAAAATGCCACAATTCAGTTATTCAGTCCCCTTTTGATGGTTACTGGGGTTCTTTGCTTTTGAACAAAATCATTAAAAAAAGTTGCTTTGAACATTCTTGTTCGCATTGATTGGGGAGAACAGGCCAGCTACTTAGAATCACGACCCTCCTTTAGGATTTCTGTGATGATTTCAGGATGGCTGGACTGGAGGTGCTGGTTTGGGATAGACAGGCTTCAGAAGTGAGACGATCATTTCATCATGTTGTATCAGAGGCTCACTCTCCAGACATGACTGATTGATGGTGGTGTTAACCTTGACCACGTGTTGTCAGGTTTTTTCCCCTTGACAGGATTCCCTGCCCACACAGCATCGCCCTGAAACAGTGGGTTAGGCAGATGACGGATAACCAAATGGTTGGGAATTTGGGCCCCCCGCCAACTTCTCCCTGGGGAAAAAGGTGGAGTTATTTAGTCCCCTAAGAAGTGACCGGCTGAGAAAAATCTGGGGAGCAAAGCTGGGAGCAGGTCTACGTTGTCCTTCAGGTTTGCCACGAGTCAGAATTGAAAAGTGATTCAACTGTGGATGGCGGGTGCTGCCCACACTGCTCTTTGGGTGAAGGTCATGTTGAGGTCGTGGGCATGATGAGCTCTTCTCCACAGGGCCCTTGTCTCCACTTACTGCGCTATTCAGCCCTTTATTCCTCTCACGATGGATTCATAGATAAACTCGATGGGCACTTTCCAAACTGGTTTCCAACACTGCCTCGTTTTTTGCTCCAAATGTTTTAGCTTTGGAGATTCGAAGCTCTTTCAGTTGACCTACAGGCATTGTTGGGTTTTGTTTGCATGGGTCTTGTTTTTGCCTTTTTTAAGGGCCTAGTAGGTGGCACACCTCCTTACCTGCTGACACTGTAGCATTTTCCAGGCTCAGCCTGCACTTTTCCTGCCCAGGCCTAGAACCAACCCTAACCCCAAAGAACCCTGGGCCCTCTCCTGAAGGGTGGTGTTAGAAACCCGTTCAGAGCACTAGTGGTGGTAGTGACACTGGGGCATGTGTACTTTAAAGTTTAAATGCGAGTAACCATCCATGGCTGTGGCCAGTGACATTCTGGACACAGGCCTGGGAGTGGACTTACAGAGGAGCTGCACATCTCCGACTGCTCCCTCCAGAGGATGCAGCAGATTGACATTCCCCGTGGCAACTCCCGATTTCCGGTGACTCCACCGCCTCACCCGCACTTTGTTTCCTCACAAATCTTTATGTGTTTTCCGGGTGTTCACATTTCTTGTCCTTTTTTTGTGTGTGTGCTCACCTTTCTTTCCTAAAGAGAGCAATTAAGGCAGAAAATCCTACTGTCTGTGTGTCCTTGCACAGATGTGTGCCTTATAAGCTAGAAGCTTTTTCTTTACGTAAATGAAAGAGTGCACACTCATATCCTTGCTTCATTTGGAAAAGAATTGGAGTGATTTGCAACATAGAGTGAAACGGAGCAGCATTTGCAGTGGCCTACCCTGCTCTCCCAGGACGTGTAGAACAGTAGCCTGCTGCCTCCCGAGCAGTTTGATGTCAGGCGCACTTGGATGAAGGGCAGGATCCAAGTCAGAAGGGCTTCGCAGCAGGTCTCAGCACTGGAGGAAGGCAGAATGAGTCCAGGGAGTTAATTGGCAGGAGATGGCACCTAAGGAGCAGCCTTGGTGTGTAGAGAGCTAAGAGCTTTGTCCATCTTCTTCTCTTTTTCTTTATCCTGCAGAAACTGGGGAGAGTGGAAGGCAGTGTCCTCCCAGCAGGGTGGGGTGTACCAGAGCTGGTTGCACTTGAAACTCACCCTGCTGAAAAGCTCTCCCTGGTAACTTGCAAAACTGAGAACACAGACCTCCCCCCACAACAACAACAACAAAACCTGATGTTCAAGGCCAACCCCTTTCTGCTTCAGTGAACGGCATTTATTTCTAAACAACTGACCACACTACACTCCTCTGGGCTCTCTCTAATAAAAGAAGCACAACACATATATGCTAATAACTAGACCCTCCTCAACTGCAGCCATGCCATCCACCATTCCGTTCCATCCCACCCACCATGTTCTTGTTGTTTTTCCTTCCAAATCATAATTTAAAAACCCAACTTTTATTGGGGGCTCTTACATCTCTTATCACAATCCATACATTCATCCAGTGTGTCAAGCACATTTGCTCATATGCTGCCATCATCATTTTCAAAGCATTCTCTTCCCACTTGAGCCCCTGATATCAGCTCCCCATTTCTTCTCCCTCCCTCCTCCACCCACTCTCACAAGCCTTGATAAATTATAGATTATTATTTCCATATCTTACATGGTCCTCCATCTCCCCTCACCCACTTTTCCATTGTTCATCCCCCTGAGTGGGGGTTATAGGTTGATCTTTGTGATCAATTCCCCTTTCCTCCCCTCCCCTCCCCTAATTCTCCTGGTATCTCTATGTTCATTGTTGGCCCTGGCGGGGGGTGGGGGCGGTTATCTATCCTGGATTCTCTGTGTTTAGGGCTCTCATCTGTAGCAGTGTGCATGATCTGGTCTAGTCTGATTTTTAAGGTAGAATTGAGGTCATGATAGTGGGGGGAAGGAAGCACCAAAGAACTAGAGGAAAGTTGTGTGCTTCATTGGTGCTACACTGCACCCTGACTGGCTCATATCTTCTCTGTGACCCATCTTAGGGGGATGTACAACTGTCTACAGATGGGCATTGGGCTTCTACTCCATGCCTCCCAATTCACCTTGGGTAGATTTTGTTCTGAGTCTTACATGCCTCATGCCTGATACCTGATCCCTTCAACACCTCATGAGCACACAGGCTGGTGTGCTTCTTCCATGTGGGCGTTGTTGCTTCTGAGCTAGATGGCCGCTTGTTTATCTTCAAGCCTTAAAGACCCCAGATGCTATATCTTTGGATACCTGAGCACCATCAGCTCTCTTCACCACATTTACTATGCACCTATTTTGTCTTCAGTGATCTTGTTCGGTAAGTGAGCATCACAGAATACCTGACTGTTAGAACAAAGTGTTGTGTTGAGGGAGTACTTGAGTCGAGGCCCAATGTCCATCTGTGCAACCTTAATTCTTAACATATAGATATGTGTACATAGTTCTATTCCCCTCTTGCTATATATCCAAATAATAATTTTTCACAAAACATACTTGCTTTTCACACTCAAAGTGAAAATGGCACAACTGTGTCTCCGGCTGGACAATTTAGAGGACTTCATTTGCCAGATAGAAGGATGCCAGTTAGCTTATTGGAAGCATTTACTCACCATACAGTGTTAGCAGCAGAAAGAATATATTTTACAAGTGGAACTTCAGGGCTGTCTTCTCATTATGGTATTTGATCCAAGTGGATCAAGATCAAAAGCAGGCAGCCTGCAGCTTTGGGGCTTTGGATTTCTTGCCCTTGCTTGTTTGATCATTCCAGCTGTGATCTTGAAGGAAGCATTAAGCAGGAGGGGGGTTTCAAAAAGAATGAAAAGATAATGGAGGGAGGAAGGAAGGGGGAAGAGCTAATATCAAAAGACTGGAGAAGAAAGACAATGTTTAGAAATTGTTGATGTCAATAACAGATACATGGTGTGTTAAAATATATGTAAGAGCCATCAATACAGTGATTTATTTAAAATAAATAATTAACATAAAATAAACAATAATGAAGTTTTTCCATGAAATAAAAAATAATAATAATCCGTGTATGTTAAGAAGTCATTGCTATTAGATCCCTTTTAATCAGGTAGGGGACATTTCTCTGTATTTTCAGTTTGCTGACATTTTTCTAGAGATAGATTTTGGATTTGGGCAAATGCTTTTTTTCTGCATCTACTGACTTGGTCACATGGTTCCCTTTTTTAGCTTGTGAATAGAGTCAATTATTTTGACTCATGGTTAGCAGTTTTACTGAGATACAGTGAATCTACCACATGATTCAACTTTGTAGCCCATTCAGTGGCTTTTAATACATTTGCAGATTTCTGCAACCATTACCATAATCAATGTTTATTACTCTATACCCATGAGCAACCACATCCCAATTCCCCAGCCCCTTCCCCCGTATCCCCCATCCTAGATGACCGCTCCTCCACCTTCTGTCTCTATGAATTTACCTATTCTGGTGGATCTACATTAATGAAATCATTCTCTTGTGGCTTGTTTCTTTCATGTAACATTGTTTCCAAACATCATCCATGATTGCATGAATCACTACTTGGTTTCCTTCTTGTTGATGAATAATATGTCATTGGGTGTATGGACCACATTGTACTCATCCATTCATCAGTTGATCCTTGGCCTGACTTTTGAATCTGAGTCAGTTTTTCACCCTGACATTTTGTGGTGGGCTAGCCTGTGCCTTGACTCACTTCACCATCAACACGCACAGTGAGCTCAGTTTCATTTAAGGATCTGTTGCCAGTTGCCAGGTTCATCAGGCAACCTGACAACATGACTTCCACTGTGATGTCTTTCTTTGGCAGTACTAGTGGATGTGGGTTTGTGGACCTGACCAGGTGACACCGTCAGAGAGGAATACATCAACGTGACTGTCTCCAATATTGTTGCTCAGTGTTTCAACAGAAATTTATCACTTTTACGAAAAACAACAGCCACCCTGTAGTTAGTTATAACCATATGACCTTTAGGTTTTATGTCAACTTGGCTAGGCCAGGATTCCCCCACAGTGTGGTACACCATGGTGTGGCCAACTCCATAATGGGATCTTCTGTGAAGCAGTCAAGCAGTTTCAGGAAGAGTAGGGTGGCGCTCCACCTCCTTAATCTGGATGCAGCCTTGATACAATGGAGGGAGGCTTCATGGGACAGTGTGTGCTCTAGCTCATGTCCTTTGCTTCACTGCATCCTGCATCTGGCTTGTTGCGCTCCTGCTACGTCACCTGCCAACTCCAGGAGAAATCTGCTGACTGGCGGCTGCAGATTCATTGAGCTGAGTATCCATCAGCCTGTGATCTTCCTCTTTTATCTTCTTGCTCCGGTTCATCAGCCCCTACACCTACAGGGGTCAGGAGAAGCCTCCAGCTTACATTTGACCCATGGACTTGATCTGGAGTGAGAGCCATTTCTTGATACAAATCTCTTTCTATGCGCATACCTATACAAGGGTCACTGGCCCTGCTTCTCTGGAGAACCCAGACTAATACAAACAACAGAAAAAATGGTTTTTCTTTATCAATCCCAGCTTACATGTGTCAACATACCTACAGAGCTGAAACTCCGCTCATTTCCTTTTTGACATTTCAGCGCACTCCAGCCAGGGCTGTCTTTATCCCCCAATTACATCGATGCTTCCAATCACACAAGTTCATGTGCATGCAACAAAACCATAAGTTCATTGTTTTGTTGCTTCCTGTGTTTTCAGTCATTGATTCTTTTAAGTAGTTTGATTTGCGATGAGTATTCCTTTTGAAGTATCAATAACTTTATTGAGACTTAAATAGTAATTGCAAGAAAAGAACAAGAAAAAAATTCAAGGATTGTTTTCAGTTACTAATATTTATAGTGTTCTAATTAACAAATTAAATTAAACATAGAAACACTTTTACAAAATAAATCTACTGTTCATATCCATATAATCTAAGAAAGATGACATGTAAACAATTTGTAACTATATTCATCACATAATTTATATGATTAAAAGCTATTATAAATATTACTAAACATGTTTAAACATTGCAAGAGGATTCTATGTGATTTACAATCAAGAACGTGTGTGTCAGGGTTGTGTTCATTCGTCAGACTTACACAGTTTCTTTGTTTTTTTCTTTTCAGACCATCTGAAGAAGGATGCTACAACAGGATTGCAGGAAGGCTTATCCATAACTTACTATATGCAGTTGATACACCCTTGTTTGCTCAAACAAGGTGGACTTGAAGAACTTACAGAAGAAGGTAAACAAATACAGCCTTCAGTACAGATTACAAGTCAATGCAAGGAAATAGAAACCCTCACAACTGGACCAATAAGCATGATTATCAAAGAGAAGAAACCATTGAAGTGCTAAAGGATTTGTTTGACTTGGATCCACAATCCACACTCATGGAAGCAGCAATCGATCAATCACATGACACATTGCACTGGGCACATCTGCTGCACAGACCACTTTAAAGCTTTAAGAAGCATGAAAATGTGCCTGACCCACACCGTGGGATTTTCTTTCAGTCACGCCATATGCAGGCTGGTCCATGAACAAAGAAGAAAAACTGTCTGTCTTTGAATTGTGGTGCTGGTGAAAAAGATTGACCCAACCAGAACCGGGGGCTGCCAGAACAGTGACCACATTGTGTCGGAAGCAGAGCCAGGATGCGCCTTCAAAGTGAGGACCATGAATCTTGCTCTCACAGAATGTGGACATGTTATCAGGAGTGGCCAATCCCTGGAGAAGGGCGCCATGCTTGGAAAAGCGTAGCATCTGTGTCCAAGAGGAAGCCTCCCCATGACACAGTTGCTCTAACTTAGCGATGATGGCCAGGGTGACACAGGACCAGGCAGTGTCTCCTTCTGTTCTGCATGGGGTGCTGTTGGTTGGAAAGGAGTCTCTGACACTTAACAAGGATTCCGTATGGTTCAGTATGGGGAGTGGTCCGAGGAGCAGAGGCATCATGGACTACCTCACTGGATGACACGATCGGCAGTGACAGCAGTGGCGTGTCTGCAGGGACCATTCATTGATCCGATGCTGAGTGAAGGGTCCCCTCGCGGCCATTTTTCTCACAGTGAGTCAATCCATCGGTATTCCTATTCTGCGTTTTAGTTTTATGAGCTTGGTTAATGTGACTGCCTCAAATTGTGCTGACACGTCGAGACTGTCAACCCACAGGACCCTGAACTGTGGCAAATTAATTAGAGATTTTCACCCTACGAAGCCACTTGGGAGTTGGGAGGGGCCATTCCTTCATTTAATCTGCTTCTTTTTCTCATGTGCTGGCTGACATGATCCTTTACCTATTTGAATTTCTAAACCCCCAACGTGGAATATAATTCTGAAGGAGAATGATTTAGTTCTCTCGGTGGATCTGAATGGAGGGGACAATATATGTAAACGTTTTGAAAATATCTAAGCACTCAACAAATAAAAATTCAAATTATTCCTGCATCTCAGGTCTGCTCAAGGCATCACTTCATGAAAAGACATATTGCCATGGAGAAGAGCATCAATACCAGTCTGTGAAAAACCCAAATGGAAGTGCCGCGAATGAAACCTGGCATTCAATAGAAAGTTCACAGCTATAGACTTCTCATTGTCCAGTCCAAGGAAGTGCTGGTTTCTGACCCTCTTTAGATCATCGTTGGATGAGTCCTGTATCAATGAGCAAGGAAAGAAGGAGCGAATGGTGATTTACAAAAGTGATCGAAAGCTAGTAAACAAAAAATGTTCAAAATAAAATCCAACCCTATGAAATGAGGGGCTTCAAAAAGTTCATGGACAAATGCAATTATGTTTTACCATGAACTTTTGAATATAATGTATAAAAATCCTAAGTGCTAATGCCTATTTTCTAAACGTCAAAAACACCAAATAAAGGGATGAGGGCACATTTCATTCGTTTGTATTATGTCGAGAAGGACTGGCTTTTATCATGGAAGCGTGCAAAGCACAACCTGCCAAGCGCAGACCTGGGCAACAGGAAGAATCCTTTTGGTTTAAATGTGCAAATACAATTCTGCTTATGATGAGGTCCTTGAAAGCGATGTTTGAAAGCTCAGCTTACTTAGATACGTGTTTTAGAGTTTGATCACAATTATTTAAAATTTTATTCCAAATACCTTCAATTTCTATTTTCATATCTCCTTTGCTTGGTATGATCTTCAACATATCAGAAAAAAATGAAAAGAAACGTCACTTTATTTATGTGATTTCTACTTCAGGGAAACAAACAAAAGCATCCGTTCTTTTAAAATGATAATGCCTGGCCCTATCGTGTATTAGGTGGCAGGCTGAACAGGCGGCATGGCGAAGGAGGCTGACGACTCAGATGAAGGGTTCAGGCCCAGCCCAAAGCAAGTGAGCTTTTGGACAGGGTTCCCGCCTGTTGGAAGTAGGCCACACCCTTCCATTGACATTAGCACTGTGATCTGAGAAAGGGTGTTTCATCCCACCTCTATGCCATTGTGTTGGCTTACAAGTGATTAAGCGATTGACTGTGAGTACACTGTGTTAGGTCAGGTCATGGGGGAGTCCACTTCAGCCATGGGGAAGCTGAGGTTCCCTGAAGGCAGGGACTCATCTAGGCACTTGATAGACTTGAGTCTGGGGGTTGAGGCTTCGGAACTCTCAGTCAGCCCCTCCCTACCACATCCCATGCCTCTGGGCCCCTGTAGGCACAAGTCTCCTCTCTCTTAAGTGTTCCAGGTGAGGGTTCTGGAAGCTTCTGCCAGTGTAGTCCAAAAGCCTCTTCACAGTCAACAAAGCACAAGCAAATATATTTCTGGTATCCTCTGCCTTCAACTGAAGCTCAGCAATGATCTCCCTCATACCCCATACTCTTCTGAAGCCAGCTGTTGCAGGATTGCCTTCAGCATTCGCTGTCACCGTCACTGCAGCTCAGAACTCGCTTCAACACCATTGGTTCTTCATTATAGGCTACCTCTCATTCAGTGACCAGACTCCTTCCTCCCTTTTCTCCTCCTCCAAGGTAGAACTGCCCATGTGCAGTTTCCTAGACTGTAACTCTTTTTAAATCATTTTATTGGGAGCTTCTTCTGATGCTTCCTGAATTACTCAATATTTCCCCAAGAGAATCCTTTAATACTGCATTTTGCTTGAATCTTTTCTGGAATGTCTTTCAGGTTGAGATATGCTGATCATGTTCTCCTTTGGTTTCCTAACTCCAGGTCTTTGCACCTTTCACTCTATTACTATTTTTTATCTTCTCAAACTGTCCTTAAGAATCTTGTTTATTCTTTAATTGCATCATTTATTCCATTTGTGCTAGCTACTCTACATTTAAGAGCCAAGTAATTCAGTCTCTCCTTGATGGGTCCAGCTGAGAGTGAAATGATGCCTGGCCATTTCAAGCGTCCCCTCCCATACTTCTTGCTCACAGACTCTCTCCATTCCCCATACAGTCCCACAATCCAAAAGCTTCCTGGTCATGTCATAGGCCATACCACTTCCTTCATTCAAACTTGAGAATTATGAGGATACGTAATGCTCTCCCGATCCCAATCCCAAGTCTCCACCCCTGAGGGCATATATGTCTGTCCCTTTCTTTGTCTGGGGCTTCTCTTCCCATCCTAGGTGTAGTGCAGCAGGATGCTCTTCCCGACTGTTGCCTGATACCTGTGTCTCAGCCCTGTCTTCTTCTATAATTCCTGACATCTATGTTGATCTTTCCTTCGCTCCTTTTTCTTAAATGACCTTTTGCTTTCTACATGTATAATGTTCTTGATGTCATCCTACAGCTCAGGTCTTCTGTCATTAGTGTTCAGTGTATCAGATCGCTTCTGGAGAATGTTCTTGAAATCAGGTGTGATGTACTTATGATCCTATTTTGAGTCTTATAGACTCAAAATTTCCTTTAGCTTCAAGTTAAACTTGCAAATGAGCAATTGATGGTCTATTTCACAGCCAGCACCTGGCCTTGTTTGGGCTGATGATATCGAGCTTTTTCATAGACCCTTCCCACTGATGAACTCCACTGGATTCCTGTGCATTCCATCTAGTGAAGTCCATGTATAGAGTTGCCCCTTTGTTGTTGAAAACCAGGTATTTGGAATGAAGAAGTCATTGGTCTTGAAAAATTCCAGCATGTGAACTGCGCCCTATATTCTTACTACTATCCCTCTTTGATCCCAATTTTCACACACAACTAACTAGTAATTATTAATGCATCTTGATTGTGTGCCTGATAAATTTCTGACTAAAAATTTGATAGAATTATTCAATTGCTTCATCACTAGCTTTCATGGTTGGTGCATAAATTTGAATAATAGTATTAATTAGATTTCCTAAATTATCCAGTCACTCAAGTTTCTTTTAAAGTATGTTAGAAATGTTCAGCCTCAAAGAACAGATTTTCTTTGGGGGGTGCTAATTTTGTAAGATTGAGAGAGGATTCATACAGTTTCTTGGACTATTTAAAAACAAACAACCAGCAAATGATTTCTTTGAAATTCACTTTAAAAATATAGCCCAAAGAGCTCTATGAGATAACAAGAGGGCATCAAAGTAAAAGAGAAAAGCCAGACTACTAATTCGTAAAGCACCCCCAGTCCAAAAGGCTTAGAAAAAACTTTACTCCTTAAAAAAGCTGCACATTTCTGCTAAAATGTGAATTTAGAAAGTGAATGCTCAAACCATTCATTTTCACAAACATGTTGATTTTCTCTTGTCTTTTCCATCATCAGAGCAATAATCAGAACAGGAAGTGAAGGAAGCATGGGTCTAGGGAAACTGCTAACAGTCAAGCGTGAAACGGATGCCTGGACTGAAAGCTTCAGTGGACTGGTATTGACTGATTATTGTCTGTTATGCTGGTGGGTTAGTCTGAGTTAACTAGAGAAACAAATTCAGAAACGCTCATATGTGTATAAGAAAGAGTTTTATATAAAAGAGCAATTGTATATTGAGGAAATATCCCAGCCCAGTCCAGATCAAGTCCCTAAAGTGGATATTAGCCCATATGTTCAATATGAGTCTATAAAGTCCTCTTCAGACTCACAAAACACATGCAATGACACCGAATGCAGGAAGAGCACAGGCCAGTGGATGGAAAAGTCTTGTGGATCCAGTGGCAGTGGAAGCATCTCAGCGCTGGCTTCGCTCTCCACGTGGCTCCTCCAGTTCCAGGACTCTAGCATAGCTCCATGTGTCTTGTCAGCAGAAAGATGAACAGAGAGTCTATGTGTATCTGACCTCCCGTTAGCTAATTATCTCTGTGGCACCTCCAAATGGGGTCGTCAGGCTACGACCTGATTGACAGGCTAGACTCCACCCTTTTGCAAGTTGACAGTAGATTATGTAACTATCACAGCTGGGAATCAGAAATTGAAGAGGAAATGTGTTACATTCATTGTCAGAGAGAACATTTCAAAATCTATCCTGAAGTACAATGCTGTTAGTGGAAGGATAATATGTATATACCTATAAGCGTCCTTGTGAATATGACTATATTAAAATTTATCTACCCACTGCCAGTGCTGAAGATGAAGAAACTGAAGGTAATTTTACCAACTTTTGGAGTCTGAAATTGATCAAGTGTGCAAACAGGATGATTGGAATATGAAAGCTGGAAACAAAAGGATGGGTCAATGGTTAGAAAATACCACCTTGGTGGTTGGTGGAAATGATGGTGGAGGTCACATGATGAAATTTTCTAATACCAGCAACGTAGTCATTGCAAATACCCTGTTTTAACAACGTAAATGGTAACTATATAACGACTAGATACCAAATGATCAAACAGACGACCATCTGTGGAAAGAAACCATTCAAAATCTCAATATCATCAGTCTGAACAAGGCCAGGAACTAACTATGGGACAAACGACTAATTGCTCATCTTCAAGTTCAAATGGAAGCTGAAGAAAATCAAAACAAGTCTGAAATCAATGGGGGAAGAAACAAAACAAGAGTTGAATAGAAAATTTCAAAGGGTGACCTGCAAAGACTAAGTAAGCATTGAGATGGAATGTCAATGACCATGTTTTCAAAACCAAAATGGATATACATCCTTGATGTTTCTCAGTCTTATGGGCAAAATGTTAAACTGTGTAGATAGCTTCAAAAACAGGTAATAGGAAGAATACACAACTTCACAATAGCAAAAATAATCGGTAGTTGAGGGGGTGGCATGTGACCAAGAACCAATGGCATTGAAGAATGAACTTCAAGCTACACTGAGGTCTTGGTAAAAAAAGAAATCTCCCAGATTTGATGCACTACTGACTGAACGATTTCAACAAACTGATTAAGCACTAAAGCCAATCTCTTGTTTTCTCCAGTAAACCTAGAACACAGCTACCTGGCCAACTGACTGAAAGAGTTTCATATGCATGTCCATTTCAAAGAAATGTGACCCAACAGAATGTGAAAGTTATTGAATAGGATCATTAATATCAAGCCCTGGTGGCATAAATATTTAAGCCTCTTACTGCTAACTGGTAAGATCTGTGGAGCATACCCACTAGCTGCTCTTTGGGGATCTTTGTGGGAGTCTGAAAATCTTATAGGGCAGAATTGGGATGGACTCAAGGACTAAGGTTTGGTTTGGAGTTTGGATCACTAATATACAAATTAATATTTTGAAGATAATTGGAGAACTGAAATCCATTGACATGGAGTGTCAGAGTCAAGCCTAATTCAGAAGAGGACATTAAATGAAGGATATCGTTGATGATGTCAGATGTTTCTTGGCGGAAAGCAGAGAATAATAGAAAGAGGTTTATCTGTGTTTTATTGACTACACAAAGGCATCCAGCTATGTGGATCATAATGATTTATAGATAACAGTGCAGAGAATGTAAATTCCAGAACACTGTATCTTATTGCATGTCAATTAAGAGGTAGTCATTTGAACAGAATAGGGTGGTAGTGTGTAGTTTAAAATAAGGAAATGTGAATAATAAGGAAATATGTGCCATACGTATTCAATTTGTAGGCTAAGCAAAGGGACTTTATAAAAGAAGAATGTGGTCTCTATGTAGAAAAACATGATATCATAATTGAAAATAGAATCATATCCAACTGTGATATGCAGATGACACAGACTTGACTTGAGGACTTGAAGCACTTACTCAAGAAGATCAAAGACTGTAGTTTTCAATATTAATTACAACTCAATGTAAGGAAAATAAAAATCCCCACAAATGGACCAATAAATAACATTAAGATAAGTGGAGAAAAGATTGAAGTTGTTAAGAATGTTACTTTATTCAGAACCCAAATCAAAATTCATGGAAGCAGCAACCAGGAAATCAGATGAAATAGTCCACTGGACAAATCTGCAGCAAAGACCGCTTTAACGTGTTAAAAATCAAAGATGTCACTTTGAGGAATTAGTTGCTTCTTACCCAACCAGTTTTATAAATGGACTCCTTTGCACTAAAAACGGCCACTGAATAAGGGAGACGTGAAGAATGAATGCCTTTGAATTAGGATGTCGAAGAAGAATACTGAATATAACATGAACTGCCAGAAGAACAAGCAAACTTGTCTTGGAAGAAGCTTTGCCAAGATCCTCCTGAGAAGAGAAGACGGAAAGAGTTTGTCTCATGGGCTTTAGGCACGTTATCAGACGAGAACAGGCCCTCGGTAATGTAGATGGACACAGTGGCTACAATAAGGGGCCCAAATGTGACAAAAGTCGTAAGGAAGATGCACGACTTTGCACTGCTTTGTATTGTGGTACATGCCATCACTAGGAGTCAGAACCTAGTCAAGAGCACTGAAGAAGAGCAGCCACCACGAAGAGCTTAGGTTTTCAGAACAAAGTCCTAGAGGACTGCCCCAATGTCAAGAAATAGGACAGATGCTACAGACCAGGTATGTTCGCACAGGTAGGGGACCCGTGAGAAGGAAATTGGATGATGGCATTAATTTCTTGGGTTTGATCTTTTTCCTCCATGCATTGTCAGATAATGATCTCTGTTGATAATTTATTAATTTGGTGCCTTGGATTTAAGTACAGTTGGAGTCCATGGATTATTTCTGGTATCTTCTAATTGTCGTGTGCTTCTGTTACTATTCTATTGATTGCTTTCTCCATTGTTATGCCCCAAAGGCAGAGAAGGGCAAACAGCAATCATGAAATATGAATGAGATATCTCATTAACCTTTAGGCTCTTGAGTGCTTGGAAGCATCTAATCTATATTGTCCACAGGAACAGCCTGCAAACACTGCAGGGGGCCAGGGAGAGGGGAAGGACCTTTTCCTTTGTCCCTGGTCGATACGTCCACACTGAGGTTAAGGACTGGCCAGGTGCCCGCTCTGGCACATGGACTCCTTCACCCAAGCGGAAATGCTGCCAGAGTTTTAGTGAACATTTGATATGTTGGAGTTTCGATGACTAGCGATGCCACTTAACGAGTTTGCTGAACTCAGAACCCCAGGTTCCACCTCCAAAGATGCTGACTCAGGGAGTTGACATTGAACTACACCATGTGGTTCTGATTCAGGTGACCCATGAGCGACCATCAAAGGCGCGCGGATCAGACTCACTCGCAAAGGGACAGGGGAAGAGTCTCCCTTTGGTGCCCACAGAACGTGGAGAGCGCGGCCTTAATGGCTTTTCCCTCTTGAAATAGATTCCCTCTCTGTGGTGGTTAGATTCTTATGTCGACTTGCACTCGTGTGAAAGTCTAGGGGCAGAGTCCAACCTGTCACTCAGGATCAGTCTGATGATGCCTTCTTGAGGGTGTGGTCTTTTTATAAGAGACGCTGATAACATCTTCCTCTCTGGTCCTTCACATCCCTGCTTGTTGGCAACTCTGTGTCTGCCTCCAAAGATGGCCCCACATGGGCCACTGACCCTGGGAGCTGACCCTGCCATATTCCTCCCGACTTTGGACCCACATGACTCTGTATCCACCGGTTCGCGGTGTCTCCGCATCCTACTTCACCTGTCTGCATCCTCAGCCTGAGCTACGTGAGTCTCAAGAGGGCTCTGGCTGGCGTTGGACCGGACTGGGAAGCTTTCTCCATATGAAGCTACTTCGTGACATAAATTTCTTACTTATACACATGTCACTTGTTTTGTTTTTCTAGACAACCCAGTCTGACACACGGCCAACATTCTATATCATAAGTGAAAAAGAAAAAAAGGGACTAGCCGTGATCAAGGTCCTGTAATGATAAGCATGTATCAGCTGAGGTTGTCTTGTTAGAGATATGTGGGGGCTTGTCTCGCCAGCCCCTGCAGTGGCGCTGCAGCTCATCATCATCATTTGTGAACACTGTCTACTGTCGAAGGACTGCTAAGGAATTTTACAGTTTTAGATGTTGGCGAAGATGCCAGGTGGATCTAGAGGCCGGCATATACGGCAGCAGAGTGAAGCGCAGCCAGCTCTGTTGTGAACCAGCAGGCGAGAAACCGTGCAGAGCAACAGCAGCGGCGGTGTGAACAAGGACTATTGAGTCCACGAGCTTCCACTCGCTCACTGTGGGCAGGTCATCAGGAAAGACCAACCACCGGCAAAGGACACTACGCTCGATAAAGCCAAGGGTCAGCAAAATGAGGGAACTCCTTAAGGAGAGCTTGCGGAGCAATAGCGTCAGCCGTGGACGCAAGCACACCAGTGATTGTGGAGATGGCACAAGGCTTGGTGGTATTTCCTTCCATTGCACGTAAGATGAGAGGATTTGGAGCCAATGGGCAAGGAGCAGCTAAGAAGACAGGGCGCCTGTTGTGTTTGTGAGGGGGGGGGGCAGGCAGGAGCGCTGGGAGGGGCAGGAGAGCGGAATTGTCTAGTCACCTGCCTGACCACTTTCTTTCTGGGCCCTCCCCCCTTGCTGTCTTGGCTGATGACGACTGGTGGTGTACCATTTAACCAAAGTCTCCGCTATCTCTTCCCTTGTCCCCCATCCACCTGCTAAATCCATTAGCTTCTGCTTCTACCATCATAGGCTTAGTTAAGCCGTCCCTCAGCAGCCACTTCCTCAAGCTCACAGAAACACACGCTGGCCTCAATCTCTCTTCCTCCCCCTCAGACTCCCGCCTCCAGCCACAGGACACCGGCTCACCTTCACTTCCGTGCCTTCAGCCGACAAGCCCGAGGAGAACAGACCATGCTGTGAGGCAGGAGGATTAGGACAGAGGCAGACCGTGCCAAGAACGGATTGCACTTGGGATCGTTAGGTTTAATAGTGATGATGATGATGATGATTACACAAAACAGTGTCACCAGGATGGAAAAGGCCTTGGGAATGCTCGGAACATTTTTTGGAATTCCTTCGGTGTCTCGCACTTTGCTCATTAAAACCATTTTGCCTCAAGGAAGAACTTTTAAGATCAACTACATTTGATTAGATAAACTATGTTCAACTTTAGTATTTTTCCAATTTAATGAGCAGAACATATTTTGCTTGGTTTCTTTCTCTTACACACACACACACACACACACACACACACACACGTGCACGCACACAGACACACGGACATGCATTTTTCTGCTATGTTCTTATCCATCCAATCCAGGATAAAGCTCTCCTTGGCATAGTCGGAGGACTTTGCTTTGGTTTTAAAGTCTCCGCTTTACAAGGAAGCAGCTCTCTGCCTTTCAGGGAACTTCAGGATGCATCACCAGAGGAAAGCCCCTCGAGGTTCCAGGTGGACCACGAGACGTCACCTACGTCTGCCTGCGTTGTCCACAGAGCCGGAGGCCGCTCTGCCCCGGCCGCTCGGCTTGTGAGCGTTGAAGCTGGAGTGGAACTGCCTCTTCAGGCACGGTGATCTCTTTACTCCAGGGAGCACCACGGTACGTAGGTGTTTATGGGCGGGGACATTGGAGCATACATCAAACATGTACTGCGATGCTACTATGGGTCCATGCTGCACTCTGAAAGAGGGAGATGGGGGAGGGGGAGGATGTTTCTGCAGACATGTTTTACCATCATGGACTTTATATTATTGCTGTTTGGGGATATAAAAAGCAATCTGTTATCTGGATGGATTGGTTCGCAATCACAGCCAGAATCCAATAATGAATAACTCTCTGTGCAAGCAAAATTATAGTATAACCCTGGGCACTGGTTTCCAATCATGCCCAATTTCCTTTTAAAAATAATATAATCAATCAATTAATAATTTTCCTTATTGTAGAAAAGGCTGTGTTACATATAGCCCATATTATTTTGTTCCTTTTGTGAAAATCTGGTGTTTTCTGAAAGAACTTTGGAGCAATCTAGCTCATAAGCTTTAGAATGTGTGTGTGTTAAAGTAAATTATTCACAGTATAAATATTTATCAACTGCCTGTGATATGTTAGGACTTTCTGTCTAATTTTGAAAACTGAAAGTATATTTTCGGCTTTTGTGAAGTTTTTATTCTAGAGATAGGGAATACGTATTAAAAACACAAATACTTAAATAGAAAATTTGGTCACTAAGTAAGAGAATGTGATAGGAATCAGACCAATCCTGATATCTTTGAATCCATTCGGACTCAGAGCAACCCCAGAGGACAGAGTAAAACGGCCCAGAGGGTGTCCTAGGCTGTCCTGCAGGTGGCACAGTGATTAAACAGGTGGCTAACTGAAAGGCAGGCTGTTTGAACCCACCAGCCTTTCCATGGGAGGAAGACAAGAGTGTGCTTTTGTAATGTGTACAGTCTTGCCCACCCTCCGGGGAAATCCTCCTCTGTCCTCTCAGGTTCCATGAACCAGAGTTCGACACAGTCAGTCAGGGGTTTGGTTTGGGGTTTAATCTTTTATGATTTCTGACCTATATGTCAGGTCCTCTCCCACAGGGTGCCTGGTGGGTTCCAATCGCTGGCCTTTTGGTTAGTGGCCAGGGATCAAGCATGGTGCCACCAGGAATCCTCAGGTAGAAGAGGGAAGGGTTGTTAGTATGGGGACAGCTTCTGGGTGGATGTTACAGAAGGATCTTTGATAGCTGACCTTGAAGTGAGATGTGAAGTGTGAGAGGGAACAACATGAAAACCCAAAGAAAAGAGGCTCCAGGGCTTGGACAGCAAATGCAGCCAATAGCAGGAGCTCGGAGCACATAGCTTGAAGATTGGGGGGTGAGCGTGGAAAGGGGGTCAGAGACATGAGGCTGGAGACAGTGGCAGAATGTCGTGATGCAAAGCCGTACCAGACGTGGAAATGACCTTGGATTTTAAGGATCAAAGAGGGTATTGCAATTTTTTAAATGGAGAGAAGATGAAAACTTTCTGGAAGGAGAAAACGTCATCTTACTCCCACCAGCAAGCTCTGCTCCGTCCAATGAGTGAGCTCCTCCAGCTTCCATGTCCCCACAGGTGCCTGGATACGGCTGCCTGAGTCACCAAGTGCTCAGGACCGGCTCGCCTGGGCCTTTGGGGCCAGTTGGTTCTCTTTGGCCTTTCTGCCTCTTAGAGAAATCCACGTGCAATGGAACACACACGTGTAGACTTTTGGGTGTGGCTTCTGTGTGTAAAAGATTAGACGCATCCTGAATGAAGCATTTGAACTGATGCTAACTCAGCAGTGGTCATCCTTTCAGATGGGCGCACAGGCCCGGGCTTGCAGTTCTCCGTGTTGTTGTTTCGAGGCAAGGGGGCGAGTGGTGCTTTCTTCTGATCTCTGTGTCCCCAGCAGAAGCCCAGAAACCACACCCGGGAGGGTTTTAAGCACAGAATTGGTATCTTGTGTTTGGTTTACAATATGGGAAAATATTCGGTTCTCCTGCTTTCACTCTTACCCTGATCTACGTTTCATTGTCAATAAGCCATCCTCCGATCCCCATGCCACGATCTACCTCAAATAATACAGGGTTTCTAATTATTTTCTCAGCACGCAGATCGACTAAGTATGGTGAGAGGATTCCAGCCCAGTGCGTACCTTTCTTGATTTATGCTAGTGTGCGGTATCCCTGACTCCCCTTGGAAAAGTGTCTCTTGATCCATGGACAGGATCCGAATGCCACAAAGCAGTGCTCTGGGATCCTCATTCTTCCCAGGGCTGGCCATAGTTTGTTATGGTCCATGGAGTCTAATGCAGTTGCAGCGTCAACGGAACACACATAAATATCTTTCTGTTACTCTGCTTTGAGCCAAGATCCATCTGACATCAGCAATGATATCTCTTGTTCGACATCTATTTCTGAATCCAGCTTAAATCTCTAGCAGCTCCCTGTCAATGTACTGCCGCAGCTGTTGATAGAGAAAGGCTTATTAATATGTGGATGACACAACCTTACCTGCTAAAAGCCAAAAGGACTTAAAGCGCTTGCTGATGAAGATGAAGGATGGCAGCCTTCATAAGGAATTCAACTCATGGAAAGAAGACCCAAAGCATCACAACTGGACCAATAGGTAACGTCAGGATAAATGGAGAAAAGGTTGAAATTGCCAAGGATTTTGTCTAGCTTGTATCCATGCTCATGGGAGCAGCAGTCACGAGATCAAATGATGCCCTGTATTGGGTTAATTTTCTGCACAAGACCTTTTTAAAATGTGGAAAAGCAAGGATATTACTTTGAAGACTAAAGTGTGCCTGACCAAACTGTGGAATTTTCAGATGCCTCCCATGCATGTGAAAGTTGGGCATTCAATAAGGAAGACCAAAGAAGAGCCGATGCATGTGCACTATGGTGCTGGCAAAGAATATTCAAGGTTCCAGGGGATGCTCAGTGAACCCACAATTCTATCTTGGAAAAAGTACAGCCAGAATATTCCTTAGAGGGAAGGATGCTGAGAGTTTGTCTTGTGTGCTTCGGACAGGTTGTCAGGAGAGTCCAGTCCCTGGAGAAAGACATCATGCTTGGTAAAGTGAAGGGGCAGCAACACGCAGGAAAGTCCTCCAGGAGATGGATGAACCCAGTGGCTAAAACCCTGGGCTCAACCACAGGCACAGTTGGGAAGATGGAGCAGGACCGAATAGTGTTTCGGTCAGAGGTACGTAGTGTTGCTGTGAGTTGGGGATGGCTGGATGGTCCCTAACAACACACAACAGCAAGTGATATTGATCTCACGCATTTTTCTCAGTGAACACTGGTCTCACAGCGACACTGGCTTCAACACATCAGCGGGCTAGATTTCCCATGATCCACTTAGGTCTTGTCCACGATCACATTTCACTATGGACCTACTTATGCTGAAGATCTCTCCAAAGTCTAGGTTTTCTAGTTTGGGGCACAATTAGCCTGGTGCCAAAACCATGCCATTTTTCTTAAGTAGCTCTTAGATTTATCTCTGTGGCCCTTTCTTGACCAAAGTGCCTTCTCTGTTTTACTTCTTTGCGGATGTCGTGTGTTTTTAGTCACGCTGAAATCAAGGATAATATTTTTTCAAGGGGATCAGGCATTAGATACAATTATATGGGACCCAAGTGTCCCATGTGGCCTGCTGTGGTAGGATCAGTGGGGCGAGGACTGTGTCTTCATATTAAAGGGGTTCTTGACAGAGAGCTTCATGCACTGTAACTGGAATAACAGCTCCCCAAGAAACTGGAGAGGCTGTTAATGTCTGTGAATAGTGTAAGAGGAGCTTCAAAAAGTTCATTAAAAAAAAGAATTAAATTCTAGTGGAATTTATCATGAACTCTTTGAAGGCTGCCCCCTCCCAGGCCCCACAGATTAGGTGTGTGTAGACAACTCTGTGCTGTCAGCTACAGAACATGATTTAATAGAAAATCTACAATAAGATATACGGATTCATTGTTTTATACACTATTATAATAAAAGCATATGATAGTGTTCAGTATATTCTGAATATTGAATGTTTTTAAGCATATTCCATTTTTTCTACTTTTGAATAATGTACTTAAAATTAATGAAATGTAAATATTTACATACTTTATATTTTGGTTGAGTATATATTAAATATATGCCTGGGATATTTTTCTCCTTATTGTTGTTTAAATGTTAGGCATTTTCATATTATTAATTTTATCAACCATTTTATTTCAAAAATGAGAAAATTGTTAATTTCCTAAAGTTTGTTGTTTTTGTAAGCTACCATTGATGCTATCTTGTCATTAATTTTTTTTAATCTTTTAATTTTGTTTAATCATTTAATTTCCATGAGATTAGTTTCAATATGAGCACCTCTCTCTCTCTCTCTCTCTCTCTCTCTCCCTCCCCCTCAATGCCCACTTGCCAAATGTGAACATTTCTTTTTGCAGGGTGTCGAAAAATAACATTTTGGAGGCAAAAAGTATTTTCTATTTTGATTTCAAGAAAAGGAGGCCTGGTCAAAGTGGTTGACACTCACGGCAAAATGGGAAAGCTATTTGGAAAAGGCGTTGATTGGTGTTGACAGGTCCATTGGAAGGGAAGAGAGAAAGCAAAAATTCAGAGAAAAATTTGTTGGCAGTTTGATTAAAAAAGTAATTCATATATAAAATTAAATCATCAGTCTCTGGAGATCTTTCCAGAAGCTACCAGTTCTGCATTGATTGATGAGGTTGATCTGCTTCCCCAAGTGCCGTTGGGGAGTAGTCAGCGTTAGAAAGTTAATGATGTTGGGAGATAGGAAAGGGGGGAAACAAAAGAAAAATGGACTCTGAGAAAGCACAATTTCTGTGTATGACCCCTCTCTTTTTGTGTTATTGAATATGCATAGTTTCCTCTTTGCATTCTTCCTTCTTTCCTTCCTTCATCCCCTCTTTTCTCAATTTGTATTTGTTGAGAATGCATTACATACTTGTAATTAAGTTACTGAAATTATAACTAGACATGCCTTCAGAAACCTCTGAGCTTATTTGAGAGGAACAGTGACTGAATGGACAACTCATTCTGTGATGACAAGAAAAACACCCACTGGGAGGTGATCGGAAGGGGATAGTAGGGAAGCTGTTGGAAAGAGTTTTGAAACATGGGTCTGAATTACCCAAGGAAGGAAATCAGAGAAGGCTATTCCAAGCAGAGAGAACAGTCTTTTAAAGTCTGAGAAATATCCTACTGCTGACCCTACCCAGTGCCATAAGGTCCTCCTGCCCCTCCCCATTAAAATAAAATAATTGAATAATGTAAAGGTCAGAAAACAAAGGGTAAAATTTCCTTTAATACAATTATGTTCATGGAAAATGCAAAAAATAATGAGCAAAAACTGAGAATAATGAAGTGAATTCAGCAAAATCTCTGGGTAAAAGACTAAGATAGCAAAAATTAATGATATCTCCATATATTATCAACAAACAACTGGAAAATAAAAATGTAGTACTGATAGGAATAAATGATAAGAGTCTTGCAATACTTGTTCCCTAAGAAATATTAAATATTGACAAAAATCTAGACAGGAAGACTCTTAAAAAGGTAGAAAATTCAATTATCACTGTTTTTATACAATTTTATTGGCATCTAATTCACTTATTATAAACAGTTCAATCATATTGAAAAGGGTTGGACAATCATCACCCCAATGAATTTTAGAATATTTTCTTCATTCTCATACTCACTGTTATTAGTTCCTTATTTTCCCCAACCTCCCCTGCCACACCCCCGAAGAACCATTACTCTAGTTACTGTCTCTCTAGATTTACCTATCCTGTATTTCAGATACAGAAAGATATATAAAAATAAAAACCAAAAAATATATAGCAATGTAAACAAAAAATCCCAATAAAAAAGAAACCAGAAAACATTAAAAACTAGAGCAAATTTAAAATAGGTCAAGTAGACCAAATGATAAGGTGTTAAATTGTAACTATTTTTATGCATTTGAAGACTAAGTATTTTTGAGACATCAGTTCAACGAAATTGCCCTAGATATTCAGTGTAATCTCTACCAAAATCTACTCAGTTTTTTTTGTCTTTGTTTTTTTAAAGAAATGACATCGATAATTTGATTCTAAGCCATATGGAAATACAAAGCATTTAGGAGTGTTAGCTTTAAGAGATATTTAACTTTTTTGCTGCTAACTGGAAGGTTGGAAGTGTGAACCCACCCAGGTCCTCTGTGGGAGGAAGGGTGACCATCGCCCCCATAGAGATTATACCTGGGAAGCCCTGTGGTGCAGCTGTGCGTGGTAACATGGGAGGAAGATGGGGCGTACTCGGATTGCAACACACAACAATTAAGACCATATGACGTGAGCATATGGATCGACTTAATCAGATCAGTGGAAAGATCTGGAAATACCCACACCAGTGGCCGTTGATTTATGATGAAAATGCCAAGCTAATAAGGCAGGAGAGATGATCTCTTTGATAAGCAGCATGATTGATTTTTAAGTTGTAATTTTGTCTCTTGTAACCTTGCTGAGCTTCCTTCTGAGTTCTAGTGGTTGTTGATGAAGAACTCTTTCAGTGTTCCAGATAGAAAACTGTCGTGTGAACAAGGACAGCTCATTACTTATTTTCAATCTGGTGCCTTAGTTCTACTCCGTGTTTGACTGCACTGGCTGGAGCCTCCAGGACAATACTGAGGAATAATGGTGTCTTGTCCCTGATGCTTAAAGGAAAAGCCTTTCATTTTCCACCATTAAATATGACGCTAACTGTAGGTCTTGTGGCTGCTCTTTTGATTAAAAATAAAAATTAGAAAATTGTGCCTTTTATTCTAAGTGTTTAGACCATTTACATCAGTATGGTGATTGATATGTTTTAAGTTTTAGTCTGTCTTCTTGCTATTTGCCCTATATATTCTCTGTTTCTCTTCTTTTGCGTTCTTTTGGATTTATTGAATAATTTTTCTGATTCAGTTGGATTGCAATTGGCTTATTGATACACCTTTATGTTTTGTCATTTTAGTGGCTGCTTTAGGGTTTTATAGTGCACACCAGTAACTTATCACAGTACACCCCTTAATGATTTAGCTGGTCGTCTGCCAGAAAAACAAGCAAATCTATCTTGGAGGAAGTACAACCAGAATGCCCCTCAGAACCAGGGATAGCAAGACTTGGTCTCACGTACTTTGGACGTTGTGTTAGGTCAATGTTTCTCTGGCGGACCAGAGAAACAAATCCACTGACATTCATATATGTGTAAGAAACTTTATCCATCAGGGAAACATCCCAGACTAGTCTGACTCAAGTCCGATACAAGTCCATCAGTCCCTCTTCAGACTCACGCCGTCACAAGCAATGATGCTGAATACCGAAAGATCACAGGCACCATGGTGGGTACAAAGTCTTGGGGATCCAATGGGGGTGGATGCATCTCCAGGGCTCTGGCTGCCTCAGCATCAGCCAGCAGGAAGGTGAAGGAGGAGCGAGATGGGAAGGTTCCCTGGACCCTGCTTATGAGCTGGCCATGTCCATAAGGAGTCACCAGCAGGCTGTGGCCTGGCTGACAAGCTGACTACCATCCTAACACTATTATACATCTTCAAGGCGACATGAAAGTATGTAGCTACCGCAGGCATGTTATCAGGAGAGACCAGTCCCTGGAGAAGAACATGATGGGTGGTAAAGTAGAAGGGCAGTAAAAATGAAGACGCCCGTCAGTGAGGTGGGTTGACACAGTGGCTTCGACCATGGGCTGGCACGTACAACAATGAGGACGGCACAGGGCTGGGCCTGTTTCCTTCTGCTGTTCCTAGGGAGACTGAGTGAGAACTGGCTCAGGGGCACTCAGCAACGACACGCTTCAGCCAGCACGTGAGCGCTTTTACAACAGCGTCTTCTACAGGGATCCTTGCAGCTCCCATATCACTGTTTAAATTTGTGTTCAAATGGAACACATTTATAATAGCTCTTTCAATGTATGTGGCTCTTAATTCTAATATCTTTTCGCTTTGGGGTTAGTTTCACTCGATAGATTCCTCTCCCCACTTACTGTAGTTCATATTTTTCTGCTGTCTGGTAGTCTTTTATTGCATGAGAGACATTGCTAATGTTACCTTGGCGAGGGCTGACTATTTTTGTATTTCTATAAATAAACTTGAGCTTTGTTCTGGGAGGCAGTTCAGTCACTTGGAAACAGTTTTATCTCTTTAAGTGCGGTTGTTATTTGTTAGGTGTTCTGTCTAGTGATTCTGCTCTCCTCAGGCCTTGTGAGTACCATACACGTGGAACTATAAAGTGTAACACTTTCTACTGTGACTGGTTGGTGGGAGCATTCCTCCTGGCCCTGGGTGATCAGAAAGCACGGTTCCCATCCTGGGTGACTCCTTCATCCTTTGTGGAGCTTCTTCATAAGCATCGATGGGTCAAAACTCTGCTGACCTCTTGAGAAGAGAGTTGATAGATATCCAGGACTTTGAGGACTTGAGAGAGACCCCGGAGAGAGATCCAGGAGCAGCATTCTATTCTGCCAACTCTCTCATCTCTTCTCAAGCCCGGGGTCTGCATCACTCTCCCTGGGAGCCCATCAGGATGTCATGACTTGGAAACTCGCTGGACAGTGAGTTGGGCCATTGGCAAGCTCATAGCTCTAGTCTCCATCCATCAGGGCACTCTTGTGCTTTGTTTCCTATGCCGGGCCTCTCCATCACTTTGCTTTGTGTGTGTTCTTCTGGGACTCTGGATTGTTGTACGTGGGAAAGTCAAGCTATTCCAGTGTGCTCAGAAGTCAAGCATCAGTTTTATAAATGGCCGCGTTAACATCAGCCTCCTCCTTCCCTTGCGCCTTTACTCACCGGTCAACTTTCTTTTCTCAGATGTACTTTCTCCTCTGGTCCGAGACCAGATTGACTGAGGGTGACGGCAGGCCATCATACTCATGTTTATGAATCATTCTTTGTCTTTGTTACGGAGTCCTTAGGGCCAAATTCTTCTTGTTTGGTAAAAATACATAGTTTCTATATTGGAAAAACAATAGGTGGAATTTGGGAAATTCATCCAACAGCCTTCTTTCGGCATTGCCGCATCACCTCCTTTGTAGGCTTAAACATGCCCTTAGAAGCCCCCGAGGAAACCACTTCCTCAGCACAAAATGGTAGAACATTTGATCAACCTTGGCTCAGGGACTCTCTGTTGCTCTACGGATATGAAGACAAAACGAAAATGTAATCTTTGCCTAAGAACGGGATCTGGGAGTTATAGGTTGGGCAAGGCCTTGAGGGAGGGGAAAATCTTGTAAAAGAAAACTGATTTGATTTTACAGTCCATGTTGAACAAGTGAACAGATGTGGGAAAAGAAGGAGGCGATGTGGGTGAATACTTTATAAGCTTCCTTGATCAAAAAGGTAACTCTTCATTTCAAGCCGCCGGCAAAAAGGAGAAAGTAGCAGTATTTTTAAAAATATTCTTCTGAAAATATTTGGGCTTGAGCAAAATTTGAAAGTTTACCCAATACACTCCTTCTCTTTCAGGGTGAACTAGATTCACTCAAACACAGTCTCAATTCCTCCAAGTTGTGACATCTCTTTGGTTGTACAAATTAACAATCAGGCTTTTCTACTTAAGGATGAGGGGCTTCTAGTGGCACACTGGGTCAGATATCGGGCTGATCACTGAAAGGTCAGCATTTATAATCCACGAGCCCCAGAAACCGCAGGGAGCAGGTCCACTGGGCCCTCAGGGCTTGCTGTGAGTCCACTGGACTCAATGGCAGTGGGTTGGTTTCCAAGCCACCCGCACTCTGGTGACGCAGTCATGAAAGTGCTTGGGCTGCTCACTGCAAGGTCAGCAGTCGGAAGGTGGCTGTAGAAACACATAACACTGTTTCTGTGCAGAGTTTCCGCCTTAGAAAGCCTATGGAGCCCGGAGACTCAGTCCTGCAGTGTCACTGTGCATTACCGTTGACTTCAGAGTTGGCATATATACAGAAACGTTCCATCATTTTGCTGCCTGCATCATCACTCGTAGTTCACTGCCTTCAGTCCAGTGCTTAGTATATGGTGGGCAGTCAGGTTTCCCAAGTGAACCAGTACACAAATAGATGCTAATTCAGCACACATGTATAGCCTTGAGTAAATCATCATTTTCAGCTTCCAGAAGGGGTTGAAAGTTCATAAATTGTGTGCTGCGATGCATTAGAGATTAAGGTGCGTTCTCCTGCGGAGGGGAAATGCAATCTCTAACACTGAGTATCTTGCTTGATAATAGAAAACAAACTGGATGGTAGATATTAACGTTAACCTTCATTCAAGCGTAAGTATTTACACACTAGAGAGGTTTCTCTGGGTGGTTGATTGTCATGTTTGCATGAAATCGCTTTCGTTTGAGAGTACGATCTTGTCTCATAAAATATATTCACGAAGGGCTTTGCTTTTAGAGCGTCTGTCAGTGTGCCATGTAGACCGTACTCAAGCACTTGGCTGCTAAGCATAAGGCTGACTGTTGAAAGCCAACAGTGACTTCTCCGGAGAAAGATGGCAGCCTGCTTCTGGGAGCACGAAAGCCGAGGCAACTCTAGGGGGCCCGTTCTGCTCTTTCCTAGAGGGTCTCCAGGAGGTGGAATTGACTTGATGGCAACGAGCTTGGTCACACAGTGGGTACTCAGCAAATATCCAGTGGATGAAATCATGGACGTATTCTCACTCTGTCAACACTGCCAGGTCCACATCCCAGAGGCAACACCCGGTCCTGGAAACCGTTTCCAAAGGACAGTTGCTAAGTGTAGAGTCGAAAGAAGGCCAGCCACGTTGGTTAAAGGGATTGGAACTGGGTCAGTCCAACCTCTATTAAGGTGATTTCAACATAGGCTGGGCTGTTTCTCAACCCATTCTCTTTCTTATGTTAGACAGGACTGCTGTCACATGAGCACCTGTCAAGGACATGTCTTTGAAAATGCTCATATTGAATGGGGTAGTCAGTGTTATGGCTATTAAAATCCTTTTTGATATTAAAAAATAATTTTATTTACAACTCCCTTTGTTAGACTCTCACTTCTGAACATATCTTTGCTCAAGTGATTGATCATGTCCTCATTTGGATGGATTTCTGAGTTCCCTTTCTCTTCTGTTTTCTCTCTGAATGGACAGAGTTTGGGATTGTTTTTACTTGGAAAACTAACTTTGCTGTTTTGTTACTTTGGTTTGTAAAACAAAAACTTCCAGGTTGAAGCAAATTCATTACAACATTGTAAAGACTTTATTAAACATTCTCATTTCTTTAAATAACATAACTTGTATTATTGTCAAATAATATAATATTCTTATAAAACCTAAGTAGACCAATAAACTTTCCCCAAAAGTTAACTAGCACATGGTACATTTATTTTGTCTACTGATTTCTGATATATAAAATTAAACATTTTCGTGATTATATGTTTTTACTTGAAATTGTTTATCATTAGGTAGTTATGGAATGACCTGCTCTAGTTATGCTTTGCATCAAAAGCTTACTTTTATGAATGGGATATCTGTTGTTGTTGTTGTTGTTGTTAGGCACCGGCGATTCTATTCTAACTCATAGTAAACTTATGGGCAACAGAACAGAACAATGCCCTGTGTTTATCTCAGGGCAGTAGTTTCAGAGATCATCCAACCTTCATGGCTCCAGGACATCTGGAGTCTATGAGAATTGGAAATTCTGTTCTTCATGTTCCTACTTTTGATCATGATTCTTCTATAGCATTATGGATCAAGATGTTCCGTATTGGTAGCTGGGCACAGTCCAGCTCTTCTGATCTCCTGGCAAAGGAGGCAGTGGTCCTTTGAGGCGATTATCCACATAGTGCAGCCTCTCCTGCCCTCCACTCTCCTGTCTCCTGCGTTGCTCAACATGGATAGTTGATACCAATTGGTGTGTCTTGGATGGCCACCGGGAAGCTTTTAAGGCCCCAGACACCACAGAATGCAATAGGAGGGGGAACAAAGCACAAAACATGTTATGAGGCTACTCATCCAGGGTGTGCCAGGAGACCGTTACCCTAAATTTCCAAACCAAGGAAGTGAATCTCTTGAAGCTTTTGGCTGGATGAAGGGACCTCATTAGTGACTTTTTGGTGTGTAAATATACTTTTCACTCAAATTCTGCCAAGTCAACATTTTAGAGGTGTACAGTTTATTGATACAATTGCAATAATTGACTGTGCATTTCCAGCCCTCAATCAATGCGATATTTCCATCACAGTTAACTCTCCCTTCCCCCACTGTCCGCAACAACTAATAAACTTTTTTCTCCAAGACGGGATGTCTTGGATACCTTTTATACACTGCAAATATTGAAATAATTCTATGGCAATGACACAGCACATTGAGATTAATTTTGTAGCAGAAATCATTCAATAGGGAAGAACTATGTGTGCTTAATTAGCCTCAGAACATGTGTTCTCTCTATTACTAAGGTGATAAAAATCATTTTTCCATCTGCCATCGGCCAGCAGGTTGCACACCTTCCTCCAGCTCCGGCTTAAAGATTGTGGGTTGTAAAATGATGGCCATGGATAAGTGAACACGGAAGTACCATGGGATGTTCAGCTCATCTCCAGGCTCTGGACACGTTTGTGGACATTGCATCAGTGTGGCGAGGTCACCATGCTCTCTGGGCTTGAGATATTTCATTAAACTTCCTCCCTTTGTTCTCCTACCTGCTTTCTCAGTCATCTGCTTATAAATCTTTAACTTCCCATTACTACTATTCTGGGCTGTAAGGGGATCCTTGTTCTGAGGTGTGCTTCCTATAACCTCATCTGATTTTCCTCCTGGACATTCCATAGCACTGTAGGGCTGATGTTCTCTGGAGAACTCTCCTGGTGTGGTGGTGGTTGTAGGTGCTGCTACATCAGTTCTGATTCAGAGAGACCTCTTGTGCTGCAGAATGAACCACTCACTGCCGAGGCCCTCACCATCCGCACAGTCGTATGTTGGAGCCGGTGACTGCAGCCACTGTGCGAATCCATCGCCTCAAGAGTCCTCTTTGCTTTTGTTGATGCCCTGATTCACCAGGAATGATGATCTTCTCCAGGGACTTGCCCCTCCTGCTTACAGAGCCAGAGCATCGGAGGTGAAGTTTTACTACCCTTCCATCTAAGGAGCATTCTGGCTGCGCTTCTTCTAAGAAGATGGATCATTCTTCTGGCAGTCCATGCAGTTTCTGTAGTCTTCTTCTCCAGCACCATCAATCAGCGCATCAATTCTGATGTGGTCTTCCCCATTCACCGTCCAACTTCCACAGGCACATGAAGCCGGGGAAACAAAAGAGCAGCGGCATTTGTGTGTTTACTTACTTGCCAAGCACTCTGTACGCACTAGAGTGTTTAAATCTTAAACTAGACCTATGGAGTATTATGAGACTCAGGAGGAAAATGAGGTTTGGAATTAAATAACTGATCCTACTTCTCATAAAGAGAGAAGAGAAGCATCCTCCACATCCAAACCCTGGCTTGCTTGAGATCTAAACTTAACTGAGAAATACACAGACAAAAAGGCTCTACCATGGCCACCAAGATGCACCGCCTCCCCTATTCCCACGAATACACACCATAAGGTGTAACTTCTTTAAAGTCTGATGAAATAAAATGAGTAGTTTTTTTAAAGTTTTCAAGGGTAGATTTAACACATTGAATATGGATAACAGAAGATCTGATGAATTGTGTACTGACATTGAAATCTTCATATATGAAAAGAAAGTGGTCATTAAAAAAGACAGGGGAAAAAAGATCAACATGGATGTCAGCAGAGACTCAGAAACTTGCTCTTAATCATAGTCACTAAGGCAAATGGAAGAAACGATGGAGTGAAAAAAAACACAGCAGAACATGTCAAACGGAAGCTCAAAAAAACACAGTAAAATATAGTGATTTAGATTTCTAACCTGGATTTAGAAAATGAAAAAGAACACGTGAAGCATATCTCAAACTGAAAGAATTTGAGAGAGAGAAAAAAATCAGCCTCAAGTTGCAATATTTAAAGATATGATTGGAAAATATTGAACAATGCAGGAATCTCAAGAAAAGATGGAAACAACCTGGAGCGGCACCGGGCGGAGCTTTCAGAGTGCGCACTTTTCTGGCTGGGTGATCAGCAGCAGCTCCCTGAGTCAGTGCACCCAGAGGCGTTGCCTGCCAAGGTTCTCTGTGGTCACGGTGCATTTTTTCATAAAATCAGCTTCACTTGAACCTCATTTTTTGTGATGGCCGATTTAAGAGAATGGTGTGTGACTGTGAAATTTTGTTTCCTCCTCAGGAAAAATGTCACAAAAACTATTGTGATGTTGAACACAGCTCACAAGGACAGTCATATGGGGAAAACTCAAGTGCATGAGGGGTTTTCTGGTTTCAAAAAGGGGGGAATATGTCAGTTGATGACAAACCTCACCCTAGGTGTCGGTCAGCCTCCTGAATGGATGAAAATGTTGATTTGTAGTGCATTTGGAGTTCATTCCACCAGGTCAGACTGTTCACCAAGCTTTTTATTTAGAGGTTCTGAAAACACAGGATAACAGTGTATGACACAAAAAAGGCCTGATCGATGGCAGATAAAGGACTGGTTTTGCCACTATGACAATGCACCTGCTCACACAGCCATCTCAGTGCACTAGTTTTTGGCAAAAACAGCATGCTTCTCCTGTTCCAGGCACCTTACTCACCTGGCCTTTCTCCCAGTGACTTCTTCTTGTTTCCTTGAGTGAAGAGGGACATGAAAGGACAGTGATTTGATGATGTAGAGGAGATGAAGAAAAAAACAAGGAGGCATTGTCAGCCATCCAAACAGATGAATTTGAAAAATATCTCCAAGAACAGAATTGTAAATTTCACAAATGTATTAAGTATAATGGAGGGTACTTTGAATGTGATAAGATTGTTTTGTTAAATGATAGTGGGACAAGAGGAAAGTAAAAGGAAATAGAGAAAAGAATTAGGATGCAAAGGGAAGTTATAGAGGTCTAAATACAGACATGTACATATGTAAATCTATTTATATATGAAGATGGGGAAATAAATCTATGTGCATATAATTATAGGTTTAGTATTAAGATAGCAGATGGGACATTAGGCCTCAACTCAAGTACTCCCTCAATGTAAGAACACTTTGTTCTATTAAACTGGCATTCCATGATGCTCACCTTCCCAACACAATCGCTGAAGACAAAGCAGGTGCATAAGCAAGTGATGAAGAAAGCTGATGGTGCCTGGCTATCAAAAGATATAGCATCTTGGATCTTAAAGAATTGAAGATAAAAAAGTGGCCATCTAGTTGAAAAGCAACAAAGCCCACATGGAAGAAGCACACCAGCCTGTGTGATCATGAGGTGTTAATGAGGTCAGGTATTGGGTATCAAAGAACAAAATATCATATCATTGTGAATGAGGGGGAGTGCAGAGTGGAGACCCAAAGGCCGTCTGTAGACAACTGGACATCCCCACAGAAGGATTGTGGGGAGGAGACAAGGCAGTCAGGGTGCAGTGTAACAACGATGAAACTTTCCTCTAGTTCTTTAATGCTTCCTCTCCCTCACTATCATGATCCCAATTTTACCTTACACATCTGAGTAGACTAGAGGATGTAGACTGGTACAGATAAGAACCGGAAGCACAGGGAATCCAGGGCAGATAAACCCCTCAGGACCAATAATGAGAGTAGTGATAGCAGAAGAGGGGAAAGGGAAGGTGGAGGTAGAGAACGGGAACCAATCAAAATGACCTACATATAACCCCCTCCCTGGGGGAAGGACAACAGAAAAGTGGGTGAAGGGAGACATCAGACAGTGTAAGAAATGACAAAATAATGATTTATATATTATCAAGTGTTCTTAAGGGGAGTGGGTGTGGGAGAGATGGGGAACATGAGGAGATGATACCAAGGGCTCAAGTAAAAAGCAAATGTTTTGAGAATGATGAGGGCAACAAATGTACAAATGTCCTTGACACAAGGGATGGATGTATGCATTTTTATAAGAGTTGTATGAGCCCCCAGTAAAATGATTTTTAAAAAAAGAATTACACAAAAACAAACCAGGAAAAAGAAAAGATTGTTCTGTTAAAAATGTAAATACATAGCTTTGAAAAAATAATTTGTTTGGGGGCATGTATCCCTTCATATGCAGCATCAATGTAGCTAAAAGAACTAGCCATCTGGACAAACAATGTGAGAAGACAATAATGGGACCAACAGTCCCAGAGGGACATGAGAATGTGGGAGGTAGGGAAAGGGAGGAGGTGTTGACCAACCCAGGGACAAGGGAATAATGAGTGGTTCAAAACCAGTGGAGGGAGGGGATGGGAGGACTGGTAGGGAGTGACCAAGGGTAAGGTAACTGAGAGGAATTACTGAAACAAGAATGAAGGCTGAACATGGTATTGGGACAGGAGGAAAGTGTAAGGAAATCGAGGAAAGCAGTAGGAGACAAAGGGCATACATAGAAACCTAAATACAGACATGTACATATGTAACTATATTTATGATTATGGAGGAAATAGACCTATGTGCATTTATTTATAGGTTCAGTAGTAGGGTAGCAGGTGGATATTGGGCCTCCTCGCGCGCACTCAATACAATAGCACCTTGCTCAGCTAAATGGTCATTCCATGATATCCACCTTCCCGACATGATTGTTGAAGAGAGACGTATGCATAAGCAAACGTGGTGAAGAAAGCTGATGGTGCCTGGCTATCAAAAAGATATAGCATCTGGGGTCTTAAAGGCTTGAAGGCAAACAAATGGCCATCTAGCTCAGAAACAACAAACCCCACAGAGAAGAAGCACACAAGCCTAAGTGAACACACGGTGTTGAAGGGATCAGGTAGCAGACACCAAAGAACAAAAACCATCATGTGTGATCACCTTCCCCACATAAATGCTGAAGACAAATGTGTACATAAGCAAGTGTGGTGAAGAAGGTTGATGGTGCCTGGCTATTGAGAGATATAGCATATGGGAACTTAAAGGCTTGAAAGTAAACAGGTGGCCATCTATCCCAGAAGCAACAAAGCCCACATGGAAGCAGCACACCAACATGTGTGATCATGAAGGGCCGAGGGGACCAGGTTTAAAGCAACAAAGGCAGGGGAATAAAAGCATATCATCGTGAATGAGGGGAGTGCGTGATGGGGACCCAATGCCAATCTGTAGACAACTGGAGTGGGGTAGTGGGAAGGAGATGAGTCACTCAAGGTTCAGTGTAGCAATAATGAAACTCACAACCTTCCTCTAGTTCTTAAACGCTTCCTCCCCTCCAACTATCATGATCCCAATTTTACCTTGCAAACCTGGTTAGATCAGAGGATGCACAGCGGTACATATGGGATCTGGAAATACAGGGAATCTAGAACAGATGAACCCCCCAGGACCAATGGTGAGAGTGGCGATACCGGGAGGGAAGGGGCTGTAGAAAAGGGGGAATCAATATGAGGGATCTACATATAACCTCCTCTCTGGGGATGGGCAACAGGAAAGTGGGTGAAGGGAGACACCAGGCAGTGTAAGATAAGATAAAATAATAATTTATAAATTATTAAGGGTTCATGAGGGAGGGGGGAGCAGGAAGGAAGTAGGAGGGAAAAAGGAAACTGAGCTGATTCCAGGAACCCAAGCATAAGGCGAATTTTGAGAATGATGAGGGCAACAAATGTATAAGGGTGCTTTACTCAATTGATGTATGTATGGATTGTGATAAGAGTTGTATGAGCCCCAATAAAATGATTTTTAAAAAAAGAACTAGCCATCATTCAACCATTCAAGAAGTAGAATATGAGCAAGAACCAATGGTATTGAAGGTAGAGGTCCAGATGCACTGTGAGCATCAGTCAAAACAAGGCTCCAGGGATTGATGGCTTGCCCACCAAAAGGATTCAACAAGCTGATGCAGCACTGAAAGCACTTATTTGTCTCAGTCAGGAAACGTGGAGGACAGCTACCTGGCCGACTGACTGGAAGAGATCCATTTTTGTACTGATTCCAAGGAAAAGTGACCCCCCAAAATATGCAAATTACAAGACGATATCATTAGTAGCATGTGCAAGTAACATTTTGCTGAAAATCATTCCGCAAGGGGTGCAGCAGTGCTTTGGCAGGGAGCTGCCTGAGGCTCAGACCAGATTCAGAAGAGGCAGGTAACAAGGGATAACATTGCTGATGCCGGATGGATCTTGGCTGAAAGCAAAAGCTACCAGGTTGAGAACCACTGCTCTAATGGATCAAGAGGCCCCTCTGAGAACAGAACAAGGGCCCACAGGGAAATTTAAAATCAGGGGAGGCATGTGCGAGGGTTTTATGCTCACAACATACTTATTCAATCTGTATGTTGAGCAAAGCATCAGAGAAGCTAGCTCACATAAAGAGGAATGTGTCATTAGGATTGGAGGAAGGCTCATTAACAATCCTTGATATGCAGACGACTTGCTGTTGAGAGTGTGGTGAACTGGAAGCATTTGCTAGTGAAGATCAAGACATGCAGCTTTGGTTTGCATGGCAGCTCAGTGTAAAGGAAAAGAAATCCTCATAACTGAAAGTTAGAAGCCAGATATCAAAATGGAATAATGTTCAGTTTGCCCCACAGCTGTCCTCACGCCTGTGGGTTCACTGACCACTGAGAGTGGGCTCAGTGGCTTTCATAAACAAGATCCTGGTCTGTGTCTCTCTGTCACCGTCTATCCTGCTGCTCCCTGATGAGAAAGAATGGGGTCAACCTTTCAACACAGCAATAACGTAGGCTGGCCAAGCCACTGCCCTCCCAGGGACCCCAGGGCAAGTCTACAATCACATCTAGCCCCAGCCTCTCCTTGGTCAATACCTGTTCAATTACAAAGAGAAAGAAGATCATTATTGCCCTTTCTAGGACACATACACACACAACACACACTTTTTTTTTCCCTTTTTTAAGAGCAGAAGAAGCCGAAATATATGTCACCAGACAAGAACAATAAGGTCTCTGCTTTGTTTTTCTGTGTTCCACAGAGTATCGTGTGGGAAGACAGGCTGACTTTCACGTCTCCTTCTTTCCTGCCCCACATTGACTGCTGAAGTGAGGCACATCTTCGGTCTAGAACGAAAAGCCTTCTCAGAAGGACCAGGCTGTCCACAGAGCAAGGTTGTGCGCAACACTGATAGGGTGCTCTGCTCTCCTGACCTCGAGGACCCTCATATCGTACTAATGTGTCAGAGCAGAGCCCGGTACCTAGTACTTCCTGGAGGGAAAGACAAAAGGACAAAGGAGAGCATGTGAGCTGACCAGGTTCTGCAAGCAGACTGAACCTTTCTGTCTGACGGTAGCTGGCACCATTCCAGCAAGTCCATGGACACTAGGAACATAGAAGACAAGAGAAGAACAAGAAATGTTGTCAAGCTCACTGGGCACCCCAGGCCATCAAAACCTCTGGGGACGTGCTTAGGAATACAATGAGCGAAATTCATCTGTCCCTGGAGAAGGGCATCATGCTCGGTAAAGCAGAGGGCAGCAAGCAGAGGAAGGTCCTCAACAAGATGGATGGACACAAAGGCTGCAACAATGGGTTCAAACATAAGAACAATTGTGAGATGACATAGGACCAGGCATTGCTTCATTCTGTTGTGCATGGGGTTGTTATGGGTCAGAAATGATTCGTTGGCATCTAATAACAATGCCAGACCAAGTGAACTAAGTCATCTTCAGAAGCAGAAATACTGTATGAAGGAACAAGCATAAGAAAGTCAAGAAAAGGTTTCCGTATTAAACAACTCAGTCTTTGCTCTTGCTCAGGCAGGGGACGGGGAGGAAGTGTAAGTTAACTGGCTAGAAAAGAAGACATGCAGTAACGTGATGAAGGGAAGGCAATCTACATCAGGGAGGGAGGCAGAAATGAAGGCAGGGAAGGCGTTGTGAAGAGGGTGACAATTGAAGGCAATCGAGGTGAATAAATACTGAGATATACACCATCGTGCAACAGAGAGTGCATGCATAGATGCGCAGGCGGAATGGCATGGAGGACCCGCGGAGCTACATCCATGAACATATGTAGGTTGCACCCATTAGAACATGGCCATTTACCTTTGCTGGGAACATATTGATGTACATGGTGGACCATAAAGCGTCAAAGTCATGGATTGTCCTTCTACATAACCAGCCGACTGAAGGAATGAATTGCTGGGCCTGGGACTCAGGGCCGTTGTCTCTGAGGACATCAAGGTTCACAGGCATCACAGTCCACAGGAGAATGTTCTGTTCTCCATCCTTCTTTGGTGGCTGTGGCTGAAATCTTGGAAGCTGGCAAGTGGCCATCTAATATCCAATGCTTTGTCTCGCCCATTCGGGAGGAAAGCAGGATGATTACAGTTGGGGACAGATGGAAATTGCTAATTAGTCCAGCAGATTAACACATGATGAGAACATCAAGTGTCCATGACCCTCCGACCAGAACCGCGTCGTGTCCAGCTTCCACTGCCAACTCCTCTGAAAAGGATCATACTGCAAGGTCCTGGATGAAGTGGGAGAAAAAAACATGGAACAAAACTGAAAACCATAAATAGATATTTTAAAAAGACCATGCTTGCTGGTTCCATGGGGACTTGTGGAAGTGTCAAGACTGCCCTTAGGTACCTGCCTCGTCTTGACGTGGACTCATTCTCGTGGCACAGTTGTCAATGGAACCACAGGCAGGGCTACTTGGGAAAAATAACCCTCGTGCGTTTCACACACCTCAGAACCATCAACCCTAAGATCCAAAGGGCAGCCTTTACTCAAAGACAAAGTTCCGGCAGCTGTGAAAGCAGGGGGATACAGTACCGGGAGCCAATGCTCCCGTGTCTGCGTTCTACAAAAAGCCTATCTTTGCCCCACACATTCTGTGTCCATGCAGTGTGGTACACGAGCAACACGGAGCAGACTTGAACCGCCTTCGTCAGCTCTCCGTACTGCTCATGTCCGTCCTTCACCACCCAGAGAACAGCTGGAGGTGGCCTCACAGATACAATCTTTACTCGAACTGTGTTGCTTTGTTTGCAACGCAGTGAACTCCGTCTTTTCAGAACAATCCTGATTTCCACTTCCAAATGCCCACCCCACATTCGCAACCATCAGATAGATGCTGAGCCATAGCAGGCCTATAGGACAGGGTAGAACTGTCCTGCGTGTTTCAGGGACTGTAGCTCTGTAGTGGGGTGGAAAGCACCCTTTTCTCCCAAGGAGCGGCTGGTGGTTTTGGATGGCTGTCTTTGTAGTTGGCAGGCCACTGGTAGCCGCTATTCCACCAGGGTCCCAGGATTTCAATTTAGAGTGAGCATCAATCACAAGAGTGTTCTGTGGATTTGTTAAACTTAGGTTTGTGTGGTTCTTCTTTTTCTTAAGACAAAAAAAAAAAAAAGACAAGAGTCTTTGACAAGAGTCACCAGGGCTCTTAGACCTCCCTCTCTGAAATTAAATTCATTCCCAAGGCTCAATTGTTAGTCAAACCATAGACATGTCTGTAAGATCAATAACCTTAGGAAGATAAAGACTCCATGGAGTAATCAGCCATTTGAGAGCCAAAGGGCAGCATTTAGCCCAGGACAGACTTCAGGAGGGCCAGGAGAGGAGTAGGGCTGGCAACAGGAAGCACAGGGAGGACGTGGGGTGAGAGATGGTAACGTTGTGGGGATTGCAATCAAGGGAATGAAACAACATGTGCATGAATTGTTGACTAGACAACTGATCTGTTCTGCCAGCGTCATCCACCTGACAAGAAAAAACCCAAAGAAAAGAGCTTAGAAGTACAGATTCCTGGCAGAACCGGGTCTATTTTGCCAGAATCTCTGTGAGTCTAAGCTGTAACGTTTTCTGGAGGGTTCTGACACGCAGCATGGTAGGGAATCACTGACTGAATGCATAGACGATGCTGGGCACTCTCCTTATTTGAGCCTTTCGAGAGCCGCTCGCTCCCTGCTATTGAGTCTTTTCCCACTCACAGCCACCCTGTAGCACAGGGTAGAACTGCTCCTGTGGATTTCTGAGACGGCAGCTCTTTTCTCCTTTTTAGAGCTAAGGAAAATGGGGCTCGGAGAAAGGAATGTCCCTGTAACCCCAGAAACTGTCCTCCTGCTGGGATTGTTGTTGGTCTGTCACCCTTTCAAGAACAGGCCCAACTGCTGCCCTGAGGAACACCCCCAGTTGAGCTTCCTGGGGAAGGCGGGATGCTGGGTTTACAGTAGACGGGCAAGTGTCAAAAGTCTGGGTATAACCACTGTACCTGCTTTTCATGGCTGTTTATCCCGGCACCGTCTTCTGGTAGGTTCCCAGATACTGAATATGGTCATGATGGAGAGTACAGGACACAGGATCATTGGTAGAAAATCTGTTTGTTGTACTCTGCTTGTTACTGGGACTGACAATGCATGAAAAATCGCATTTGGAAGGAAGCCTGTATTTCAATGATCTTGTTGGTCATGTTGTAAAGCAGCACCCAAACATAAATAAATGTGCAGAGGAAAATGAGATCGATACAAATAAATAAGCAATAAAATGCAAGTCCATGAAGGGGATGGTGTCAGAGCATAAATTGGGAACACTTGGTTGGGAGAGGGTTACAAGCAGCAGCGGAAGCCCAGACTCCATCTGGCTCAAGCCTCCAGTGAATCCCCTCGGATCCTAGCTGAGGGATGGGAACAGCTTTGCTATCGGACAGAAAGCACTGCAAAGGCGAGCATGGGAGATGTAGTGACCTTAAAATGCAGTCTCTTCTCATTTGATCTCCTTTTTGACCCATTTTAAAGTTGCTTCAGCTTAAGAAAAAGAAGAACGAAAGAGAAAGGGAAATACAAGTGGACCATGCCCCTGGTGAATCCCCTTTCGCCATGGACCAGGCCCAGGAAGAGCCTGGCGGTCAGGCGGACTGCACGAGAGAGGGGATTATGGCAGAAGTTCTGTTGGGTTAAAACTTAACACTTTGACGTTGGATGCCCCCTTTGATCCATTTTAAATTTGCTCTTGTTTTTAATATTGTCTGCTTTCATTTCCACTGAGGTTTTAATCTATTTTACATGGTCAGTGTTGTTATTGTCTACAGTGTTTTGTATATGAAATCCAGGGTGGGTAGATCAGACAGACAGGAACTGGACGAATGGTTCCTTGGGGGCATGCCAAGGGAGTTTGTTAGGAAAACAGGGCGCTAATAACAATGAGTACAGGAATGAAGGAAATGTTCTAAAATTGATGGTAGTGATGATTGTACAACACTTTGTGATGTGATTGTACTACTGAATTGTATGGTATGTTAATTATATACCAATAAACTTGTTAAAAAAAAAGAAGATGCAAATGAAGCCACTATCAGAAAACAGGAAATGGGCATTTCAGTGGTTTGCATGCAGTAATGAAGACTCCTGACTAAGAGCCCATAAACCCCAATGAGGAAGGGAAGTGCTTTCTCAGTCCGTCTTAAAGGGATTCATGTCCAAGGATATCGACTGAGAAGACAGCTTCTGAACATTGTACAAGTGCCCCAAAGCATCGGGGTCTGAGAAAGACTAATATTCCACTGTATTACCTGCAAGCCTCAACTCATCTTGGGCCTTTATTGGCTTTTTCCATTGACTCTCTTTGACTATCTTTTGATAGATTTTCTATCTTTCGATAGCAATGCTGAGAAGGTGGTACAAAAGGGGTCTGGAAAGGTTCCTAATGGATGGAATGACCAATGGCCTAGCATGACCAGCACCATCCCACACTGGCCCAAACATGAGACTTCACACTTTCAAAATGTGAAATTCCATTTAATTTACAAAATCAAAAGTTGAATCCAAGATATATGCTTTTGCTTTAAGCTAGCATTTTTCATATCTAAATTTCCAATAATTCTCAGGGTTTTATAGGCTACAGAGAAAAGCAATGCGTGGAGATTGCAGTTTCTAAAGAACAGCTCACGGAGCAGGATTCTCCTGTGTAATATACACACCAGGAGCAGATAGCGAGGGTCGGCAGAATTGTACATGGGTACAGATAAAAGAAGCAAAATATATTCATGTAAGCATATTTGTATGTACCCGAACAAGCTAGAAATCATTGAAATGAAATAGAAATGATACAGTTTTAAGGCAGACTGGGTCTCTTCCGTAATATAATTAATTCCTTATCTCCTCCACCCGCTCCCACCAGACATTTGAATTTCTGTTTGCTTCTATAGGTTTAGAGAACCTCGCCCCTGGCATTTTAATCAAATGTAGTTCTTTTCTTTGCTTATAACTCTTGAGGTATTACGTTCGACTCAGGGTACCGGTTGTTGTTTTTGAAACTTGTTCTATTTATTTCATGCAATATTCTCAAAGTTAAGATCTTCAAAGGCATTTCCACCTGAGTCAATTACAATGTGTCCTAAGTTATGGGGCTGGGTTGAAGTATACCATATGATTGCACATGTAACATTAGATGAGCCTCTAGAGGGACAGTGTGCATACTTGGAAATAGTTTTATTCGGTAGCGATCAGAAGTCACAGCATATTTTAGCTGCAAAGGAAACCAATGAAGTGGGACTTGTCTGTTATCTTTCTTCCCTCCTTGCAGTCGCACAAGATTCATCGTTACCCGGGGAGACACTATGAACACACTGACAGGGATAGGCGTCAGGGTCAGACGTATGCATACCTTTGATTTCCTTGAAAGTCTTTGAATTATAAACCTTTGGTTTCTCCAGAATTTCTATAATAAACATTCCCCAGGGGCAGAAGTTAGGATTGACACTTTGGGGGCACAAGGTTTACCCAGGGCTGCGTTGGGAAGAGATGGAGCTGAGTGGGGGAGGCAAGGTGGGCAGAGGACGAAGGTGGACCCTGAATAGAATGAGGACTCAACAATGACCCTTGAAGAACCTCGGCAAACTTCCCACGCTGCCTCAGGAGCACACGGTCTTTCTCACCAGGACTTTTTCTGGAGCAGGTGTGGCTTCCCCATCTCACCCCCCTTGTCGAAGGCATGTGATCACTGCGGTGTCTCATCAGCGTGATGATCTGACTCCAGATGAGGGGTCAACAAATCAGTCCGGTGTCAAGTTTGGCTCACATCCTGGCTTTGCCTTAGAATTTTCTTGGAAGACAACATGCCCAGGTGCTTGTGGGTTGCCTGTGTGTGCTTTCCTGTCTTTCTGTGTTGTGGCCGGTGGAGCACAGGGTGCACAGGGCTTGCAAAGCTGAACCTACTTCCAGTGTGATCCTTGATGGACAGAGTTTGCTGACTTCTGGTCTGAGCTATGTTTAGATTATGCTGGGACGCAGGCGAGAAAGTGAAGAGTCCTATGACATCTGCATCCTGTTATTTCTTTACCTGTCCTGAGCCTACACTTGGCCTCCGTGAGTTCACCGTGTCCTTGAGCTGGATGCACCAAGCCCATCAGGCTTTGAAAGACTTTTCCATTTAGTTTGGGGACCGCACTTTACTGCATTTCATAGGCAACCGGTTCTGTCGCCTTATAAGGGAAGCCTGCGGTGCTCGGAGTCTCTATTCTTACAGCCACACTCGCTCCCATTGTCCTCAATATGCTGTAATGGGTGCCTCAGAAAGTATAGCCTTATCCTTGAGAGGAAAGGACGACATGGAGTGGAAGAGATGGACTGAAGATTTCAAAGAGCGGCTTGCAAAGACAAAGAATAATATTATCATAAAGCATGAAAAGGCTTGAACATAGAAACACAAAAGGTAAGAACATGCTCAGCATTTCTCAAGCTATGAAAACGTAAGAAAAATTCAAACTCTTTAAATTGAAATATTAAATGATTCTCTGGGGGAAATTATTGATTGATACCAAAAACCAAACAACAGAATAAAAACAAATAAAATAAGATGAACTCACTGTCATTGAGTCCATTCCAGCTAATAGCAACAGGATAGAACTGCCCCTGATATTTCTGAGGTTGCAAATCCTACGGGAGCAGAAAGCCTCATCTTTCTCCTGTGCAGTAGCTGGTGGTTTTGAACTGCCGACCTTGCTGTTTGTAGTCCAATGTGCAATCTACCACACCACAGGGCTCCCCGATCAATTTCTTCTGTCCCAAAAAGGGATTGTCAAAAGAAGATTGGAGGAATACATAGAACCAGTCGACCAAAAAGAATCGGTTGATGTTCAGCTGCTCTGGGAGTTAACAGATGACCCAGAAACGATGGCATTGAAGGACAAAGTCCAATGGTATTGAAAACATTGGTGAAAAATGGAGGCTCTGGGAATTGAGAAAATACCAGTGGAGATATTTTAAGACATAGATGCCAGACCAGAAGCACTCTCTCATGTCAATGAATCAGGAAGACAATTTTTATTTGTGTTTTATTGACTCTTCACAGGCATTCAACTGTGTGGGTCCCAGGGAATAATGGTTGGCATTGTGAGGAATGGGAACATTAAGACACTGTGCTCAGGGGGAACCTGATCATGGGCCAAAACGTCATCATTTGAGCAGATACTGTATGGTTGAGATTCAAGAAAGATAAAAATCAGAGTTGTAGCCTCTCATCACAATTATACAATCTGTGTTCTGAGCAAACAATCTGAGAAATTAGACTACACAGACAAGAACATGGCATCAGGATTGATGAAAGGCCAACGACCTGCCATAGGCAGATGACACAGCCTTGCTTGCAAAAGTGAAACAAACAAACAAACAAAGCAAAGTGCTGACTGATAAAGATCCAAGACGACCGCCTGCAGGATGGATTAACTCAACACAAAGGGGAAAAGGTTCTCACAACATCATGGTAACTAAAAAAAGGACTGAAGCTGTCAAAGATTTCATTTTATTTAGATCCACATCGGAGTCTAATGAATGTACCGTATGATATGTCACATTAAACAAATCTGCTGCAGAAGAGCTCTTGAATATGTAAAGGGGCAAAGAGATTACTTTGAGGACTATGGTGTGCTTGGCTCAAGCAATGGTATATATTTTTATCAATTCATATGCAGGTGTAAGCTGGACAATTAATAAGGTGGATTGAAGAAAAATTGCACAGGTTTACTTATGGGGTTAACAAAGAATGTTGATCTTCCAGAAGAATGAGCATATTGGCCCTGGAAGAAGCCAAAATGCTCCTTAGAAACTAGGAAGGTGACACATCATCTCGTGCACATGGATGTGTTATCAGAAGGACAGCATCTTTGGTGAAGCAGAGGGTCTGTGAAAAAAAAAAAAGACCCTCAGTGAGATGGATTAATGCACTGGGTGCAATAATGGGCTCAACCACAGGAACAGGCATGAGGATGGTGCAGGACTGGGCAGTGTTTTGTCTTTAGGAGTTGGGACTGACTCCCTGGCACCTAACACTACAACAGTGTTAGCTGACCTGTCAGTAAACCTGACAACTCCTTGTACTGGTGCCTCCTCATCTTCCCCACATTCATTAGCCAACTGTTATCAACTTCAGCACTCTCCTGTCTCCTGATGTAATGACCATGTGGATGAACGTGACCCCTGTTCTATAGAAAAAGGGTGTTTCTGGCGACTTCCAAGTTCATGTGGGTATTTATACCTTTCATAAATACCTTTGTGAGAAGGGAGAGCAAAGATCTTCTCTTTGAATGTTTCTCCCATCTTTTCTTTTTTCCCTTGGCCCTGAATCCACTCCCCAACATTCTGAGCTGGGAAAGATGTTCCATTTCCTATGTAACAGAAACTATCTTTGCATCATGTCTGCCATTCTTTACTTGTCTCATATTCCCGTTATGGTTAATCCCTCACGCTGTGACTCGTGGGACTTAACATCCCACCCGTGTGAATGCCAGATAAACCTTCACTTTCTCAAGCTCTGGCATTGCGCACATTGTCTCACTTTGAATTTAAATGATCCAGCGAAGACGGTGCCCTATGATTTGATCCATCTACTTGTTCTCACTCTCCTCTTGCCTTATATCAACCTGGTGTTTGCGTCTTAGTTAGTAGTCACCCAATAAAGAGAGAGGAATTAATGAGAGATATAGATGGACAGGAAAAGAAAGAACATACTCTGTGGCTGTGTGTTGGATTATGCCTTCCCCAAAGTGATGCTCCATTTCTCACTCCTGGTACCTGCTGAAGTGACCATATTTGAGAAAAGAAACCCCACAAAACAAGCATTTTTACAGTTGTAATTAGTTGATATGAGGTCATGTTGCAGTAGGACAATTTCCTTAAAAAAAGAGAGTCAGAGATGGAAAGACACAGGAAGAAAAAGCCATACAGAGACACAGACTGACACAGAGGGAGGACAAGAGATTAGATCAATGTGTCCACAATAAGGAAACCCTAAGTCAGTGCTTCACAACCTGTGGGTCGAGACCGCTTTGTGGGTTGAATGACCCTTTCACAGGGGTCACCAATTCATAACAGTTGCAAAATTACAGTTATGAAGTAGCAGCAAAAATAATTTTACGTTTGGGGGTCACCACAACATGAACAGTGGTAAAGGGTTGAGGCATTAGGAAGGTTGCGAACCACTGCCCTAAGTCAACCAGAAACTGGAAGGGAAATGGAAGGGTCCACCCCAAGGTCTTTAGAGAGAGCATGGCCCTGCTGATACCCCGAACCACCACTTCTTACCTCCTGAAAACCAAGGCCACAAAGTCTGATATTTACAGGGTCCCCATTTGTGTTATTTTTCTACAGTAGGCCCAATGTGTTAGGGTTTTCTAGAGAAGCAAAACAAGGACACTTATGACTAGATAGATAGATAGATAGATAGATAGATAGATAGATAGATAGAGCACGAAGGAATATAACAGCTAATTAGTCCATACAGCACATATACTGGAAGTCCTTCAACTCACTAGGGCTGCTGGGTCCAAGGTCAAGGAAACAGACAGCTGAGTCTTCCATATAGCAATGCAGGCAGTCTGGCCAGAGGCGGCAAACAGCAGGGTGGGTCACCAACAGTCAGTCAGATTACAGGGTCTGACAGTCCCCAGTGTGGCAAAGCAGGTCATGAAGGAACCTCAAGCTTTAGCAACACAGTCCATGGGTTGGGTGTCCCACAGGCAGAGTAGCTTGCAAGTTGAGGCAGAGAACTAGCTAAGGCAGTTGCACACTGGTATGATCACCAGAGAGCAAGAGAGAGACAGGTGGGGCTTTCTGAGCCATTTATCTCCTTGCCCTCCAATCAAACTGTGATCTTATAAGTCCCACATGTTTTTATTGGTCAGGTTGGAACAATAAACCTGTCACAGTCCACCCCTTGCCAACATGGCACCTGTACACAATTCTTTAGCCATATATAATTTTCAGACATTAATAAAATCATATTTATACCTAACATCAAACATCGATCATACCTATAAATAAACCCCACTCCTGGTACCATAATGTGTTAGTCTGGGTAGACTAGAGAAACAAATCCATAGAAACTCATATGCGTATAAGAAAGAGATGTATATAAAGGGTAAATGTACATTAAGAAAGTACCCTAGCCCAGCCCAGTCCAAGCCCATAAGTCTGGTGTTAGCCCATATGTCCAATACCAGTCTATAAAGTCCTCTTCAGACTCATGAAACACATGCATTGACACCGAGTGCAGAAAGATCACAGGCCATTAGGGGTCTCTATATGGATTCTCCAGTTTCGAGGTCTGGCTACATCAGGGCAGATCCAGGTGGCTTCTCCAGCTCAGGGGACCAGGTTAGTTCCATGTGTCTTATCAGCTGCAATGTCTCCCAGAGAGTGATCAGAGAGAGAGATGTCTCCCACCTCCAAAGAGGAAATACTGGATTTCCCAGAATCCTCAGGAGAAGGCCATGCCCACACAGAGGCCTCATTGGCTATGATCTGATTGACAGACTAGACTCCACCCCTTCACTCTTAATTCTCTCAAGTCCAAAATTGCCACCAGATTATGTAACTACCACACCCAGGAAATGAATCTCTCTACAAATGACTGTATTTTCTCTAAAAAGTAAACAATATAGTAACCATGTAATGTTGGCTATGGTACTTCTAAATGTGAAAGTATTTTGAGGGCATCCGTGGACTTCAAAGCTCGTGCTGAAGGGCACTTGTGCCATTTAATGAGTGAGCGTGTGGCTCACCAGTGTATATTGGTATTAAACGTGCAACTGTGCAGGGGAGCGCCAAGCTTGTCTCGAGAACAAAGCAATTTCCCAGAGCTTGGACGTGCAAGAGGGAGAATGGCCTTCAGGTTGACAAAGTTGGTGCTCACCTGGGGAGTGTTGCCTCCTGCAAACGTCCCTCCGAGAGCCCATCACTGATGCCTCACATCCCACCTCTGTCAGCCATTCCCTGAGGTGGCTGAGACAATGATTCCTTTTTGAAAGGCACAGACTCTTGAGAAATCATTTTAATCACCGCAAGACATTTTAAATGAGCGATGGCAGAGTGACAGCTCTAGAGGTCAAAAGAAGGAGAAGAACAAGGACTTTGCTACATTTGAGGATGTAGAATTAGTAGCTTCAGGGAAGGGATGCTGTGCTCATCTAGGTACTTTAGAGAAACAAAGCCACCGAAACTCATGCACAAGAGAGAGTTTTATATAAAGTTAAGTGTGCATCAAGAAAACATTCCAACTCAGTGATGCCCAAGCCCACAAGTCCAACATTAACCCATTAACCCATATGTCTGACACCAATCCACGAAGTCACCCTCCATCTCACAAAGCAGACGCAATGATGCCGACTGCAGGAGGAAAGCTGAGTCAGTGATGTGTAAGCATCTCAGCACTGGCAGTGGTCTCCACACGGCTGCTCCAGCACCCAGGGCTGCATCGAGGTAGGTCTATGTGGCTTCTCCTTGGGGATGTTTTGCAGGAAGTCAGCCTTGCAAGCTGAAGCTGGGAACTGCTAAGGCAGCTGCACCCTGGTCCGACCATCACAAAGCAAGAGACCTGAGAACTGTAATGGTGAGGCTTACCTAGCCATTTATCCCTCCGCCCTTCAATTAACCCCTCATGTGTTTATCAGCCAGGGTGGCACAATAAACTAACTACCTCAGATGCTCTCAGATCCAGAATCTCCCTTCATAGGATTATAGGATTAAGGTGGGTGTTCACTTAACTGCAATTGTTAGGCATAGAATATATTTGTTCTGTTCACTTAGACTATTACATTTAAATGAGGCTGGAACATATTGAATTGTATGCATTTTAATTTTATCCTGTTAGGTATAGGTATGGTTTTATTATTGTTTTGTTTAAAAATTATATATGATACAAGAGTCGTGTAAAAATGTCAAGTTGACAAGGGTGGTCTGTGGCAGTTACGTAATCTGTAAATTTGAGTGAAGGGGTGGAGTCTAGCCTGTCAATCAGGTCATAGCCAATGAGGCCTCTGTGTAGGTATGGCCTTCTCCTGAGGATTTTGGGATTTCCTGTCTTCCTGGAGGTGGGACACACACTCTGCTTCAAATTCCTGCCTCCACATGGAGACATACTGATGGAGCCTGAGCCCTGGAGCTGGAGGAGCCATGTGGAGACTCACACCAGCACTGAGATGCTTCCACTGCCACTGGATCCACAAGATTTGTCACCCACTGACCTGGGATCTTCCTGCATTCAGCATCACTGCATGTGCTACATGAGTCTAAAGAGGAATTTATGGACTAATATTGGAAATATGGGCTAATATCAGACTTTTGGACTTGATCTGGACTGGGCTGGGCTGTTTCTTAATATGCAATTGCTCTTTGATATAAAGTCCTCTCTTACACATATCAGATGCGGTTTCTCAAGGACAGTAGCTCAGAAGAGAGACATCGTGCAGGAAAGCCGGATTATGGTAGGTCCCCAAATCACAGAGGTGCTCAGTGCTGGGGGGATTTTTTTATCTCCCCAAACTGGATTTGGTGATGGCGGTGGAGTCATATGATGAGTCAAGGGTGATCATTTGCAGAAGCGTCTCTATGGGTCAGAGAAACGGACCCAGGAGAACCAGGTGTGTATGCGTGTTCACAGGTGGATTCAGGGGACTCTTCGTAACATTAAGAATATGGCCAGATTGGTCTATATCCTGATCAATCACCTTAGGTTCATTTCTCCAGGTTGGTCTACATCCTGATCAATCACCTTAGGCTTATTTCTCCAGATTGGTCTACATCCTGCTCAATCACCTTAGGCTCATTTCTCTTTAGAATCTCTCACATTTTAATTTTATTCAACAATGTTTTTGCCATTTAGACGGAGATTTACAAATTTACAGAGAAGATGATGAGTTTTACATTAAACAATTCATACACATTTTGTGGCAACTCACCCATTTCAACCTCTGATCCTATTCCGCCCCCCACTCCCCGCCCCCGCCCTTATTTCCCATTTCTGTGCTTTCTTTCCTCGCCCTCTGTCCTTGAGCAAGTGCTACCTTTTGATTTTAAATGGTTAATTATTCTAACATATTGGTGAATTCATTTTCAAACCTGAAGGGTCATCTTTGGGGTTTCTATGAAGCCCATGAGCCTCGTCCCTTTTATGACATTGGGTTCTGTTTTGCTGTCTTCTCTCCCCCTCTGCAGGGCCTTCTAACATGATCTTTTCAGAGCAGACAGTGTTGCTAACTGGCCGCCATCTAGTTCTCAGTGTTGTGCAGACTGCTGTTTGTGTGATTCATTAATCCACTGGACTAATTGTTTCTATGTCTTTCATCACCCTTTTGTCTCCAGACAGGGCGGGACGATAGTTGCCCTTTCAGTCATGCTCACAAGCATTTAAGACCCCAGTCACTGCTCACCACAGTAGAATGTAGAGTATTAACTTTGTGAGCTATTTTATACTAAATAACCTGGATGTCCCCAAGAAGAATTTCTCATTTTCTTGAGGAAGAAAATCTCACAGTTTAACATCAGCTCTATTCCTATATCCTCTGGGATTCCATAGTATTTCTAATGCCTATTATAATGCCTTTCACATAATACTTGTATGATAAATATTTCTTGAATTGATGTAGACCTTTTGTCTAAATTAATCTGTTTATGACATTTAAGATTGTGGATAGCATTAAATAATCACCGATGGTATTAGCATATTATGATTAACCAACTTTATTAACCATAGACTATTGCTCTGGCAGGGACTTTGGAAATCATTTCACTCACTCCCATCCACCTCATTCTATCCATGAGCAAGCTGAGCCCTGCAGTGGTGGTGGCGGGTGGGGGAGGAGGCTAGGGGTATACATCTTCTCAGCTAGCAAAGGTGGGAGTCGATCCCAGGTCTGTCTGGTGACCCGAAATCACACATGCTTTCAGGTCTTAATTACAGAGCAATGAGACTCATTCACCCACTAATTACCTCCCAGATTCATCATAGCCTTTCTTCATCCTCTGAAGCGTTTTTCAGCCTCCCAGCTACGGTATATCAAACCCAGCTTAAGTTATTAATCCCTTTGCTGAGTTTAAATTCCACTTATAGCACGGGATAACTTTTATTTAAAAAAAGACTATATTTATTTCCCGTATTCTAAGAAGAAGCACACCAGAAATTACTCACACTGTCTCTCATTGAACACGACACGCCATTTGAATGCCGCACAGTCAACTATCTCCCGAGGAAATAGGCTCGATTCCAATGGTGCTGGTTTCATTCCGATGCCCAGAAGTCATTGCCACTTTGTAAAATATCCTGTGCAGTGGGAATCTCTTTTTAAAAAGGTCAGAAATCTTTGGGGTTTAGTGAATCAATACCATCTATTCAGGGATGAAGGGACACTCGCTGGCTGGTGACAGCAGATGGACACATTTATAAAGGTGGCCAACAATGGCTCCGGGAGGGAGGTGGCACACTGTAATTTCATGTGGAATTAGACCCAGACACCCTGCCCTGGAACAGACGAGGAGATCAACCGGCAGCCTGAGACTCTGAGGCACTGGGGACTCGAGGCAGAAAGCGAGAGAGGGAGGGCCGCGTGTGCTAAAGGAGCAGGATGTAAAGCCCACCCCTGAACGTGGGTCTGCATCCTCTTTTGCAGCAATCTGCAGTTCTAAGAGAGACCATGTCCGGATAACAGGCAACACTCTGCTGCTGTCCATCCACTCACGGAGCCCCCACGTGGTACAGGGCATTCTTGCCTGGAGTCTTTCTAGAGAAAGACCCCCAGGCCTTTCTTCTGTGGTGTCCCTGCATGACCTTGAACTGCCTACTTTTATGTTAACTCATTGCGGAATATAAACCATTTGCGCCATCCCGAGGATTTCTGCAAACACTTAAACTAAAAAATATCAAACTCACTGCCACCAAGTCAATTCTGACTCAGAGTCACAGGGTAGGACTGCCCCAGCGGGCTTCCAAGACTAGAACTGTTGACTTCAATCGAAAGCCTCATCTTTCTTCTCAGGGTGCTGGGTGGTTTCAAATTGCTGACCTTGCAGTTAATAGTCCAGTGCATGGGACACCAGGCACCTGCTGTAAATACTGGGATGGGCCTTTGATGAACTCTGAGAAAGGCATTGCTGGGATGGAAGAAGGTTGAACTGTACATGATTTATGATTCGGTCCTCTATCGGCTAGGATGTAGCACAGGTTCTCTGAACTGATTTGCTGCTCTTGTTAGTTGTGGTCCAGTTGTTCCAACTAGTGGAGATCCCTTGAACGACAGAAGCCTGGTCGTGCGTCGTCCTCATCAATGGTAATGGGTGAACCCATCGTTGCAGCCACTGTCACCATCCATCTTGCCGAGGGTGAGGGCTTCCTCTGTTTCCCAAGCATGACGATGTCCCCGTTTGTTATTCATGTGGTTTGTGGGTTGGGGGTGGTGGTATCTATCTGCCTACAAGGCATGGTATTCTAGCGGTGCTGGCTCCAGTAGTAACATAATTGAGGTGATTGATGGGTCGTCATTAAAACTTCAGAATGACGTTTCTTCATGGAGCGAAGGCTCCAAACGTCCCCATAAAATCCTGTTGCTGTTCTGAACGACGGCTGCCCGCAGTTTAATCGTCTCTAGCCCAAAGTAATAAGGGACAGAAAACAATCTTTCAACGAGTAATAAAACTATATGGCAAGAAATAAAGAAAAGACCCAGCAAAATTCTAAGAAGCCAGATTATTGGGTATAGAGTCCAGTTGAAACCATTAAAAAAAAACAACCCAAAACTCAGGAAACACAACAACCTTTTAAGGGAAGAAAAGAAATCACCAAAAGACACACGATTAGAAATTAGGACCCGTTTTGCCTGGTCATTGCTGGTTTTGTGTGTGTATATGTGTTTGCTTCCTGTTTGTGTTTTGTTTGAACGTCTGTGTACAAAATCGAGGACGGGTCGATCTCTGTAACGGGATTAATTGCCCAGAGTTGGCAGAGGAGGACGGGGGCACATGGGGAGCTAATAACCATGAGTTATGAGAAGGAAATGTTCTGAAATTGATTGTAGTGATGATTACACAACTCTTCTTAATATGTTCGAATGATTAAATTATATGATCGGTGAAGTATATGACAATAAAACGTTTTTTTAAGTCCTATATGTAATATAGAGATCATGGTACACAGATTCTGAAAATGTATAAAGTATGGTATAGATAGGGAGCATGATGTACCAAGATGAAAAATACTTACCCCTTCCTGGAACCAGGACGGTTCCAGGAGTTTTATGTCCCTTCTCACTTCTGGACTCAAGGGGACATACTCGGCCCACTGTTGATGGTGACTCTAAGGGACTTCTGATGTCTACATTTCAGTACTTGTTTTTTACTCCCTAAGAGAAATAGATCTCCTTATGTCTTTGAACTTAAAAAATTTAAAACATATTATTGATACACAGGAAGCTGCAAAGACAGTAGAGAAAGTCCAGTAGCCCCTTCACTTGATTTTCCCCAATTTATGTCTGTAATAGGTCGGCTTCTTGTGCCAACCTGGCACCCATGAGAAGATATGGGTAGAGTTTAACTCGTCAATCAGGTCATAGCTTGATGGCTTCATTTGGCGGTGCCACTAAGATAAATGGCTTGCTCGAGGTGGGCCCCTCTCTCCCTCTTCCTTTACTTTCCTGCTAACAAGTCATGCTGGAGACTGGCCAGAACCTTGTGATGTTTCCACTGCCACTGGATCCACAAGCCTGCATCCACCAGCCTGTGATCTTCCTGCACTCTGCGTCATTGCACTTGGCTTCATGAGTCTGAAGACGGACTTATGGACCTGAGTTGGACTGGGCTGAGATGTTTTCATGATATACAATTACTCCTCAATGTAAAGCTCTTTCTTATACATATATGAGTGTCTCTGGATATGTTTCTCTTGGCTACATGGCCTAACACAATCTTATGTAACCATAGACTAATGTCTAAGCCAAGATTCTGGTTTGGGTGTAAGGTGTATAGGTCACACGTGTAGACTCACTGCCATCATGATATCGAATTTTCCACAGTGTCAGAGACCTTCCTCTTATTGATCCTGTCTACTCACACACAACTCCCTTCCCCCAACATCCCTAACCTCTGCCAACCACTCTTTGCTTCCCATATAATTTTGTCATTTGGGGAATGGTATGCAAATGGAATCACAGTGTATGTGACCCGAATGAGGTTGACTTTTTTCACTCAACATAACACCCTTGACATCCAAGTTGTACGCATCAGCAGTTCATTTTGTTATTATTTGTTTATTCTTCCAATGGCTCTGGACTAATTTGGCTTTTAGTGCCTGCCATGGTGCCTGTCTCTCTAATGAGGGATGGGACACATGCCTTGAACCTGGCCAGACATATAGAGGCCAATGTTGTTGGGAGATGTGGCAGTTACATAATCTCTCATCAACTTGCTAAGAGGTGGAGTCTATCCCGTCAATCAGGTCATAGCCAATGGTGCCTCTGGGTGGACATGGGCTTCTCCTGAGGATTCTTGGAACTACCATTTTCCTCACTGGAGGCTGGACACACTCTCTCTGTCTCCTCTCCCTATGAGATGTTCATGTTGACAAGCCACATGGAGCTACACTGATGGAGCCAGAGCCCTGGAGCTGGAGGAGCCACATGGAGACCCACCCCACCCCAGAGATGCTTCCACTGCCACTGGTCCACAAGACTTTCCACCCACTGGCCTGTGATCTTCCTGCACTTGGCATCATTGCATGTGCTGCGTGGGCCTGAAGAGGAACTAATACACTGGTATTGGACATATGGGCTAATATCAGACTTAAGGATTTGATCTGAACTGGGCTGGGATGTTTTCTTAATATACAATTACTCTTTGATATAAGCTCTTTCATTTTTTTTAAAACAGTTTATTCGGGGCTCATACAATTCTTATCACAATCCATGCATATACATACATCAATTGTATAAAGCATATCTGTACATTCTTTGCCCTAATCATTTTCTTTCTTTTCTTTTTTTACATTTATTAGGGGCTCATACAACTCTTATCTCAATCCACACATATACATACATCAATTGTATAAAGCACGTCCGTACATTCTTTGCCCTAATCACTCTCAAAGCATTTGCTCTTCACTTAAGCCCTCTGCATCAGGTCCTCTTTTTTTTCCCCTCCCTCCCCGCTTCCCCCTCCCTCATGAGCCCTTGATAATCCACAGATTGTTATTTTGTCATATCTTGCCCTATCCGGAGTCTCCCTTCCCCCCCTTCTCTGACGTCCATCTCCCGGGGAGGAGGTCACATGTGGATCCTTGTAAACAGTTCCCCCTTTCCAACCCACTCACCCTCCACTCTCCCAGCCTTGCCCCTCACACCCCTGGTCCTGAAGGCATCGTCCACCCTGGATTCCCTGTGCCTCCAGCTCCCATATGCACCAGTGTACAATCTCTGCCCTATCCAGTCCTGCAAGGTAGAATTCGGATCATGGTAGTTGGGGGGAGGAAGCATCCAGGATCTGGGGGAAAGATGTGTTCTTCATCGGTACTACATCACACCCTGACTGACCTATCTCCTCTCCTAAACCCCTCTGTGAGGGGATCTCCAGTGGTCGACACTTGGGCCTCGGGTCTCCACTCTGCACTTCCCCCTTCATTCACTATAGAATATATACATATACATACACACACACACATATATTCTTTTTTTTTTTTTGCATGATGCCTTATACCTGGTCCCTTTGGCACCTCGTGATCGCACTGGCTGGTGTGCTTCTTCCATGTGGGCTTTATTGTTTCTGATCTAGATGGCCGCTTGTTCACCTTCAAGCCTTTAAGACCCCAGACACTATCTCTTTTGATAGTCGGGCACCATCAGCTTTCTTCGCTGCATTTGCTTATGCACCCGTTTGTCTTCGGCGATCGTATCATGGAGGTGTGCAGCCAATGATATGATTTTTTGTTCTTTGATGCCTGATAACTGATCCCTTCAGGACCACTCAATCACACAGGCTGGTGTGCTCTTCAATGTGGGCTTTGTTGCTTCTGAGCTAGATGGCCGCTTGTTTATCTTCAAGCCTTTAAGACCCCAGTCACTATCTCTTTTGATAGCCGGGCACCATCAGCTTTCTTCACCACATTTACTTGTTCACCCACTTTGGCTTCAGCAGTTGTGTCGGAAGAGTGAGCATCATAGAGTATAAAGCTCTTTCTTATATACATGTGAGTGTCTATGATTCTGTTTCTCTAATCAACCCAGACTAACACAGTAGATAAAAAGTCACAGCTAAGTATCTAAACCAACCTTGACTTAGAATTTAAAATTCAAGAAGGGTGAGGAGAAGCATTCTAGATTGTCTATGCATATGCCTAGGACTGGATTAGGCTCATTTTGAAATGAATCAAAGATTAGTGAGGATTACCCTGCTTTCCTTAGAAATGACTTGCCAATGAAAACTGCTCACTTCATGAGAATTACCTTCTTTATGTTGCATTTACATGTTTGGATCCTTCAGGGAAAGATTTTCAGAAAGAAGATGAACAAAGACACCAATGGACAGGTCTTGAACGACGTTCAAAGCATGGCATTCACAGTGGAGACCTTAGGAGTCCTAGCTTCAAGGGGGTGAGTTCTGAGTGAATGTGGAGGTTCACTGAGGACTTCACCTAGTCCACTTAGAGTTTGGTGTTGGCACAGCTTCCACATCAGCTAGTTGTGGTCGATCTGCTATTGGAAAGATGGAAGTCTAGGGATCCGAAGGGACAGTCCGTCTCCTAGGGCCACGGTGAGCTAGAATCAACTCCACAGCACCTAACAGCAGCCACAGGCCATCTCCACCTGCGCCCGGACAAAAGATGATGGAGATAGAGTGCACAGAAAAGCGGGTCTTTCTCACCAGATATGCACAATACCACACCAATGTGTAGTGAAGTAAGAACTTCTAAAGATGTAACCATAATGTCGATTCCTCCAGGCTAGTTCTTGTCTCTCAACTCACAGACATCCAGCCAATTCCCAATCACAGTGAATGACCTTAGGTGACACAGGAGAACTACCCCTGTGGGTTTTCAACACTCTAACTCTTGAGAGGAGTAGAAAGCCTCATCTTTCCCCCTGGAGCAGCTGGTAGTGTGAACTACTAACCGTGAGGTTGGCAGCCCAATGTGTAAGCCACTACACTACCACAGCTCGCCCAGTAGAGCACTAGTGGGAGAAACAGCAACTTCAGGAATGGGGGACACTAGTGAAAATTGAAACTGGAGATACTCTGCTAAAAACAGAGCCCTGATGGGTCAGTTCGGTTTTGAGTTTATACTTCAAACAGGTTAAGAGAACATTGGTACATGCGATGGATACTGATGGTCCCTACTTCTCTCCTCTTACTTTGCTCCTAGAATTAGATCATCCATCTTATATTCTTAGGACAGGAGACTGAAAGTGTCCTTTCTGGGAAAATGCTGAGGAATCTGGAAGGAAAGCTCCGAGGGCATGAGAAGAGTGTCTTCTGGCTGTGATGCCCCCCCCCCCCCCCAGCAGCCCTCCCAGCCATGGAGCTGAAGGCGCAGCAGCCTCGTCCAGACACCGGGCACTTCTAGCTAATGCTTTTCTCTGCCGTTCTTAACGAGAACAGCTCTGAGGAGCCTCTCTCTTACATTACAAAATAAACAGGGAGGAAAGAAGGAGAAGAGGAAGGGAGACTAAATCAATGCAGAGGGGAAAAAAGAGGGAAAAAAACTGGAGCAAGCAGAGATGATAGCAGAGAGAAGATTAGGAAGGACCTGCATGATTACCCTCGGAAAGCTCAGAGAAGATACTATCACCATGAAACAAGAACAGAAGCCAGTAAAAAGGACCAGCGAGATAACCAAGAGCTCCTCTACATTAAGGTGTGTGTGCATGTATATACACACACGTGCGTGTGCATGTATATATATATACATGTGTGTTTGTATGATAGCAGGGATGAGTAATCCCACAGAAAGGAATGGGAATGCAATTCTCAGAAATCAACATTAATAAAAATAAGCACAGACGATGAGAAATGAATAAATGGACCCATGGACCCACCCAACAGGCATATTACCTTAAAGATGGGAGCCCAGAAGGAAAAAACACAGAAGCAGAAGGGGATTTTCCCAGAGCTGGTAGACAAGTGTTCTTAGGCAAATGAACCTACTGAGTACCCCTCAAAACGGGCACAATAGACCTTCATCCAATCAAAATATTGAGATATGCCAGAATACTGGAAGCCAAGACAGTGTCCTAAATGATTCTAAACCTTCACTGTCCAGGGAAGTAGCCACCAATCCGCATGTGGCTATTGAACACTTGAAATGTGGCTAGTCTATGTGGAGAGACTATATGTGCAAAATACGCATATGATTTATTAACAAAAGTATTTGTAAAATATGCCCTTAAATATTATTAAGGTTGATTACTTGTTAAAGTGGCAATATTATGGATGCATTCAGCAAAAGAATTAAAATTATATTTACCTGTTATCAATGAGATTACTAATTTTTTTAAAATCACATATGTAGTTAACAATCACAGAGACCTGGTGGCATAGTGGTTACACATTGGCTTGTTAATATCACAAGGTTTAGCAGTTAATAATCACCAGCTGCTTCTTGGGAGAAATACCAGGCTTTTTACTCCTGTGATGATTTCTAGTCTGGGACGCCCACAGGGTCAGTTCTACTTTGTCTAATAAAGATCTTTGTGAGGAGGACTCTACTGGGTGGCAGTGAGTTTGGATTTTGAGCTAACAATCACTATATAGTTCATTGCACAGCAATATCCTAGAGAAATTAAACATACAGAAACAAACAAACAAACAAGAAAGCCGTTCGTGAAGGATCAGGGATCATCTGGGTTCTCTGTACTGGAAACTGGAACATAATTCTAGAGAAAAACAATTTCCAATATCGAATGCTATACTCGGGCAAATTATCAATCAAGTATAAGAACAAAGCAAAGGTCTTCTTAGATGTATAAATTCTATTTTAAAAAATGACTTCTCATGCATTCCATCATAGGAGGGCACTCTGTAATATTCCAAATATGGGTAACTGACTTGTCCATGAGGGAACTGAGGGGTTAAGAATTGATAGGGGCTTTGTTACCTGAAAAAAAGATTTTGAAACCCAAAACCCTAGAGAAGACCTCAACTAGTACCCTGCTGGGAGAGAAGGGTTTCTTTTATGATGACAATAAGGCCACGCCAGAGTAGGTGGGTCCTAAACCTCATCCCATACAAAGACACAGAGAAGAGAATTCCAGGACTTGGCAGGCTTCCTCACATGCACCCCCCACCCACCCACCCCATGAACCAACCCCAGTCTGAGAGAGACCTTGGATTCCTTCTCTCTCCCAGCCTCCAGAGGTCTGAGAGAGTCCAGTTTCTTCTTAGAACCAGGCACTGTGGCGTTTCCTGAGGGCAACTCTAGGAAACCCAGGTACACGGGAAGGCAGGAGCAGGATGAGAAACAGCTACAAACCATGAGAGAACAAGGGAGCTTGCCCAGGGTGAGGACAAGGCCCAGTGAACAGCGGTCTGTTGCAGACATTTCCTAATGGTGATGAAGTGGCTGGAGTGCCGTTTGCATCTGTACTTCCAGCGGGAAAGCACGGGACTGAAGACAAGTTCAGGGCTGACCCTGAACTTTGAGGCTGATACAGACAATTAAGCAGTAGAGCAATTAGCAGAAAGTTAGCTCCAGGAAAATCTGCCCGGGAGAAGAAAGCAATCATAGTTTACGGTGGAGCTCAGCCGAGAGTAGTGTTGACAATGCTCCAGACATGTCAATGGGGCATATTGATCTATTGAAAGGTTGGGATGGGAAACGAGGTCGGGATCATGTGGAGAAGGGAGAGGACCTGTAGTGCCATCCTCATCTCCGTACTAATCACTCTTTGGAAAAGCTAACACTCCACAGTCAGAATTAGGGTGTCTTATGCTGGGGCAGATGACCCATTCAGAGAGGTCAGTACGGGTTTGGCTCTGCTTATTTGCTAATCTGTAGTGAACAATTCCATGTATGGTCCCATGTGAAACTTGGGATGACAGGTCAGGTATTTTGGACATGATATCTGGACAGCCTGGTCCCGGGAGAAGGATAACACATTTGGAAAAGTAGAGGTCCGTGAACAAGCGGAAGGCCCTCCAGGAGATGGACTGACAGTGGGCTTGATGATTGTGACGGTAGGGCCGGACCAGGCGGTTTTGTTGGCAGTCTCTAAGACTCAGAGCCAACCGGACAGCCCCGAACCACAACAGCGAAAAGAATGAGGGGAAATGAGAATTCCCAACCATGCGTAGGAGCAGAAACGGTTCTGGAATTGGTGGTGGCTTTGACTGCAGGCACCCTCTTCATAGGCCTGAGTGACTCAGTTGTCTGAGGGAGAAGAAAGCCCCACGCCCAGCCTTCTCATGGGTCCAAACCACCGGACTGGCGCCCATTCTGTGGATAAAGAGAAGTGAACCCGCAGAGCCAGCCCACCCGGCACCCCGCCTCCCTGGCGCCTGGTTCTGAGAAGCAACACAAATTGGGCCGAATCTGCTTTCTGAAACATTTTCAAGAAAAGATCACCGGTTTAGGGAGGTTCACAGGCACTCAGCCACAAAGCTACTCCATCTACAAAACTGGAAAAACAAAACAAAACAAAAAAATCCCCAAAAGCACATCTGTCTCAGTTGAGGGACATAAAGCCTTTCCTCTTGCTTCGAAATGTCATCGTTTCTCGGTAACTAAGAAGTTGTAACCTCCTTCAGCGTTAATTATTTAGAAAATAGGATTCTTCTCAATGACGCCGGCACTGTCTTATAAAAGAAAAAGGTGGGGGGTGCTCCTGCGAGAGATGGTGAGCAGTTATTCTTTCTGAGCGCTTCAGGAGCATTTTGATGTGTTTTTATTTTCGCGGCAAATGGCCTGTGAGAATCTGCTGGGCGGGTTCAATTCAAGAGAGAGGGCAGCTCCTGAGGTTATAGAGACTTTGAAGAAGCTCTCAAAGGGCTCATCTCCGTAGATCTCCATCTCTTCTCTCCAAAAGTGCAGCATGATTGGGGGACTCATGAACTGCTGGGAAAAAACAGTGGGAAAGGTTGCACAGTTGAACATCTCCCGCCAGGACAAGGCTCCTCTGAGAAGAGCAAGGATGGGCCCAGGAGCACTCTCCTGGGACACTCCCTGCCCCCTCTACCTTCAGAGGGTATCCCGCCCCTGCTCCCCTCTGTTTGTTCCTCTACCTCAAAGAACATTTCAAATTTACATGATCTGTGTCCCTTAAGGGTGCCAACCCAAAAAGAGCACAGAATTCTTGGGGGAGGATTAGAGAGAAGGAAGCCCTACCTTCAGCAGGGTGGTCTTTTTGTTTAACAAAGGTTTCTATCACTCTGGGAAATAAATACCTCTTGACTCACCCTTCCAGGTTTAAGGAAAACATTCGTTCTGCACTGGAAGAACATGGAGAAAGCGAGGTGAAGAGGCTTCCTTGTTGTGTGTGCGTTTGTGTGAACTGCCTCTTCTGCCTGTGGCATTTCTGCCCGGTGGTGCCCCCTCCGCATCGATCCACGCACATTAACTCAGCTTCTTATTGAATCAATACATCACTCAATCAGTTATTTATCTGGAGCTCTTCCAGGGCTTCGCAGTGCTGGGGACTGTGGGACATTTCAGAAAGTTAAGTGGTGCATTTCCTTGCCAAGAAAATGACATGTCGGCTCGGGACATCATGCCTAGACTCGGATGCGTTCTTGCATTGCGTGTCAACCTTTGGGAACTCGACAATTCAGCTGTTCCAGAAAAAATCTACTGAACACAGCGGTTCTCAATCTTTCTAATGCAGTTCCTCATGTTGTGGTGACCTCCCAGCCATAAAATTAATTTGTCTAATTTGTTACTGTTATGAATCGGGTGACCCCGTGAAAGGGTCGTTTGACCCCCAAATGGGTTGTGACCCACAGATTGCAAACAGCTGACTTAAACAAGTGTTCCTTGCTCTAAGTCACCTGGCGGAAGACTTAGGGACAGGTGTATGTGAATGCTCAGGGAAGGAGCAGTCAAGAGATCAAGGCTGCTTCAGATAAACCTGCTGCACAGGACTGCTTACATGTTCAAAAGCAGGAATGTTACTTGGAAGGCTAAGGTACCCTTCACCCAAGCCATGGTATTTCTAATAGCATCTTATGCACGTGAAAGCTAGACATAGCATAAGGAAGAGCGAAGAGAAATCGATGCATCTGGGTGCTGGTGAAGACCATAGAAGGTGCCAGGACTGCCAAGAGAAGCAGCAACTCAGTCTTGGAAGAAGCGCAGCCAGAATGCCCCTTAGAGGCAAGAATGGCGAGACTTCGTCTCATGTACTTTGGATGTTATCTATCAGGAGAGATCAGTTCCTGGAGAAGAACATCATGCTTGGTCAAGTAGCAAAGCAAACCATAGAGGGGCAGCGAAAAAGAGGAAGATTCTCAAAAAAAAAAAAAAGGGGTGGCCGCAATGACTGCAACAATGGGCTCATGGCCAGGAACAACTGGGAGGCTGGTGCAAGAGCGGGCAGGGTTTCATTCTGTTGCTCACAGGGTCGCTATGGGTCGGGACTGACATGATGGCAACTGTCAACTGTGCTCTTCACTTCTGCAGGCTCATACTTTACAAACAGTCTGATTGACATGTAATTCATGTACTATCCAATTTGATAGCTTCAATATGTTGAAAAGAGTTATGCCATCATTACCACAATCAATTTTAGAACATTTTCTTCATTCTTGTACCCATTGTTATTAGCTACCCATGACTCTAACCTCTCCTCCCATAACCCAAAGGAACTAGTCATTTAGTTTCTGTCTCTGTGGATTACCCATCCTGGACTTCATACAAAGAAAATTATTCCCAAAACAAACAAACAAACAAACCCCCAACCAAAAAACCCAACCCACAGAAATACCTCAATCCATTAAAACAGAAGATAATAGAACGTAGAACAAATTAAAAGTGGGTTCAAAGGGAAAACAAATGATAACATGTTAAATTGTACCCCAACGGTATTTGCAGTCACCTACTTTCCAGTGCCCTGTAGTCAGTGGTCGGAGGGAGTTCTCTGCCTCTGCGGAGGCATGATCCTCATGGGAACTCTGCACATGCACTGTCGGTTTGCACTGTTAGCCGGATCCTTCTGCAAACTGGGTGCTCCGAATGTAAGCTCTAACACAATTGTCTCCTCTGGTCTTTCTATAGATATATATTTTAAGAATGCTCTGATGAGATACATTAGCTTTGATCTGGTACAACAGCCCCCATCTATCACTGTTTTCCCAGAGACAGTCCAGTTCATATGTATCGGAATGTCCCAGGGGTCTCTTCAAGATTTGGGGATGAGAGGAGGTATGGGAATGGCACACATCTGCTGCAAAGCGCAGCATGGCGAGGGATCTGAGCTAAGCTCGTCACGTGTCTCATGGATTTCCACTTCTACTTTGAAGAACGCATGCAAATGTAACTAGACACAGTGCATGATAACTAGAGCTTTTTTGGGGGGTGTCCCCAAATTATTTCAAGACATCATGGGATAAAAAAAGCTGTGGCATTGCTGCTTTCAGGAAATCTTTCATTTGGTTTCTAATGAGTAAGCCGTGGCCAGATGAACTTCTCAGGTGGGACTGAGCGAAGTGAGTCACTGTTACTGTTGCTGGTTTCCTCGTGGAACATCTCTGTACAGAACAACTGGTAGAACAGCTCTGCTTATCCAGTCTTGGGACCCTGACAGATATTTTTTTTTGAAAATGAAAGCAATGGGTCCAGCACTCGAAGAAAAACATCAGATAGAATGTACTGCCAAAGATGCATTCCGAGCTGCTGAGCCGCAACTAGGGTTCTGGAGAAAGGTGAAACGCTACCAGCGCCCTGACAACGTCTCTCTGCTCAAGGGCCTTTCTCAGGGGAGGGTGCTGATATTACTAATGAATGGGTGCTTAGGGTACCTACCGTGTGATAAACTGTGCCCATAAGTGGACGGGGCTGTGGAATCAAGGATGAGTAGAAAATCCATTCTCAGCATCAGAGGGACCCGTGGCCTTTTAATTAACTGACTATGAATAATTCATCGACACAGCTTCAGATTTCACATGGCATCGGACATTTAAAAGCGTTCACAGGTTCCATCCTGAAGGTGTAATGGCGGGGCTTCCCGTGCTCACTGGGCAATGTGGGCAACATCGGACACTTCAGTGGTTCCTCCGGGCATTCCATTCAGACACCAGCTCAACTTTTAGAAAAAAATTTTAACTCAAGGTGCAAAAAGCTCTATAATTCAACGTTCTTGTTGAATTTTGATACCATTTCAATGAACAGCGACCTGAATAGCCTGAAAAGGCAATTTATAAACTTTAAAACTTTTCCAATTGCTTGGATTCGCAATCAATGCTCATGGAAGCAGCAGTCGAGAGATCAAAAGGCACACTGCGTTAGGTCAATCTGCTGCACAACACAATACCTCTTTAGAGTATTGAGAAGCGAGGGTGCTACTTTGAGGTGTCTCTGATCCATGTGTCTCTGATCCATGCCATGGTCTTCATGGTCTCCTATGCATGTGAAGGACGAAAAAGCAGACAAAAGAAAGGTCGATGCATTTGAATTGTGGTGCTGGAGAAGCCTATTGATAGCATCATGGACTGCTAACAGGACAAACAGATCTCTCTTGGAAGGACAGCCAGAGCGCTCCTTCAGGATGACAAGGTTTCATCTTACATATTTTGGACATGTTGTCAGGAGAGACCAGTCCCTGGAGAAGGACATCCTGTGAGGTAGGGTAGAGGGGCAGCGAAGAAGAGGAAGACCCTCCAGGAGATGGACTGACACCATGGCTGCAGCAAGGGACTGAGGCATGGGAACAATTATAAGGAGACCCCAGGAGGGGGTAATGTCCTGTCCTGTTGTACATAAGGTCGATGTGGGCGAGAATCAATTGAAAGCACCTAATGACAGCACCCTTTCCCAATTGTCTTTGTGAAGCAGTCCTTTCTTTTAACTACTGCAACCCAAGCACCACACAGCAACTGATTGGCGGCAGAGGCAGATATGGACATTCCAGGTACTGAATAGAAAATGTAAAAGCATTCCCACAATTTTATTTTTATCTGAAGAATCCATAGCATTGTTCTTAAATTATGTCATATAAAGGGTTCACAATTGTTTCAAATGATTAAATGTGGTTTTTATCATTTTATTAGGGACTCATGCAACTCCTATCACAATCCATACATACATCAATTGGGTAAAGCACATTTGTGTCTTCATTGCCCTCACCATTCTCAAAACATTTGCTCTCCACCCAAGCCCCTGGCATCAGGTCCTCATTTTTCCCCTCCCTCCCACTCCCCTCTCCCTCATGAACCCTTGATAATTTATAAATTATTATTTTGTCATATCTTGCTCTCCCACATCTCCTTTCCCCCACTTTTCTGTTGTATGAACCCCAGGGAGGAGGTCACATGTAGATCCTTGAAATAAGTTCCCCCCTTCCAACCCACCCTCCCTGTACCCTCCCAGTATCGCCACTCACACCACTGGTCCTGAGGGGATCATCCACCCTGGCTTCCCTGTGTTTCCAGTTCCCATCTGTACATTTAGTTAGATGGGAACTAAATGTATGTTTTAGAAAGTCTGCTTTACTTTCTAATGCTGTTCATGTAAACAGGTATAAAATACAAAAACCAAAGCCTTGCAGTTCCAAACTGATTGTTATTAGTATTTGTTAGAGTCAAGCAGCCTGTAACAATCATGAGTTTCATAGGAGCAATTGTGGTTATAATATATAAAGATTATAGTAAATTTGTAGAAAATAGGAGATGAAGGAGAGAAGATGAAATAAAGGAGTTGGACATATTTTGTAGTAACATGTTCACCTCCAGCATGGCCATGATCTCAGCAGCCAGGTCCGCTCAGAGAGTGGAAGGAGGAGAGAGGAGTGTCCCTCTTTATTTATAACCATGGCCTAAATATGCTTAGGGGCTTGCAAGCCCCCCTGATTACAGGTAATTACATACATCACAGGAAAGGGTTGTACAATAGGCATATTGTGTCACAGGAGGGGTGTACACACAATAGGAAGGGGAGATATTAGGGGTACACATGTGACAAGATGGGACTCAAGATGGCAGCCTAACCTTGGTCGTCCTTGATTGGGCTCAACCTTGTCTTTAGGCTCTCCTTCAAGGGAACAATCCACTAGCCTTATCGGCAGGGAGTGGGCCCTACTTAGAGTGGGACAGACTATACAGTCTGATGGCTCTAGATGCCTGATTACCCTAGGGAGAATAACTTGTAAGCAGCTTGCATTGACCTCCAGGTGTACAGTCATTTACCATGTGTAGCAAGCAGCGTCTTAGGTTTGGCATATATTTGGGGGAGACAACCTGGGGAAAAACCCTTTTGCATCCCACGGTTATTATTAATTATTCAGTGTGTTGCATAAATATATTGACCTCCATTAAGAAAAAATTCAGTACTGCAACATTCACTGCTAAGATTTGTTGCCCAAGTGTTCTCTTGCTTTCTCGTGATATCCCAGGAAATAAAGGATTCACTGAGCTCAGTCTCAATCTTCCTAACAGGCCTTCCAAAAGTTCATGGAAAAATGGGATTAAGGACCACAGAATCCATATGGATCACACGAGAAACATGGGAATAATTGAGAACAGCAGAAGTCTTATCCTCGCTTCTGTAACAAAAAACCTGCATTCAAGATTCCCGTGGCACATGCATGTGTGGGTCCAGGGGTCAGACCCACCAGACTACCCTCATCTTTTCTGACCGCGGAAAGTCTCGTTCCGCGAGCATCGCGCTTCCTGCAGTGCGAACACCTAAGGAGACAGCCCGCATTCTTCCTGGCACCTGGAGCTTCTCCCAGTGTCCTCGCCCAGGCTGAAACGGTTTGCTGTCACAAGAGACGGTCTCAAATCCTTTCAGACCAGAACAGTGCACTCCGCCAAGGTGACAGATCCGCTTCTCCTGATAGGAGAAGTACCTGGTAGTTAGAGGGCTCTTAGGAAGCTATGGAAATCAGGGAAGTTTCCTTTCTCCGTGGAAGTGAGGAGAATGTTTAAGGAGAAGGAACATATCCAAGGAGCCAGGTGATAAAAAACATCTTCACGAAAGCGCGCCTTCCATCTGAGGGCGGAGTGTGAAATATAATGCCAATGAGGGCATATGGGAGCGAGTCGAGAGTCCTTATGATTGATGTGTAATAGAGGTCCTTATGTATAATTTATAAGGACTATTGTTAATAATGTACAAGGGCTAGAAACAATCCAAAGTTTATGAGTATTCCAGAGGCAACGTCTTTGTTATGGTGAATAAACAAGGGCTGTAAGGAGTTAGACTCTGAGCTCTCATACGTTCTAATCACCCTGTTACATAAAAATAAAAAGGAAGGAAGCATTAAGAGGAAATGCTGTGAGGGCTTGCCTAGGTTTCATATTTCAATACGGATTTCTCTGATTCAACATGGCCAACGATTCCAAAACTTTACTTTCCTGGACATTGTTCCCTTGTCAGCTCACCAGAGTGAATTGTTGCTTTTTATTCTCTTTTTTCTTTCCTATTTGGAATCAAATTGAAGTAGACAATTTTTTCCCTATTTTCTCTAATTCCGTAGCTGGAATGAGCTGTAAAAACCAGTCTTATAGTGCGTTCAGGTTTTCTCTGCCTGCTTCCCACACTTTTGGCCTCTGTCGGGAGAGAGGAGTTCTCTGGGCTTCCCACAGCAATGCACTTGCCCGTGAGCAGACGTGAAGAGGCGCTCCTTGGGGAACAGAGATCCATAGCCTGATGGCACCAGAGAGCCCCATTGTTTTCCTACGGAGTGGCGGGTAGGCTTGAACTGCTGGCGTGGTGGCTAGCAGCCCCAATACTTAATCCAGGGTACCACCCGTGCTCCTTAACGACAGCGACACAGACATGTTGCAGTTATAAGAAACATCCGCTGTCAGGGTGAAAGGACAACTCCACAGTCTCCGGTTTTAGTTCTCCATCTCCTGCTCCCTCTGAGGCCCTGTTGGCGTTTGGTTCCAGTAAGTGATTGATTCTGACTCACCCGTCCACGATCCCTTCTTTCTCTGAATGTGCTATAACGCCTGCCTGGGACTGAGGTGCACTGACCACATTCCGCATTGCTCTGTTTTCGCCACCCCCCAACCCCCGCCCCCACCCCCACCCCCTTCTCCCCTCACACAACCACTGCCTGATTTGAACCTCCATTGAAAGCCGAAGTGGAGCAGAGGCCACATCGCAGGAGATTGGTTCTGTGATGCAATCCCTCGGCCCTTGGAAGACGCTGCCTTCCTCCTGCAGGTGCTGGAACCAGAGGGCGGTTTCATCCTCCAGCGGCATCACCTCCCCTGCCCAGAGCAGAGCCCTCTGAAGATGGATGGGACGTTCCTGATACCTCAGTGGTGACGCGGATGTTGGATGGCACGTTTGGCGTAAGGGAAGGATCATTTCTCTTTGGAAGACTCTGTATTTGTTAATTAAATGATCATTGCTGGGTGCGGGCTCTTCATGAATATAAATTACTAGCACAGTAAAGAGCTTGTAGTGTCTGGCAGCCTGCGTTATGAAGGATTCTCAGGAGCGAGACGAGCCATTTTGTATTGCCACTTGACATATTTCAGAGGCGGTTCGCCCCGCACTGCGCTGTGGTCTTAAGTAACGGCGTCAGATTCAGGGTGCGGCTCTGGGAGTGTGGCAGCCCTTCTGACTGGGGGAGGTGATCCTGTTTCAGCTGATTTTCCTCCTCAGGCAAGTCTTCCCAGCAGAATTCCGCACTCAGACTCTGATAGGGGCATCTCAGGGTGACCCTCTTCCTCTCATTGTCCTGCTGAATTATCTGGCTTGCTATATACAAAGGGGCTTCCATAAGCTCCCGGAATGGTCCCCTGATAATTTAATCCGATTTCCCTACCAACTCTTTGGAGATTCCTTGTACATCCACTCCGAGAGCGTCATCCTTTCTGTTTGGTGGCACTGCTTTCAAACTTAGTCCTTTGGCTGCATGGCACACGATTCCCCAGTGGTGAGCCCTCCCACTGGAATGTAAGCACGCAGCAGGCAGAGAGATGTATCTGTCTTATTCACCATGTATCCCCCAATGCCTCACGCCCTGTCCGCCATGTAGTAGCTGCTCAATAAATGGAATGGAGACTGAATCTACGGAATAGACAGTCAAGAGAGAAGGAAGATGTGTTCCTTCCATCCTATCTTTGTGATAATGGACTAATTGCAAATTCTAAATTATGTGCCACTTGACTCACAGTATGGAATACATTTCCTAGGATGACAAATAACCGGGGAGGGGGAACCCTAATCACTTCGAGTTCACAGGGGATCTTGTCACGCCTCTGCCATCTGGATCTTTTTGCATATGCTTCTTATGTTGGGATCGTTCCTAGGATGGGAGCCTGGCCTTTATTTCTGAGCATTTGAATCCCAGAGCAGCAACACTGTAGCCTCTTTATCAGGCATCTGACGAGGATCACAATTTAGAGCATTCAGGCCAGTCACCACACGAGTCAGCTCAATCAGAAGATCTTTAAAATGTCATGTTTATCATTTGAATTGCTCCAGTGATTCTCAATTTGTATGTTTATTGTCATGTTTGTTTTCCAAGAGGACAGTCAATCGTTCTATTTTAGAAAAACAAGAATTTGATAGCTTCTAAATGACGGCAAGAAGGGCTTTATTCGAGCAAGGTCCGTGCTTATTGTTTTAGCTTGACTTAAGGACAAGGGATGAGTTGGATAAACAGAATTTAACATGATGTGTGCTTCTTAATATGGACTAAGTAGGTAGTCTAGAGTTTTTGCTCTCAGCCATAACCAAAGGGATGGACAACCGGTCCACTTTGGGGTGTCTTGGAAGAATGATGTGTATTTCCACTTCTAAAAGAGCAGGTCTTGAACCTGCTGTGGTGCACATACAAGGGCCATGAGTTAGATCCACTTATAAACAAAGAATCTCCTCCCCTTACAAACAAAGACTCTCCTCCCCTTATAAACAAACACTCTCCTCCCCTTACAAACAAAGACTCTCCACCCCTTACAAACACTCTCCTCCCCTTACAAACAAAGACTCTCCTCCCCTTACAAACAAAGACTCTCCTCCCCTTATAAACAAAGACTGTCCTCCCCTTATAAACAAAGAATCTCCTCCCCTTATAAACAAAGACTGTCCTCCCCTTATAAACAAAGAATCTCCTCCCCTTATAAACAAAGACTCTCCTCCCCTTACAAACAAAGAAGACCAAGAAGAATGGGGGAATTTGAAGGATGGTGCTGGTGGAAAATATTGAAAGTACCAGGAACTGCCAAAAGAACAGACAAATCTGCCTTAAAGGAAGCAGGGCCATGGAAGGCCAGTTTAGTAGAACAACGTGTTCTTGCATTGAGGGAGTGCTTGAGTGGAGGCCCAGTGTCCATCTGCTACCTTAATCCTAAACCTATACATATATGCACATAGATCTATTTCTCCATCGTCATAAGTAAGTATATTTACATATGTACATAACTGTATTTAGACCTCTATAAGTGCCCTTTGCTTCCTAGTTCTTTCCTCTATTTCCTTTTACTTTCCTCTTGTCCCACTATCATGCTTAGCCTTCATTTGGAATTCAGTATTTCCTATGGGTTACATAACCAGGCCTACCAGGTCTCTTATACCCTTCTCACCACCAATTTTGGATCACTTGTTCCCTTGTCCCTGAGTTTGTTAACACCACTTCCTTCCCCACACCCAACTCCTCCTCTCCCTTGTCCCCCCTGAAATGTCAGCCGGTTGTTTTCTCCTCCAGATTGTTTGTCTAGGTATGCTCCCTTCTTGATTTGCTCCATTACAAGGATCTACATATAACGTCCTCTCCCTCTCAGGGACAAACAACAGAAAAGTGGGTGAAGGGAGAGGTTGGGCAGTGTAAGATATGACAAAATAATAATAACTTATAAATTATTAAGCGCTCACGTGGGAGCGGGGAGTGGGGAGGGAGAGGAAAAATGAGGAGCTGATACCAAGGGCTCCAGTAGAAAGCAAATGTTTTGAGAATGTTGATGGCAACAAATGTAAAAATGTGCTTGACACAATGGATGTATGTGTGGATTGTGATAAGAGTTGTATGAGCCCCCAATAAAATGATTAAAGAAAAAGAACGTGAGGATGGGGAGGCTTCTTCACACCTATTTTGGACCTGCTCTCAGGAGCAGGACATCATGTTTGGTAAAGTGGAGGGGCAAGAGAAAAGAGGAAGGGCCTCTAGGAGATGAGTGGACACAGTGGCTGCACTCATGGGCTCAGATGTAAGACCAATTGTGAGGATGGTGCAGGACTGGCGGTGTTTCCTTCTGCTGCCTACACGGTCGTTATGGGTTGGAACTGACTCCAGGGCACCTAACCACCACAAAACTCACACAAGGACAGCAAGCCTTGTGAAGCTTATGCCCACAGTCCTGTCCTTATGCAAAAACAGTACCCTTTTCATATTTGTAGCGAGGGGCCCTGTTCCTCTGAGCCACTGTGAGGATCCAGACTAACCTATGGGAAGGGCAGGACCGAGAAAGGGGGTTGTTGATAAATGGCTCTTCTGCCTTTGCTGTCCAGCGTTTGCACGGAGAGCAGGGTGAGGCCAAGTCTCAGAGAACAGAACTTACAAACTCTACAGCAGCGTTTCAAAGCATCCTTCTCAATGGTACCTCTACAGCTCCACAGAGTCTCAGCCCCAGCTCGGCTGAAAGGAGTGGGTGGGCATTGGCACGAGGGCAGAAGCAGTCACTGAGCATGTGTGCCCCTGCAAAGCCTTTGCTGAGTAAGAACGAGGAGAGCCCATGGCACCCAGGGTAAAGCAATGCACAAGTAAGCGGAAGCACCAGGATTTACTGACGTGCATCAGAGGTGATTTGTGTGCGTCTCTGTCTCTGTATCTATTCTTCGGAGAAAGGGAGAAAGAAAAATGCTGTTCCTCCTTTTTCTTGGATGACAAGGGGGACTAGCTCGATGGGAGCATTCAACTCTCATCTGAATGAAAGATGCGAATATGTTTTCAGGGATAAAGCATATTTTATCTCAAAGCACTCTGCCTTATCATTCATACATTTATACTCCAGGAAATGTATCACCCTCTCACTTAAAATTCAGTGTATGTGGTAGAATTACAGATCTGGTGATCAGTGGGTGTTTGTGTTGTTGTTTCCTTGTTCTTTGCCCTATTGTCAATCTTTCAGCCGTATCTGTGGATGACGATCCTGGTCACTGTAGCCTCCTCCCCACATGTTTTGTCCCCAGGAAAGAGATCGATGGAGATGCACCCTAGTGATTTGCTCCTCGTGTGGTTTCCCAGACAAACTTTTCAATTAAGAAAACTGGAGAGTGACCAAACCCCCACGCGCAGAGATTCAAAGCTGAGCAAGAGATATGGCTATAAGAAAACACTTCTTTCCCCCATGAATGTTCATTGTATAAACATGAAACTTCATCTGTTATATAAAATATTTGTGGCAGGCGCAGTACAGGGGAGGGATGAGAATAATTTACTGGGCATTTAAGAAAAATCGAATCTTTGCCAACGAATTAGTCAACCCACTAGCATTTATCTCTTAGAATCTACTGTATTGAATAAAAGGAGCCCTGGTAGCTCAGTGGTTAAGAACCTGGCTCCTAAGCTAAAGCCTGGTGGTATGAACCCACTGGCTGCTCTGTAACAGAGAGGGGTGCCAGGTTGCTTCTATCAAGGTTGTTGTTTTGTTGTTGTGAGATGTCACCCAGTGCCTTCAGCTCCACGGAGACCCTAATGCAACAGAACCAAACACCGCCTGTCCTGCCCCATCTTCCCAGTCATTGCTGTGCTCAAACCCATTGTTACAGCTCTGGTGTCGATTCATCTGCATCTCCTTGGGGGTCTTCCTCTCTCTCACTCGTCTTCCACTTTACCAAGGATGATGTTCTTCCCCAGGGACTGGTCTCTCTTGAGAGCAAGTCCAAAATAGGCGTGACGAAGTCTCCCCATCCTCATTAAAAAAAAAATCATTTTATTGGGGGCTCGTACAACTCTTATCACAATCCACACATACATCCGTTGTGTCCAGCACATTTGTACATTTGTTGCCATCAACATTCTCAAAATATTTGCTTTCTACTGGAGCCCTTGGTATCAGCTCTTCATTTTTCCTCCCTTCCCCTCCCACATGAGCCCTTGATAATTTATAAGTTATTATTATTTTGTCATGTCTTACACTGTCCGACATCTCCCTTCACCCACTTTTCTGTTGTCCGTCCCCAGGAAGGAGGTCACATGTAGATCCTTTTGATCAGTTCCCCCTTTCTACCCCACCTTCCCTCCACCCTCCTGGTCACTCTCACCATTGGTACTGAAGGGATCATCTGTCCCAGATTCCCTGTGTTTCCAGTTCCTGTCTGTACCAGTGTAGATCCTCTGGTCTAGCCAGATTTGTAAGGTAGAATTGGGATCATGATAGGGGGATGGGGGTGGGAGGAAGCATTTAAGAACTAGAGGAAAGTTGTATGTTTCATCGTTGCTACACTGGCCCCTGACTGACTCATCTCCTCCCGAGACCCTTCTATGAGGGGAGGTCTTGTTGTCTACAGATGGACTTTGGGCCCCCAGTCTACACTCCCCCTCATTTGCAATGATATGATTTTTGTTCTTTGATGCCTGATCCCTTTGACACCTGGTGATCACACAGAATGGTGTGCTTCTTCCTTCCATGTGGGCTTTGTTGCTTCTGAGCTAGATGGTCGCTTGTTTACCTTCAAGCCTTTAAGACCCTACAGGCTATATCTTTTGATAGCCGGGCACCATCAGCTTTCTTTACCACATTCGTTTATGCACCCATTTGTCTTCAGCAGTCATATCGGGAAGGTGAGCATACAATGATATGACTTTTTTGTTCTTTGATGCCTGATACCTGATCCCTTCAACACCTTGTAATCATGTAGGCTGGTGTGCTTCTTCCACGTGAGCTTTGTTGCTTCTGAGCTAGATGGCCACTTGTTTCCCTTCAAACCTTTAATACTCCAGATGCTATATCTTTTGATAGCCAGGCACCATCAGCTTTCTTCACCACATTTGCTTATGTGCCCATTTGTCTTCAGCAATCGTGTTGGGAAGGTGAGCATCATGGAATGCCAGTTTAATAGAACAATGTGTTCTTGCATTGAGGGAGTACTTGAATGGAGGCCCAGTGTCCATCTGCTACCTTAATACTAAAACTATAAATATATGCACATCAATCCTTTTTCCCATCCTCATATATAATTATATTTACATATGTACATGCCTGTATTTAGACCCTTATAAATGCCTTTTGCCTCCTAGTTCTTTCCTCTTATTTCCTTTTACTTTCCTCTTGTCCCACTCTTTAGTTTTCCTTACTTATTGTCCAGGGTTTGCACTCATATGAGGTGATGGGAAATACCATGGCTTGGGCTAGTTTTGGAAATGTTAGGGCGATAGTTCTCCCCTGTGCAGTAGGGTCCTCTCAGGTGACTAGGAGTCAGAGCCAACCGCATTGACCTATGGGAATGAAAACATTGCCAAGAGGTCTATCAGTTCCGTTCACATAAACAACCCTTGTGTTATCTACCTTTACAGACATTTGTTTAATATACCTAATCGTTGAGGTGGGTATGCGAAAGGGTCCCTTTCACATAAAAAAAAAACCAAACGCCACACATTTTAATTGTTTACCAATAGGTAAGCATAGTTTACCTAATCAGAGGAGACACTAAGTAACAAAAGACAGCACCATTAGTTGCAACGTCAAAGTACAGCTGGGTCAGAGGATTGCCACAGGGCAATGGGTTAGGAGCATCTGGGTGTCATGGCAACAAAGCAGCGAATTCTGGCATAGGGGTTTGTCGCATTACAAGCATCTCATCCCTGGGTGTAACAACAACCTTTGGGCTTGCCTGTTGTCACCTGATCGTGCAGTTGGAGAGTCTGAGGACTGAGTTTCTGGAGACTGTTGAGAAGGATGGAGGAAGCCTTCCTTACGCCACATTATGATTTGCTATTCAGAACAGATGCGTCTCCCTTTGGGGACATTCTCGTTTATTCAGTTACTGGCTTATTATTGTCATCAGTCCTAACGCATAAAATGCTCATTATTCTAAGGGCGGCCAATGTCACCGGTAAGTGCCGAACTTCATTTTTCATTTTCTTAATGAATCTGATGGTAGTAAAGGTGTCTCCAGTCAACCAAAGTGACTAGAAATAAATGACGACACCGCTTCTTCCAGACTGGCTAAGATAATAGTGGTTACGAGATCCAGCCTACTCTGAGCCTGCCTCTTGTAATTTTATTATCAGAGAAGTTATTTCTAGGTGCATTTTAATGTCTTCATCTTTCATCATCCGTTTGGTTAAGTGTACACAATATTATGGGAACTTTGAAATGAAGAGGCCGTTTATTGTAACATCCTCATCAGGCCTCTTGCCGAGCTATTTGATACAAATAGGGTGGGTGTTGCTCCAGCCATCTAGAGTGTACCTAATCAAATGATTCGCCTTTGTCTTCATGAGAAAGGTTTGAAGAGGCTGCTTTGTAATAGTCATTCTGGGGCTAAACATGATAGTGTCAGACTATTAATCTGTTGCCAGAAGCCTTACGTGGTTATTGCTAAGTACCATCAAGTCAGTCGTGACTCTCCGTACAGTGAAAGGAAACAGCTCTTGGTCCTGTGCCTTCCTTAAGATGGTTATGCGTGAACTCCTCATCGTAGCACTGTGTCGATCCAGCTTGCCAAAGGCCTTCTCCTTCTTCACTGCCCCATCAACTGACCAAGCATGACGTTCTTATCCAGGGACCGGTCTTTCCTGATAACATGTCAAAGTACATGAGATGAAGTCTCACCATCCTGGCTTCTAAGGAGCACACTGGCTGTATTCCAAGACAGACTGGTTTGTTTTGTAAGAAGTTCATGGTATTTTCAATATTCTTCTCCTCCAGCACCATAATTCAAATGCATTGTTTTTCTATCATCTCCCTTCTTCGATGTCCACTTTTAACACGCCTATGATGCGATGGAGACTACCATGGCTCGGGCCAGGAGCACCTTGTCCCCAAAGAAACAGCCTTCTCTTTTACACATTGAAGAGGTCTTGTCCAGTAGACTGGCCCAATGCAATGCATGTTTTTGGTCTCTTAACTGCTACTTCCATGAGAATTTATTGTGAATCCAAGCAAGATAAAATCCTTGACAGCTTCAGTCTTTTCTCTGCTGATCATGATATTACCTATTGGTCCAGGTGTGAGGATTTTTGTTTTCTTTACATTCAATTGAAAACATGCCCAAATCCCAAAGCTTTTGTTTGATCTTAGTGCCTTTGAGTTGGGTCCAACCCATAGCGCCCATAAGCACAACAGCAAAAGTCACTGCCTGGTCCTGTGCTGTTCCCACAACTGCTCTATCAGCCTTCTGGCTACTTACTAGGAAATATGAGGACTAGTTCCTTCGGGCTTCCAACGTCTGCTTCAACAAAGTGGGTGGGTTAGAAGAATAGAAATTGGTTGTCTCGTAGCTCTGAGGACTCGGAGTCTGATAACTGGATGGAGCACTTTGCTCTCTCTGAAGTCATTAAAGGGAGATTCATCAGTGTCTCTCTACGTTTTGAGCAGCTGCAGGTGTTCTTGGCTTGTAGATAGCTGTCATTCTCTTGTGTGCCTTCTCCTCTTTCACAAGAATACCACTGGGGTTAGGACCCACTGTACCTGGTTAACTTCACAGATAACCAAAAACATGTGCAAAAACTTAGTTCCTCAGCCAAGTCAGGTGCACAGGGTCTATGGGTAGGACTTCAACCCACTTTTTTGCAGGATATGCTTCAAACTACAAGAGGTGGTAATCTTCAAAGCGACATTAAAAAAACCCACTGCCCTGGAGTTGACACCGACTTAGAGAAACCCTGTGGGATAGGGTTAGGTAAATCTGCTGCACCAGATCTCTTTAGAGTGTTGAAGAGCAAGGACATTACTTTAGGGACTAAGGTGCACCTGCCCCGAGCCATGGTATTCTCTATTACAATATTTGGAAAGTTGAACATTGAAAACGGAGGACCAGAGAAGAATAGAGGCATTGGAACTGTGGTGCTAGAGAAGAACATCGAAAGTACCATGGGATGCTAACCTGACGGACCAATCTGTATTGGAAGAAGTAAGGCCAGAGTGATCCTTAGAGGCCAGGAACGCAAGACTTCGTCTTATACACGTTAGACATATTGTCAAAAGAGACCAGTCCCTGGAGAAGGGCATCATGTTTAGTGAAGTGGAGGAAGTCCCTCGATGGTATGGATAGGCACAGAGGTTGTATCAGTGGGCTCAGACATAGGAACAATTGGGAAGACTGCAGTGTTTTGTCCTGTTGTGCAGAGGGCCACTATGGGTTGGAGATAACTTGATGGCATCCAACAACAACAACAACAACAACAGACAGTGTAGAATTGCTTCTGTCAGTTTCAGGGATTGTAGCTCTTTGCAGGTGTATAAAGCCTCGTCTTTCTCCTTGGAGAAACTGGTGGTTTCACACTACTGACCTTGGGGTTAACAGCCCAACTCATAACCACTATGCCCAAAGGGTCAACCACCATCAAGTCAATTCCAACTGACAGCACCTCTATATAGGATTTTTGAGAATGTACATTTCTTATTTTAATAAGACATTTTATTAGGGACTCTTACAGCTCTTATAACAATCCAGATATCAATTGCGTCAAGCCTATTTGTACATATGTTACCATCATCATTTTTGAGAGCAGGGAAGCCTCATCTTTCTTCCAAGGAGAAGCTAGTATGTTTTAATTGCTGACCTTGAGAAATTCAGTTTAGTTCAATGCCGAATGCACAGGTACCACCAGTACCCAAACAACCAAACTCATCACAGTCAAGTCAGTTCTGTCTCAGAGAGACGCTGTAGGACGGAGTTTAACTGTGTCTTTTAGGTTTCAGTGGCTGTGCACCTGTAGGGAAGAAGTCAATGCCATCTGTATCCCAAGGTCTGGATGTACTTAAACCACTTACCTTGTAGCAGCCCAATGCCAAACCAATGATGATAAAACAGCAAGACACACTTTCAGAGCAGGTCTGGTAGTCCAGTCACTGTTATTTTAGCCACCCCTAATAATAGTGGGTAAATCTGCCACATTGGAACTATGGTGTTGGCAGAGAATATTGAAAGTACCGAAAGAACAAACAGATCCGTTTGGAAGAAGTACAGCCAGAATGTATCCCAGAGACAAGGATGGAAAGGCTTCATCTCACATCCTTTGTCTGTGTCCCTTCTAGTGTGGACAGGGTCATTATGGACCGAACTGATTCCATGGTGTGCCTAAAAACCACACCCGAGGTAAGGTGTGTGCTCTATTTTGGAAAGAAGATACTGGTGATTTTCATCATTGATGGTTTGTCTTCCCTGCTAGAACGTGAGCCTGATCACATCTGGGCTCTATCACTAACATCTAGCCTAGTGCTTGGCTATATCACTGTAGTCACTCAATAAATCTATAGACTGAGATAATGAAGCAAACTAATTAATGCCAGCAGTCTCACAGAGGAGTTAAGACAGGATAAGGTTCAAATACATGAATATTTTCCAAACCATAATAATGGCCGTAAATAACAAAAGTATTCTGAATGATTACAGAAATTGTGGAGGAAGGCCATGTTTGGGCAGTGTCGCCAGGGGTGCAGATGAAGGACAGTGACCTTTCCACCCCGGTCTGAAGGTGGAGAAGGAACCTCAGTAGAAAGATTGGAAGGCTGAGTCCTCTCCACAGAACCTACAGAATGTCCAAGACCCAAGGGGACAGCCTGGCTGTGCTGGGAGTTGAAGCAGAGCCAGGGGACCCACCACAGCCAACCTGGAGCTGTTGACTGTAGGTCAACTCCTCCTCACTGTGACCTGGTGCGCTTCAGAAAGACCTGCTGCCTGGCCCTGCCCCATCTCGTTGGTACGTTGGAGTCCAAGTTGGTCGTTACCGTGTCACTCCCCGCCATGGGGAGCTTCCCGGTGCTCAGTGACCCTCTTCTTGGACAGACCTGGCCATGATGCTTTTTCCCAGCACTTAGTCCTTCTCCAGGACGTGTCCAAAGCAAGCACGCTAGCGTCTTGCTGTCCTTGCTTTTAAGGGGGATGCCATTTATCTCTATTCTAAGACTAACCAGTTCCTTCTCCTGCCGGTCCCCCATGTGTGTATGCAATTTGCTTCACCGAAACCACCATTCTGCCAATGTGCCAAGACTTCCATTCTTATCTGACTTTGCCTGCATCTGAGGCCTTTGGAAAGAGCATGACTCTAATCGGGTGCACCTGACCACCAACGAGGCAGCTTTGAGGTTTTTTTACCTTGAAGAGTAAGGGTGTCTGGGGTGACGGGAAGGGCAGGTGACTCAGGCTCCCCACCCTCTAGGCCACGGGGAAATCTGGGTTCTGTTCCAAGGCTACAAGGCTACACGGGAAGATTGGTAAGTGGCACTATTAAAACCTTTCTTTCTCCCTTCCTATCAAAGCCTGTTTGGTTGAGGGTAGCAAGGTGCACAGTTGCTGAAGAAACAAGAAGAAAGGGTCCCCTGCTGCCTTTGCGGGGCTTGCCGGCACCCAGGAGGGACTCGGGATATATTTCCGTCTGTCCAACGTGGCACCCGCAGGAGATGCTGGGGTGAAGTTGGCAGGATGTTCTTCCTTTCTGTTCAGGACGTAAATATGACAACTGCCACCGTGCCTCCACCCTTTGCTTGGATGCCCGTGATGGCTGGCGCAAGGGCCGCTGTCAGTGACAGTGGGGAGCAAAGTCAAGTCCTTGCAGAGAAGCCGGCTGGCATCCTTGAAGAGCCAAAGGCAGCCGAGAGACTCTTAGGTACAGAGGTCTGCAGTGAGGCAAAGAACCCTTCTCTTTCAAAGCCAGCCTGCCCTTGCTCCTGCTTGACCATGTTTCCGAGTGACAGAGGGACACGGTGCACTTAAGTCCCAGCGCAAAGCAACACACCGAGGACATTAAAGAAAGAAGAGACGTGCTGATCACGGAGCATCCCAGAAAGGACAGGAAAACTCAGCGGCCATATGCTTCCTGTGAGCAGAAGGTGCGGGCTGGATACCGCCCGGAGGCTTTATGCTGAGGGTGTGCCCTCTCCCCGGATGTCAGGGTCACTGGCTGCTACAGGGGAGTTTTGAGAAAGAGTGACCTCCAGCATCACACTCGGTCCATCCGTCCCGTCAGTCCATAATGAGCCCGCCGACTCCCTTCTGCTCCGGGTCTGGAAGTTACATGGATGCCAGGACGTGGATGCCTGGGTGTGAAGGTGAGGGACGCAGCCTCCGCATTCTGCATAAAATCGATGGAGGCAGAATAGGAGGATTCTGAGGGCCAGAGAGGGTCAGGCGGAAGCGGTGCGGTGTGAATTATGCATGGCTTGGGCTGTGGAGTTCTGGTCTGCCTCCAAACCACACTCCTCCCGGGGATCAGACATGGGGGTGGTGAACACGCACTGAATGCCTTCTTGGACAAACCTGGCTGAGAAAACACCACCAACGTGCAGCGGGGAGCAATGTGTCCACAGCACAGCTGAACAGAACGCTCCGGACTATCAACGCTTAGTGTCTAAAACCACAAAGCCCAAACGATTGGGCTCGATGCTGAAAAAAAGGCGTTCCCTTTGTTCATTTAAAGCTCACACTTGAGTGCTGATGAATAAGAGGATGATACAGTGATTTTCTCGGGTTCCTCTGGGGTGGGGGTGGGGGCGGTGGGGAAGTGTGATTTTAAAATTAAAAAAGAAAGGCTAGATCCAATACCCCAAAGTGATCACATGACAAGGCACACACAATATACGAAGAAAGCACCTTTTAGTTTCATCGGTTCTCCCCACCCCCCCAAGTATGGGCCCCTCTTGGAGGGAGGGGTCTCTCGTTGTCAAGAGCAACTCTCAGAGAGCTCAGCCATGCTAGACCGAAGACACCATCTGGCTGCCCGCTTGGTGCCCAAGCTAACACTGACGGGGAAGGATGACCCCAGAGATAGAGACAAAGCGGTGCGGGGTGGAAGAAGTTCATAGCAACGGGATTCCTGACTTCCCTCCTGAGCCGAGTCAGGGTATAAAACTCACTGCCATGGGGTTGGTTGCAACTCAAAGTGACCCTATGGGGCAGGATGGAACTGCCTCTGTGTGTTTCTGAGACTGAAATTCTTTATGGGAGTAGAAAGCCTCCGCTTTCCCCCACAGAGTGGCTGGTGGATTTGAACGGCACACCTTGTAGTTAGCAGTCCAGTGGATAACCCACGATGCCACTTGCTGAAACCACCAGCAGTTGTAGTGTTGGTTGATATGCAAGGGCAAGTTAAAAGAAAAAAGGTCGTATTGTCAACTACGTTTCCAGACCTGACGTTCAAAACCATGCTCACTGCCCAAGACTCAATGCTGACTCTCAGCGAGCCCCTGTGGGCTTGAGTAGAAAGCCCAGTATTTCCCCCATGGAGCTGCCAGTGGTTTTGAACTGCCGACCACATGGATCACAGCTCAATGCAGAACCGCTTCACCACCAGAGCTGGTCCTGACATGCATGAGTCATTGCATAAAGGACTTGTTTAAACCTGTCTCTGATCAATGGGTGGCTGCAGACAGGTTCTCTTAGTGGCACATCGTCTTAGTCTCCTTCAGGTCCCTTATTTAAAAAGTCTAATTAAAACCATGGCTTCTTGGTGGATGTGCTGGGCCAGTTAGTTCAACTCAAGACAGAGAGGTCTGCTCAGAAGGTGATGGAGACCGTGTTGAGGGACTCTGAAGGGTTCATCTGATAAACCTTCTCAAAAGATGCCGGACCATCATGGCAGCTTATTCTTGAAGTTTTAAGAAAACTGCAGATTGCATTGGTTAGAAAAAGGTTAGCAAAGTTGCTACAAGGAATGTTTTCCCAGCGCAACAATATACATGCTTATTCCTCAAGGAGAGTGAGGGCTGTCCTTTGAGAATTACCGCTAGGGTCCCAGACCTGACATTTAAAACCGTACTCACTGCCCAAGCCTCAGTGCTGACGCTGAGTGAACCCCGTGGGCTCACTGACTCCATCGATCCTGCAGCCCTGGTCTTAGCCCTTCAGGCTTCTTTATGTTCTCCCCAAACTCAAAGAACATTGTAGCCCTGATAATTGATGTTCTGTAATTTTTCTCTCTAGTGTCTAATATCCATTGCAACCGCTACACAGAAAATCATAAAATTGATGTTTCAAGGGTTTATTGAGGAAGTTAACAAGTTGTAGTGAAAAATGAGCAATTCTAAGGGTAATTGTTTACCACAACATGTTACAAAGTTTCAAGTCTGCGAATAAATGCTAATCGTCATACCACTCTTCTGTAAGCCTCAACCAGAAAGCATTCATTCAAGCTCCATGAGTCAGCAAGCCCAGCTACTCCAATTAAGTGCCCAGAGGCACCCCACTCCACAAGCCATCCTCCTGCACAGAAGCACTCAGCTTTACTTGCTGTGTAGTCGCAACGCCCGTCCCTCTGTCCCATGCTCTGACTCCTGGTTCCGCTGCTCCTCCTCTGATGGCACAGCTGCCTTCTGGATTCTGATGCGATAGCTGCCACTGTGCAGGCAGGGGTCTCAGGTCCAGAGGATGAGCTCCGCTCCTGGCTCTTGCTGATAATGAGATCCTCCCTCCTGCTTCTCAGAGGGCGCATCTTACACACTACAGGTGAATCAATCATTATCCTCTCTGATCTTCTTACCAGACCCCTGCAGGGAAAAGATGTTTGATGAGATTTAGAGACTTTGGCTCAAAGAGCCAGATTAAATAATTCACTACCCCTCCACATATTGAAAAAGAACATACTCTGAATTCCTTTAGAGTTCCAGGGAAAGGCATTGTGAGGCGCTGTTAACCAGGTATAACAGAACATAAAAGGTCTTGCATCATTATCATGGTGGTTTCTAAGTTTTAACTCATTGCTGCAACCACTGAGTAAATCCATCCACAGTAGGGTTTTCTTGGTTGCATTGGCTCATAAACCAAACAAACATGTTGTCCTTCTCCAGAGACTTGTCTTTCATAGAACATGTCCAACCTTCATGAGATGAAGTCTCCACATCCTCACTTCTAAGAAGCATTCTTATTTGCTTGTTCTTCTGGGCATCCATGATACTTTCAATGTTCTTCACCTACATTGTTAATTCAAGCTCATCAATTCTTTTTTGGTCTTCCTTATTCACTGTCCCGTTTTCCCATGCATTTGAGGCAACTGGAAATAGCATGGCTTGGATAAGATGCAAGTCAGTCTTCAAAGGGCCATCATTGCTCTGTACCACCATCAAGCGGTCATTTGCAGCAGATTTCCCAGTGAAATAGATTGTCTAATCTCTTGACTGCTGCTTCCATGAGCATTAATCATAGATCCAAGCACAATAAAACCCTTGACAACTTTGGACGTTTCTCTGTTCGTCATCTTGCTGCTTCTTGGTCCAGCTGGGAGGACTCTTGCTTCTCTGTGTACACAGCTGCAATTCACACTGAGGGCCGAAGCCTGATCTTCCAGCACGTAGCTCCAGTCCATCTTGCTTTCAAAAGCCAAGTTGTCCTCTGAATAGTGAAGGTTGTTCATGCGTCTCCCTCCAATCCTGATGCTGAATTCTTCTCATGTTGTTTGGGTTCTCAGGTTATTTGTGCAGCACGTGGATTTAGTAAGTATAGTGAAAGGAGGCACCTTTTCACATTTTCTGATTTGTAATAAAAAAGCACACCCTTTTCTGATGTTAAACCCCACACTCTCCTCTTGTTCTGTTCAAACAACTGCCTCTTGGTCCACTCACAGGTTCTGCATGAGCACAATGAAGCATCCTGGAATTCCCATTCTTCTCAATATTATCCATAGTCTGTTATGATCCACACAGTTAAATGCCTTTGCATAGTCAATATAATATAAGTAAAGATCTTTCTGATCTACTATGCTTTCAGCAAAGATTAATCTGACATCAGTCATAACATCCCTCATTCCCCACCCTCTTCAGAATCTGGCTTGAATTTCTAGTAGCTCTAAAATTTTACTTACATGTGATATTATCATTATTGCTGGATAACTTTTGCATTTTGTTGGTACAACTTTCAGAGAAAGACTAGAGAGGTGTAAAGACCTCATTCAGATGTGTATATACCCAGGTGGAGGATAGGTTGAGAAACAACAATCTCACCTATTTAATATGCTCATTTAATGAAGGCTTTTAGGGTTTTAAATCAGTATGTGCTTACTTATCCTCCTGATAAGTATTCAAGGTGCTGCCCTGAATTCGTCGGTGTGTCTCTCACAGGTTGTAGCCTCATCAGCCTGGCCCTATTGTGTTACTCCGGGTAGTCTAGAGAAACAAATCCAAGGAGACTCATATATGTATAGGAAAGAGCTTTCTATCAAAGAGTAATTATGTATTAAGAAAACACCCCAGCCCAGATCAATTCCATAAGTCCAATATTAGCCCATGTGTCCAATACCAGCCCATAAATTCCTCTTCAGACTTATGCAACGCATGCAATGATGCCAAATAATACAGGAATATCAGAGGTGGGTGTGGGGGCAGGGGAAGTCCTGTGGCTCCAGTGGCAGTGGAAGCATCTCAGCCCTGGTGTGGGTCTCCACGTGACTCCTCCATGGATTTGGATGCCATCAGCATAGCTTCATGTCAACAGGAATGTGGAGCAGGGAGAGTGGCTGTGTCCCGCCTCCAGGGAGGAAGAGAGAAAAACTCCCAGCATCCTCATGAGAAGGCCACACCCACAGGAGGCATTAGGCTGTAACCTAATTGACAGGCTGGACTCCACCCCTATAACTTATTTAACAAGTTGGTATGAAATGATGTCACTACCTCACCTATAATGTCCTCCCAGGGCACATCCACACACCCAAAGCGGACGAAGTTATCATTTTCTATCCTTGGCGTGACTTGTTTGTATTTATTTCTGCCCAGACCACAGTGCTTGGAAGGCACCTTTCCTCATCTCGCTTTGCTTAAGAATGAAGACATGTTTCCTAATCCTTTTTTTTCCCCATCCTCTGTGAGTGTGGATTTTGGGGATCCCTGCTTTAGGTAAGCGTGTCAGGTACAAATGCTCTGCTATGTAGAGCCAAGGTTCCCGCTTCTGTCCCCACAACCGTGCCCAAGAAACTCTGTCCCCAGTGTGCGGACCCCCTGTCGTAGTTCCCCAGCACTGCTGCCAGAGAAATACCACGCAGGGCGGGGGGAGGGGAGGGGGTGCGGAGGGGAGGGCAGCTCCAACACACAGCAATGTCTCCTCTCGCTCTTTGGAAGGCCAGAAGCCCAGAGTCCGAATGAGCTCTCGGGGAAGGCCCTTGCTCTCTGTCATCTCTTCAAGAGGGCCCTGGTCTCATCTGATTCTGTCTTGGTATCTTGCTGACCCCCCCACATGGTATCAATACCCACCCCACCCCCCACAATGTCCACTTGCTGTACTCTGGGTGGACTGCACACTGCACAGGGGCCCAGCCTCGGTAACATAAGAACCATTCCCTGGGCCCCCATGGGGTGACACGCCCAGGACGAGGAGTGAGGGTGTGGTTTGTGAGGGGGCACAATTCAATTAGCAGCACATCCCGTGGCACACAGAGCACCCCTGCCTGCCTCCACTCTGTCCTCTGTCTTCCCACGTCCTGGGGGCCCCTGGCATTCTTGTATTTCATTTATCAGGAGGTTTGTTATGTTGATTTGCTTCTAATATTTTTGAGCAGTGTGTATTAGATAGATTTTCCCCCAGTATAACTGTTGCAGTGTGATGCAGAGAATGGCCTTCTCAGTGTGTTATTTTAAGCATTTTACAGATGCTTACTAAGAAGGGATTTTCTACTCCTGTAAACAGTTAAAGTCTCGGAAACTCACAGGGGTAGTTCTGCACTATCCCGTGGGGTCCCTGTGAGACCGCATTGACTTGGTGGCAGCGCTGTTGTTGTTTTATATACAAAGGAACCCTGCTGGCGATGTCCTGCAAGCCTGGGGCTGCTAACTACAAGATCAGTGTCGGTTCAAACCCACCAGTCGCTCCGGGGGAGAAAGATGAGGCTCTCTGCTCTTTTAGAGAGTGACAGCCTCCGACACCATATGTGGGGCTTCTATGAGCCATCGACTTGGGGGCAGTAGTTTGGTTTGGCTTTGACTTGGGGTGTACAGTATAGGCACACAAAAAAGCACACATTTCTGGAGAAAAATCAGAAGATGAATCGGATCATTGGACTCCATTCACACTAATACATAGAACATTACAGCCCCTCCACCCCCAACCCCACTTCTTGTTCCTCCTTCTGAAAACCTTCTCTCGCCTCTTCAAAGGTTGTTAGAAGATTGATTTCTGGCACGAAGGGCTGGTTTTGCCGGATTGTGCCTTTGGTCCTAGTGTAGGAACCGTACCACCTGAGTGTCCTCTGCTCAGTATGACCTATATGAGACTGTTTATTTCGTTACATGTTGCTGTATTCATCTGTCTTTCTTTCTCTGCAGGCCATTCAATAGATCCCTGGTGGGGTGGCAATCAGGCTTCTGAAGGTTAGCGGTTCAAACCCATCCAGCTGGCGCACAGAAGAAACCCCGATGAACCGCTTTTGTCAAACCTCCGAGGCCCTTGGGGCAGTTCTCCCCTGTCCTGCATGGCCACTGGAGCGCAGACTCCCCCTTGGGCGGCAGTGGGTGAGCGTTGCCGTCACATTGCATTGTCTGAATGTATCCCCCTCCATTCCACTGTTGAGCGCACTTGGGTGGTTCAGGCTTTCGCTCCCTGGGAATCACCATGCTGTTGGGCATGCTTTGGGTTGGGTTCATGGGAGGATGCATTTCTGCAGTTAGTCCAGTCCCACAGAATCATTGTGGAGTTACTGGTCTACTTTTCAGGGTCAGTAGATAACATGGGACAATTTGGAAGGCGGCGCAAGACTCATTCCCTTCTGTGGTTCACAGGGTCGCTGTAAGTTGGAACAGACTCCAAAGCACCGACAACCACAACCGGATAATACTTAAGAGACTTCATTTCCTGTCTGTGGAGATCCATGTTGTGGCCAGTAGTTCACGGGTCTCCTCTCGTCTTGTTGGATTATTCTGCTAAACAGTGCAGGTGGGAAAGTGCTTCCTAGCACTCCATTGCATTTCTAATTTGTATGCCACTGATGATTGAGTAGATTGAGTGTTTTCATCAAATTTCCAGTTCAAACATTTTGCCCATTAAGAACAACAAAAAATAATTTGGCTTTACTGAATGACTTATAGAGAGCAATACAAGTGCTTTTCTTATTGTTGATATGGGCATTTCAAATACCTTCTCCTATTCCAGCAGCTCGGTACTCTCTGTTTGATGACCTTTCATGTATAGGCACTCGGTTGATCTAGTCTGACCTATCAAAACTTTCCTTTATAGTTTGGGCTTTTTGTTTTAAGGACTTGCCTGGTTCCTTGCCCTGCCCTTTGCCCTGTGCCAGGATAATACTCTTCTGTTATCCTTACATGAAGCCCCGGTTGTATAGTCAGCTGGGATCTGCATGGTCGGCAGTTCAAAACTGCCAGCAGCCCCATGGGAGAAAGACCGTGCTTTCTACTCCCTTAAACAGTTAGAGTCTCCGAAACTCACAGGGGGCTGCTAAGAGTTAGCATCGACTCAATGGCAATGAGTTTATGATCCTTAAGGTTTTGCATTCTTTCTAGGAGCTTGTGTTGCCTTCTACCAAACCCACTGACTTGTGAGTTGATTCCTACTCCCCAGTCCCTGGATCTGGTTTCAGAGGCTGCACTGTCAGTCTTCACGGGAGCTGTGCTAGTCCAGGTAGACTAGAGAAACAAATCCAGGGAGACACTCGTATGTGTGTAAGAGAGAGTTTCATATCAAAGAGCAATTGTACATTAAGAAGGCATCCCAGCACAAACCAATCCAAGTCCATAAGCCTGATATAAGCCCATATATCCAGTACCAGTCTATAAATCCCTCTTCAGACTCATGACACACATGCAGTGATGCCGAATGCAGGAAGATCACAGGCCAGTGGGTGGAAAGTCTTGTGGGTCCAGTGGTGGTGGAAGCATCTCAGTGCTGGCATGAGTCTCCACATAGTTCCTCCAGCTCAAGGGCTCCGACTGTATCAGTGGAGCTCCATGTGGCTTGTCCTCAGGAATGCCTTACAGGGAGTGAGCATGTGCCCCACCTCCAGTGAGTTATCTCTTTAGTGCCTGCAAATGAGGTCATCATCTTGCGGCCTGATTGCAGGCTAAACTCCACCTCTTCACTCTAACACTTTCAATTTGACAACAGATTATGTAACTACCACAGAAGCAGGAGCCTTTGTCTTTCACCCCCAGAGCACCTGGTTTCCTTGAACCTCTGACCCTGCAGTTAGCAGCCTCGCAATTACTCAGCAGCACTACCAGTGATGTATAAGATGGAGTGAGAATTAATATGCATGTATGGAAATTTTCTTCTTTTGTAGCTTGTTAAGCATTTTGCCTTTTTCTTTCCAAATTTCTATATGTTGGTCATTTTTGGCTGAGCTCTCTCTTTTTCTGTATTGAGCAAGGCTTACATTTCTCTACTGGTTTTTATGTCTTGATGGGATCTTCATTTGTGGGGGTGGTGCTGTGGGTCAGCAGTTCAAAGCCACCAGCGCTCCAAGGAAGAAAGATGAGCTTTTCTACTCCTGTGAAGAGTTACCATCCTGGAAACCAGTTAGGTTTGCTGTGACTCAGAATTGGCAGTGGGGTTATTTTTTTTGTTCATGTTGTTTATTTTCGTAATGTGGCAAATCGCACTGGCTTTTCTATACAAACACCCTTTGTTGCTGGAGTAACCCAACCTTTTGCTAATGAGCATTTGCTAGCTGGGGCGGGTTTACCAGTACCATGTTTTGGGTTTCCATCTTCCCCCTGTCAGTGTTGGTGCCCAGTGTCTGCTGGTCTCTAGACAGTTGGAAGTATGCTTTCCTTTTCTTTGGGGGCATTGATTATGCAGCCTTTGAATGACATCTTCTTCAAGGCTGGTGGAATTCTCGGAGAAACCGTTTGGGCTGGGATTTTCTTCCTGGTAAGGTTGAGCAGTATGTCTCTCATGCCTGCACCTGGTGTGGGACTAGCTCGGCTGTCTATGTCACTTTGAGCCATTCTTTGTGAGTTGCATTTTCTGGGGGGTTTCCAATGTCATCTGCATCCTGATATTTGCCGTCACGTGTTTAGCATGATGCTATCTTCCTACGTATTCATCTTCTTAACATAGATAAACTCTGTCATGGCTTTTACACTCCTGAACTTTTCAGTTAACTTTGAATAGCCCAGCCAGATATTTATCAGTTCTATGTTTGTTTTGTTGTTGTCACGAGCTGGACATTCTGAGACTGTGGGCTGATACTCAAGCCTGGTGGCCTTGGACCTGCCCACCCAGAGAATTGAAGAAGAAACCTAATCACTGCTTTGCAACTATCAGGTTGTGACTGGAAATACATGATCTAGCAAGAACCACGAGACCCACTAGACCTTCCTACTGAGGATTGGTGGTAAGCTGTCAGTGGTCGGGTCAAGTTACAATGATGCAAAGTCTCATTTTCGAGCACTGGATCATGAATACATTACATGCATCTTCTGTTTTTAGTATCATCTAACTGTGCAAGAAAGGAGTCTTAGAGGCAAGGTGAGTGCAAGCGCCACCTGCCCTGCCCTCCCCCCCCCCCCCATTCTCAGCTGGAGAAAGAGGAGGCTGCCTGCCTCCCTAGAGACTTCCCATTTCTGAAGCCCCTAGGTAGCCTCCAGCATGGATCGGAGGGAGTGGGTATGGGGTCCTGCCTTTCTAGCCGGACAGGGGCAGGTAGTTCTGTCATCTGAATTATGTGTCTTCAGCAGCCGCGAGAAGCTTCTCTCTTACGTTTTGTGGATTTGTGAGCTCACATATTTTAATAGGCAATTGTACACCTTTAGCCTGCTTCTCCTTCCCCTCACCATAAATATCAGACGCGATAATTAAAAGCCAAGCAGGAAATCAGAGCACAAAATAGATGGTGTGTTGCCCAAAAGTGCAATTTTGGGAGGAAAAAAACACCCCAACCTCAATCTCTGCAAAGCATGGAGAGCGAGCTCGGCGCGGGCTGCTCTGGGCGGCGAGTGTGGCGGGATCACAAATCTGCCGGCTCTGGCAGGAAGGATGTGCCTATTAACAGAAACCAGCTGGTGGGAAAAATACAGCCCGGAGTCGTCAAAGGATCTCTTAATTTAGCTGCAGGCCGCATTTATTACGGCAGGAAAGACGGAGGGAAACATACACATCAGGGTGATCAACGCCACTCAATTAATAACATTCGCGTGCATGTGAGCGGGCCGCTGCAAGGAATTCATCTAAAAGAAACGTTTCCCCGCAGGTAAACAGCCCCTTCCGCAGCGTCCCAGCTCACGAGCTTCGTTAAGTGGAAAGTTAGGGGGTAACCCACGGTCCTGAGGGGTCCCTAACCCAACGTCAAGGGAACCACTGCCAGTGAGATGAGCCCAGAAAACACAGCTCCCATCGCCCCCACCCCTTTTCCCCGCCCCTACTTGTGTTTTCAAGTGTGACAGCACCTGGGAGTTTCCCTATCAAGTTGATTAACAGGCCTCCCCGCCCCACACCCTTGGGTGGACCCTCCCCTCCCACCTCCTGGCTTGCAGTACCCAGGACTCCAGTTAGGACACCACCCCTCTAGCCTTCTTACTAAGCCTGTCATCTGCGCCAATGCCGCCTGTGCTTCATTCACATCTGAGTCAAGTTTTGTGGCAAGTGGGTTCTGGGGATCCCATGCGCACAGACTTCAGATGCCCAGAGGGGAGCGCATCTGGCAGGATGGCACCCGTGCAGGAGACGCAAGCCTAGCCTGCAGTTCTTGAATGCCTTCATTTCCACAGTGGCCTCTGACAGTGTCTGCGTATCCATGGTGATGCTCCCAGTGAGCATCTATCTGCTCGTGGTCAGATGAAGTGGCCCGCGCTGCTCACACACACCGAACGGATCCAGTTGCATCCTGCAGTGCCGACCTGACCAAGCCTTCCGTGCGTGAGTAGGGCCGAGGGGAAAGCTCACCGTAGGACAGGTATGGACATCCTGAACGGTTTAGAGGGAAACCCCTGTGATACGCACTTTGGATGCACTCAGAGAATAATGGGCGCCATGTGACTCGCTAAAGAAAAACGCCAACTCAATGCCATTGAGTCAATTCCAACCCACAGCGACCCTGTCAGACAAGGTGGACGTGGCGCTGCTGGTTTCTGAGACTGTAGCTCTTTCCAGGAGGAGAAAACCGCTCTTTCTTCTGCTGAGAACTCAGTTGGTGGTTTTACAATGGCTGACCTTGGTCACGTGTGTGACACGGACCTCTGTAGGCTCATAGCGCTACAGGGTGTCCATGTGATTTGTGCAATAGACATACTCAGTACAGCAGGACCCCGTCCTCGGCTGCCTCAGTACTTGCAGATTGGATTTTGATGGGAAATGTCAAGAAAATTTTGCATCGGAGATGGAACAGAACATTGGAATCTGACCCGACAGCACACTGACTTTTGTCAACAAGAGCAGTTTGTGTTTTGGTCACTCAGTGTTAGTTGGCGTTGTTAATACGCGTTGTTTAAACCTTTTGCAGCCGTGTTCCAAGCGTTTTGCTATAATTTTCTTAGGTTTGTGGCTTTTATCTATTTGTTACTGTTTTCAGATAAAAACATGGGTCCTAAGAAAGAGTTTTTTGAAAAGAATCATCATGAGGAGGAACTGTGTTATCCATACTGTTGGTGATAATTTAGTAAACCCTTTTAGAAAAGAGTTAACGAAACGCCAACAGCAGACCACATTAGACAGATTTTTTTTTTTTAAGCCAACCAGGTCCCAGTGAAAAAAGGCAAAGAAGGGGGAAAAAAAACTCCTGAAAAGCAGCTCCCAGTTGATTTGATGGAAGGGGATTCCCCTTCCAAACAAGGACTCTCTCTCCACACCTCCTCTCCACATCCGTGTCCACAGATCCAGATCCTCATCCATCTCAAGGTATGGGCCATACTGTAGTTGTGAGCCACTTTTTAATGTGCTTCTTAATTAAATTATATCATTTAACTCCTACCTTTGTTACTTTGAAATTTACGTGTAGTGTTTAGTATAAAAAGGCAAGAGTAGGGTTAAAAACTTGGTCGAGAACAGATTAAACCATTTTCTGTTATTTCTTATGGGAAAAATTGATTGGAAACTTAATGACATCGCACCGTGACGCTCCTTCTAGAATGGATTAGTGTCGAGGTCGGGGTTCTGCTGGGTTCTGGCGTTACTGGAGTTGGACCTGGAGTTGGGTTTGCCACGTGTTGAGGTGGGCAGCCCAGGGACAGCAGCTTCAAGGTGGTCCCTCCAGAAGCCCGTGGCTCCTGGGAGTAGCTGCTGGTCGAGAGCTGGTCTTAGGGCCTCTGTGAGCAAGGCCACCAACATGCATTTTATCAAGACATTGGTTGTCACCAAGTTGGTGTGCAGAGGAGAGGGACATGTGGGAACTCTACTTCCTTCTCAGTTTTCCTGTAAACCCTAAACTGCTCAAAGAGACAGACAGATGTGGGTGTATAAAAGTACATAGAGATAGGTAGATGATAGATCATGATAGATATTGATGGATATGGATAGATGGATACATGATAGACCAAATTCACTGTCATGGAGTCAATTAGGATTCACTTATTTATTGAAAAGCACTGGAAAATGTTGACAGGTCTTCAGTGAAGGATGACATTGGAAGTGAAATTTTGGTGGCCTCATGGCTGTTAGCCCCAGTTATTCCTGAATCCCCCTGCCAGCGGAGGGAGTTAGGTGCTTGGCCACATTTGGCCAGTTTAAGCTCTCAGGCAAGGGCGGGCTTCACTCACTGCTAAACCTCCCAAACTAAGGGTTTTTCCTGGGACCTTGGGCTGGACGGTAAATATATTTGAGTGGATGAGTAGGCAGTGAATGAAAGCCCCTGTGGGCATCTAATCGCTCCTCCAGGCATCTCAGAGAACTTGTCTTTAACACGCAGCACGTAATTTCCCCAGGGCCTCACTTGCAGTCAGCAAAGGCCCTCTATCTAGTAGCTGGGGGTTCCTATGGAGCCCTGGCTGTGGCAGGAAAGGCTTGGCTCTGGGAAGGCCAGAGAGACCAGCACTGGTCATAAGCTCTCTCCCTATGAGCATAACAGTAACAAGCCACAGCAACACTCCCTGCCCTAAATCCCTACAGCACAAGGCAGATCGGCCCCCTGTGGGATCCCAAAGTCGCAACACAGTTAGGGAGGAGAAAGCCTGGTCTTTCTCCCGCAGAGCGGCTGGTGGTTTCAAACTGCTGACCTTGCAGCTCGCAGCCTAACGCATATCTACTGTGCCACGATGTCTCCTCTAAATCCCACCATCTCTGTCTCGCAGGTGAAGGGAATTTTTCATGGCGTCAGGCTGATTCAGGAAGTGCCTATAGTGGTTCCTTTTCCTCGTGCTCGGTTTCCAGCCCCTCAGAGAGCTCCTCCCTATTCTCTCTCCTCGGTGATTGCCAGCTTTCTGTGTAATTAGTGAAGCCATTACCTGCGTTTACTTTGGAATCAGCCATTCGAGGCTTGTGGTGGGTCTGGTGTCCACATTCAGAGTCTGCTCCATGCTGGGTAGGGACATTTCCATAGAGGGCAATTCCAAGAGGCTCCTTGATTCCAGGGAGAACAAAAAACAAGCTTGGTTCTGCCTTTGTCAACTGCAGAGACTTGGTTTACTCTCAGTGACTAAGCCAACGTTCTTCGGCACACTCTCATTTTAACCTTTGATCGCGAATTGGGTGGAGGTTTGCAGAACAAATTGCTTTTCTCTTTTGTTCCCTGGTTTGGATCGCAATCCCCACACATGTCCCAACTCCTCCCTGGGCTTCCTGTGACCCTTCATCTTAAATCACACTGGGATCAGTTTGTACTCACTAGTGAGTGAGCTCCCACGGAACGACCTGTCCCTGAATGGGTCTGCTAAGAAGGCAGGGAAGTGACTGAGAGGATTCACCTGTGACTAATTGTGACCAGGACTCCCTGGAGTGCCACCTGCTGGGTATAAGAGGAGCTCTCTGAAACACAGGAGGAGGGAGCTCATTACCAGCAAGAGGCAGGAGTGGAGCTTCTTGTCTTCTGAACCTGAGATCCCCTTGTAGTGAACTTCTTGGGTTCAGCACACAGCTGTAACTGCAGAGGAGCAGCAGCAGGACCCGGAGCCAGGGCATGAAGCAGAGTGATGGAACTCGCAACCCACAGAGCAAATAAAGCTGAGTGTTTTGTGCAGGAGGCTGGTTTGCAGAGCAGGGTACCTCTGGGCACTTAGTTGGTGGGGTTGGGCTTGCTGAGTCATGGAAGTGGAGGGAGTGCCTTCATGCTGAGAATTCCTGGAGTTGGGTGCCTCTGGACACTCCATCCAGGGAGCTGAGTTCCTTGACCCACAGAACTCCAGCTGAAATGCCTTTAAGTTGAGACTGCCGATGGAGTGATATACTCCTTTGGGCACTTATTAACAGACCTGAAAGAAATTGTGACATATCCTGATAACTCAGCCTGAGTATTTCTACCTGGCTGTCCAACTTGTTAACTTCCTCAACATTTTAATCTTGAATTTTGTTTGTGAGTTCTGTGTAGCCACTGCAATGGATATCAGAACCCAGAGAGAGAAGATATAGAACATTAATAAAGACATTACAGTATATCTTTTCCAAATGCAATTTTCTTAACTCTTCTATGGACTCATAAACTTGAATGTGCCTGACGTCCTTAGATCACAGACTTTGGGGGACATGCTGCAATTAGTTTTTTGGTTTCTTTTGCACTGCTTTCAAAGGTAAATTTTATTGCCCCAGAAAAAAAATGACTGTTAAATTCATAGACTAAAAAATGTGGGGGAAAATCAGTTAAATGGAAAAGCAGGAGTATGCTTTTGGACTTGACTTTGGATGCATGGAGTCATATACATTTGTCCTTTAAAGGAATGCTACAAGCTACGATTTTAAAGGCATAACCTATACAAAATTAAAAATTTCACCTTTCTACAGTGACATAATGCTATCTTTATTTTGCAAATTATATTTAATACGACTAGAGTGCCTATCATAGAATGACTACTCCATTACTGCACATTTTTGAATGTTGGATTTAGGCATTTTGCCCAATTCAGTCTCTTTTTCTTTTGCATTCATTTACTCTTCAAATAACAGGAGAGAAAAAGAAGCATTTAAATATGTAAGAAAATTACATGGTGCATTCATGGCTCTGGGCCAACTTGAAGAGTCTCTGGGCTCAGCCATTAAGTAAACATTGAACACATCTTGTGATTTAAAAAAGCAGGTCCAACATTTGGTGTGCTGTAGTGATGCTCTGGTCCACTTTCCCCGAGTTATGGGTCCTGCTGGGCATCCGTGTGAAGAAAGGAAGGACCAGCAAGATGGAGTCTGGGCCAGCAGCCCTGCCCGCTAGCAGTGCCACCCACGGGTATGACCTAGGGCGCTGTTTGCCCTGTAACCTGAGAAGCTGGACCACGTGAAGAGGGGCATGGGATCGGGTGGGAGGAAGGCTTATGAGCAACCTGAGAACTACAGATGACACGGCCCTGCTGGCTGCAAGCCAGGAGGACTGGAAGCACTTGCTGATGAAGGTCAACGGTTGCAGGCTTCAGCATGGGGGATAAATCAATTGTAAAGAGCAATATCCTCACAACTGGACCAATAGATCACATCATGATAAACAGAGAAAATGTTGAAGTTGTCAAGGATTTGGTTTTACTTGCATCCACAATCAATGTTTATGGAGGCAGCAGTCAGGATATCAAATGATATATTACATTAGACAAATCTGTGCATGGCCCCTTTTTAAATGTTGAAGAGTAAGGATGACTTTTTAAAGACTAAGGTGTGTCTAATCCAAGCCATGGCATTTTCAATCAGGTCCTAGGTGCATGATGGTTGGAAGACCTAAGAACAATAGATGTATTTGAATTAGCTACTACTGAGTCTTGGAAACACACTGGGGTTGGGGTCACTCTCAGTCAGCATTGGCTCAATGGCAGTGAATGAGTGTGTGTATCTCAGGGGTGCTGAGACTGAGCAAGCACACTGAATCTTCACTCAAGAACCAGGTGAGTGCCCAACTCCTGTTCTTCACACAGTCCTGCCAGGAAGATAACAACACCCCCTCCTCCAAGGCCAGGCACCTGCTTCCTGCGCAGCATGGGCCTCCCCACTGATCCAACCAGCCCCTCTCAGTCCTGGCCACGTGTCCCCAGCCCAGCAGTCACCGGATGCGCCCATGGGAAAACCGGATGCCATGACCCCTTAGTGAATGCAGGAAACTATTGCTTCAGAGACACAGATCAGCCTCTAAAACAGAGGGGAAACCAAGAAGGCAGCTCCTTGGGAAAGACCATTCTGGTACATTCAGCTGTGGTGTTACAACTCCCTCCTGTGTGCTGACAAGAAAGTTTGAGTAACCACTTTGTGAATGAGGCAACCAAATAATTCTCTAAAGGAAATTTCTCAAATCAGCTGATGTCTGCCTGTGCCTGCCCTTGGCTGTGACCTGCCGTGTTGACCTGTGACCCATGGCATCTCACATAAGATTCCTACTCCCATAAAGAGTTACAGACTCAGAGACCCGCGGGGGAAGTTCTGCGCTGTCCTTTTGAGTAGCCATGAGCCGGCTTTAACCGGATGGTAGTGAGTTTGGGAATTCAAATGCAACACCTTCAAGGTAAGTCTTGGTGCTGTCTTGCAAGCGTGAAAACAGCTTTCTGGACAATGGAGGGAAGTGCTGGAAGCATGGCAGTTAGAGAAGGTCCCAACAGTTTACAATCTTTACTTACAGTTAAAAACATGCAGACCGAACCGACCCAAATGGATCGTGAAACTGGCACAGGACAGGGCAGTGCTTCCTCGTGTTGTGTGCAGGGTCCGTATGAGTCGGTTGGCACTTAACAACCACAATGAAGTTAGAAGGCAAGTCTGTCGGGTTGACTGTTGCAGCTCCAGAACCAAGTGCAGCGCCTGACCCAGATCTGTACTCAAGCAGGATTTATCTATGTGCTGAATGGCTGCTCTGGGCCCCCCTGTCCATCCGAGAGACTCTATGAAGAACCAGAATTTCATAATTTCTAAGTGTTGGGTCCCGGGTTGGGGAACTCAGGTCCTGAGTTCTTATTGCCTTCCTGCACTGAAAGAAAGAGCTGTAATGGGCATACTTCATGAAGCCATAGAATGAAGCATACAGGCTCTCAGGAATTCAGAGATAGGCCCCCCAAGCTGATCTCAAATGTCCAGCCAACTCACAGGTTTCACTCAGAGTAGGTGGCCTAAGCCACGTCTCCCAGGACATGCACCTCCTCGTCTCAGTCATGTTTAATACATGAATATGGCCTGGATCCAGCAGGTGTTGAGGGGGATCTGTCTGCACAGTTCCTAAAGCTCTCCAAATCCAAAGAGTCCTGTCTTGGAAAGATTGGAATCACCTGTAGAACAAAAATATTTTCTCAGCTGCAAATGCTGAAATGTCCTCTCCTGTGCTTCCCGGGTGGAAATAGTAAGAGAGAGGGGAAGATGAGTGTGGCAGTTACATAATCTCCTGTCAACTTGAGCAAAGGGGCGGTGCCTAGCCTGTCAATCAGGTCATAGCCAATGAGGCCTCTGTGTGAGCATAGCTTTCTTCTGAAGATTCTGGGAATTCCTGTCTTCCTCCCTGAAGGTGGGCCACACACCCTCTCCTTCATCTTCCTCCTGACAAGACACATGGAGCCATGCTGATCCCAGGCAGAGCCCTGGAGCTGGAGGAGCCACATGGATACCCACACCAATGCTGGGATGCTTCCACTGCCACTGGATCCACAGGATCTCCCACCCACTGGCCTGTGATCTTCCTGCATTTAGTATCATTGCATATGCTACATGAATCTGAAGAGGAATTTATAGCTTGTTATCAAACATATGGGCTGATATCAAACTTTGGACTTGATGTGGACTGGGCTGGAATGTTTTCTTAATATACAATTACTCTTTGAAATAAAGCTCTCCCTTATACACACGAGTGTCTAGGTTTGTTTCCCTAGTCTCTCCGGACTAGCACATGGCAGGTTCTTTCAGGCGGTTAGTCTGGTATTGACTCTCCACCTCCTGCCACTGCACTCTCCTGGGAGACTCAGTCCTGGGGGTGAGTGCGTCTCTCAAAGACCCCCGGAGCCTGTCTACCCAACACTCAGGCACACAGGACCTCACTTTTAAGACTCTCATATGTGCACCCAAACCATTCTGGGAAAAATACCTTTGAGAAGTTGTGTGCTTCTGACAGCAATCCAGATTGATTTGGGGCCAAGGTCTTTTACAGTCTGGTTTCCATGGAGAGTTCAGAAACAAGGTGAAATTCTTAACAGTGTCTGTTAGGACCATTGCCATGCTTCTCTCCTGGCTAAGGATGCTTCATGGGTTGGGGACAGGATGCAAATAAAGACCTATGTAAGGCCCCCTTTTGTTTAAATTCACTCTACTGTTCTTTTTTTAAAATTAAAAATAGCTTTTGAACCCTGTATCATTTGGGTAAAAGTTTAAAGAGCAAATTAGTTTTCCATTCAATTGAGACACTTTGTGGTTTATAACCTTGATCCCGGCCTTCCAAGGTGCCAGCCGCCTTCAGATTTCCTTTTAGGGTTCTCCATTTTCAGCTGTCTTTGATACAACCCTTTCCTGCATTCTGAACTTTTGGGGTGGGGGGCAAATACTGCCTTTAGGGACTCAGGACATTGAATGCCCCCCCCCTTTGCCTTGGAGTCTTTAGTCATATAGGAGTTCATTACAAATTAACAAAGTAACTACCGTTGACTGCTATTGCTTTCTTTAGAAGCCCGTTTGCCTTTTGACTCCAAAGGGACCAGCAGGGTGAGTTTAGTTCCAGGTTTGAAGGATCTCTAAGGGCCACAGTCTTAGGGGTTTTACCAGTTCCTGTCGGACCATGAAGTCTGGTCTTTGGATGATTTTGAGGTTTGTTCTATAGTCCCGCCCATTCTGTTCTACACCTTGTACTTCAATCACTGCAGAGTTGTCAGCCATGGTCGCCGGGCACCATCTATTTCTCCTCGTCGCGGGCTCATGGAGGATGTTGTTCACCTGGCCCAGTAGTCCTGTCAACTAATTGTTTTCCTGGGCATTTTGTTTTCTTCTCTCGTCGTTGCTCTGCAGGTACAGGTCTGTTTTATACGGCCGATTGCAAGATTTCACAACCTCAGTTACTGCTCGCTAAAAGCGGAAGTTACTGTTTTTAAAGAATTCAGTCCCTCACTTAGTTTGCTGCTAGAAGTTTAAAGCATGAAAATATCCCTCCTGATATGTAACTGGCACTCCCGATAGAGATAGCTTTCAATAGATAGATAGATAGATAGATAGATAGATAGATAGATAGATAGATAGATAGATAGCACAAGTGAGAGAGATAGAAAGAGATGAAGTGCCTTGTTAATCCACGACCCTCAGTATAAATAGAATCATGGGTTAACTGAACACTGACCTAACCTTGCTTCCTGAATCAAAAGCAAGGCCAGAAAGGATCAGACTGTTTTCAAGAAACGTAACGGCGTGTGTCCCAGAACAAAGATAAGAAGAATTTTCGTTGTTGCTGGTGGGTGTCATCAAGTACTTTCCCACTCATCATGACCCTGAGCACAACCAAAGCAGGACAGCCGTGCTCATATTGTTGCTGTGTGCGAACCCCCCATGACAGCCAATGTGTCAATTCATCTCACGGCGGCTCCTCCTCTTTTTGCTGCCCTTCTACTTTCCCATGTTCGATGCCCTTCTTTAGGGGCGCATCCTTCTTGATATCATGTCCAAAATACACGTGTCAAGTCTTGCGGTCTTTGCTTCTAAGGAGAATTTTGGCTTTACTTCTTCCCAAATGGATGTATTTGTTCTATTGGTAGTTATGGTCTAGTCGATCTTCTTTGCCAACATTATTATGCAAATGTATTGATTCTTCATCCATCTTCCTTATTTGCTGTTCAGCTTTCACATGCATATAAGGTGACTGAAATTACAAGGTGCCACTTAGTCCTCAAAAATGATTCCTTTGAGGACCTGATGCAAGGGGCTTAAGTGGAGAGCAAATGCCTTGAGAATGATTGGGGCAGGGAATGTATGGATGTGCTTTATACAATTGATGTATGTATATGTATGGATTGTGGTAAGAGTTGTTTGAGTCCCTAATAAAATGTAAAAGAAGGAAAAAAAAGAGTTGTATGAGCCCACAATAAAATGATTTAAAAAAAATGATTCCTTTGCTTTTGAAACTTTATAGAGGCCTTTTGAAGCAGATTAGTTTATTGACACACATTGTTTGATTTCTTGGCTGCTGCTTCCACAAGCTTTTATTGTTGAGCCTAGTCAATGAAATCCATGGCAGCATTATTTTTTCCTCCATTTATTATGGTGTTGCTTATTGGGAGGGAGGATTTTGTCTTATTTATTCTTAGGTCTACAAAAATTCCCAGCACCAAGCAAGTAATATCCCAATGTCTAGCCTCCAACCAAAAGATCACCAGGCATGAAAAGAGCAAGCAAATGTGATCTGGAATAAGGAGAAAAAATTAATCTATTGAATGGATGTAGAAAAGATGCCGATGTTTGAATTGGCAGAAAATGATATTCACACAGTTATAAATGCATGCCAAAAAGTCAGGTAAAAAACATGGAGGCTATAAAAAAATAAATTCTCCTCAATGTTTAGTGAGTTGTTAAATAAGGTATCTGTACCAGATAGAGATTACTGATGGGAGGAATAACTGAGGTAGGATATTGATCTGGGATAGGAAGAAGCAGAAGATATGAGGTAGAAGCTAGGACTTTAATGAAGGGCGAATCGAGATTTCAGCATTGTATTATTTGCCTGCAGTCTCAGATCCTAAGGAACCTCCTCCCGTGCCCTTAGAGACCTTCAAGCTCCACGTTTCTTTCAGAGTATCTCTCAATATATATTTTAAACGATGTAATTTTATTTAATGAATAGCATATAAAAGTTGAACCTCAATGGTTGCGGTCATTACATAATTTCATGTCCACTTGATAAATGAGTGTAGGGGTGGAGTCTAGCCTGTCAATCAGGTCACAGCCGGATGATGCCTCCTTGTGGGTGTGTCCTTCTAATGAGGATCCCGGGAACTTTCTCTCTGCCTATGTCTTCCTGTTGACAAGCAACATGGAGACTTGCTGAGACGTGAGAGAGCCCCTCTCTCTGCTTCACTTTCCTGTTGAAGAGCCACACTTGGAGAGCTGGAGGAGCCACGTGGAGACCTGGGCCAGCACTGAGATGCTTCCACCACCATTGGATCCACAAGACTTTGCACCCACCAGCCTGTGATCTTCTGCATTTTGCATCACTGTGTGTGACTGCATGCATATCTGAAGAAGCATTTTTGGGGGCTTAATGGGCTAAAATCAGACTTATAGACTTGCTCTGGACTAGGCTGGGATGTTTTCTTAATATACATTTACTCTTTGATATAAATATCTTTCTTCCAAATATATGAGTATCTCTGGATTTGTTTCTCTACTCAACCCAGTCTAACATAATGGTCAAGGTGCAAATAAATGGTGCCATAGTGTGGTGTTTTCGCTTGTCCTGCATGCCTGTGGAAACTGGACGTGGAATAAGTAAGACCAAAGAGCAATGGCTGCATCTGAATGATGGGTCTGTAAAGAACATTGAAAGTACCACAGACTGCCAGAAGAACAAGTCAATCTGTCTTGGAAGAAGTTCAACCAGAGTGCTCCTTAGAGGCAAGGATGGGGTGACTTCACCTCATATATCTTGGAGATACTGGCAGAAGAGGCCAGTCCCTGCAGAAGGACATCATGCTTAGTTAAGTAGAGGGGCAGTGAAAAGAGGAAGCCCCTTGGTCCTCATCAGTGAGATGGACAGACACAGTGGCTACGGCAATGGGCTCCAACCTAGGAACTGTTGTGAGGATGGCACAAGACTGGATAATGTTTTGTTTAGCTGAATATAGAGTCTCTATGGGTCATAGCTGGCTTGACGGCACCTAACACCATCATCATTGTAGCTTTGGGGTGTCCCTAGTTGCCTACCTGTTTATAAGCACTTTGTATCAAGTAATTATTTTGCCTGTATTTTAGCAGTTCTCTCAGGAGAATGATCAGATTTTCTACTCCCATAAAGAATTACAGTCTTGGAAGCCCACAGGGGCAGCTCTACCCCATCCAAAGGGTCACTCTGAGTTGGCATCGACTCTATGACAGTGAGATTGGCTTTGTAGTACTGGTTCTGTCCCTCCCTCTGTGTTTTCACATGTATTTTGGTATCTTTAAGTTCCATGGTGTTAAATTACTGGTCTGGGATGTATTATTAACATCCATCTTTGTTGGATGGATGGATGGATACTTGAATTAATGGGGGAAACACAATTTATGTGCTAGAAATGTAAAACTTTTAAGATAAGCATCTTTTCCTTAAATCTATGAGGATGAGAATAGTTGTTTATCTTGCAAATGTTCATAAGAGCCAAGATTTTCTTTTTCACAACTGCAATGAAGTATGAAAAGAAACCACAAGAATAAACTAGGAATTTAGGTCTTGTAGAATAGCAGAGTATTGTTCTAATTAGGACATTCCAAATCTGAGCCCATTGCCATCTAGCTGTTGCTGACTCATAGCAACCTCATAGGACAGAGTAGAGCGTTGCCTATGAGTTTCTGAGAGTGAAACTCTATGGGAATAGAAATATGAGAGATATAAACATGATACAAATTTTCTTTAGAGTAAAACTGGATTCAAGCAAATTGTGTATCCTTAAGACCAAAAAAGAAAAAGGAGAAAACAAAGTTTAACTTAGTTGTAATGGACAATTAGGTTTAGTGGAAAATATATATAACATATAGTCTCTCTCTCATTTCTCAAAGTTCTAATTCTACTGGACAAACACAGTCAATAGGAGTGCATGTTTCCATTATCTTCATGCTTATTTTAATCCAGCCATTACGCTATCTCCACTGGTGGTTCAGTGAGAAAGCCCTCGCCTTCTGAGTGAGAGACCCTGGTTTGATTCCTGGTGTAGTCACAGCCCATCTGCCAGTGGAGGTGAGCCTGCTGCTGAGATGCTGCTGCACGACGTTCCGCCAAACCTGCAGACTCAGGTAGATAGGAAGAAAGTCTTGGCAGCTACTTCCAAAAACCAGCCCATGAAGACTGGTTCCCAAACAATCCCGGGAATGGCACACTTCCTCCTGGGTTTCCTGTTTCCATCCTGCTTTCTTTCCCATCCCAGCGTGGCTGCTGAGCTGCATCCCTGACAAAAGAAGGCTTTTGTGTTGTCATAAGGTTGATTGGTCTAAGGTGTGTGGGCACCTCTAAGGTGCTGCTGTTTGCGTTTTAGGCGTGCCTGTCCTTGGTGTATTCCTCTTTTCTCCAAGAATCCAAACACCATTCTCTTAAATATATTGCTCATTCCTTCCAGGAGCCCTGGTGCCCTGTGGTTACTCGCTGGGCTGAAGTCCGAAATGTCAGCAGTTCAATGCCACCAGCCCCTGTTGGGGAGAAAGGCAGGGCTTCCTACTCCTGTGAAGGGTGATAGTCTGGGCATCTCTCAGGGTAGTTCTCTCCTGTCCTGTAGGGTCACTGTGAGCCACTATCAGCTCGATGGTGGTGAGGGATTTTTAAAAAAAATCATTTTTGTGGTTGAGAGTTGAGTCACATGGGTGAGTTCCAGTTTGAAAGGGGTCTAACTCTGTGAGACCAGTCAACTTGCCTACCTTGATGGTTTAGAATTTGGGTCCACATTTTTCTCCCCCTCTGTTTAGGACCTCTTAGTGTGATCCCATTGAGCACGGTCAGCAGGGGTGGCCAGGCACCACCTAGTGCTTCTGGTCTCAGAGGCATGGAGGCAGAGGTTTGCATGGTTCATTAGTCATATGGACTAACTGAGCAACAAGTGTCTTACGTGACAGTCAGTGACCTGGAGTTCCACCCCAAGGCACCCATAACCACTCACTCACTGCCATCAAGTCACCGTGACCCTGTGGGACAGGGTCGAACTGTCCTTGCGGGTTTCCAAGACTGTCATTCTTTCCTGGAATAGAAAACACCATCTTTTCCCACGGAGCACAAGGTGGTTTCAAAGTAGAGACCTTGTAGTTAGCGGCCCAACGTGTCACCATGTTACCCCTGGGGTTCCCCACCCACAACCGCCTTGGTCCTACCTTCAATGTAAAGAACACGGTGGGCCTGTGGAAATCCTCTCTTAGTGAGCTCCTCCCGTGACACTCTGGTGTGTCCAGTGAGTCAAGCTACAGAAGACATGCGGCGTCACAAATATTCAGCTCTGCACTGGAGTCTGTCTTTTGCATCTGAACTAAGTTCTGTGTGTAAGTTATAAGCTTTTAGGGACTTCGGGCTGCTTGTCTTAAAAAGAAAAAATTCCAAATTGAATACTCATTTTGCTGTCTTTGCTGAGTGACTAGTAATTGGACCCAAGAACAGAACAGAGCATCTTACAGGTTTGTGACATTCACTACCTCTTACAATTTTTGTCAATTCAAACCTTTCAAGCCCAGAAATGTGCATTTCACATCTGCACATCAAAGAGCGCAGTCCTCCATGCTGTGAAACAACGGGATGTGCTTCAGTAGCCACAGTAACTATCGGAGAAGCCTGCCTTTAGAGCAGATGGCTACAGGATAGGTTAGTCCTGCCCTCAAGACCCCCTAAACTGATGGCTTCAACACTTGAGTCATTCAACTGGTTACTTTTCTTCCTGTGAGGCTTATCCCTGGCTTGAATTGGGGCGGTGTGTGGGAGCATACGGGGATGGGTTTCAGTCCGTGTGTACGCACGCAGCTTGCGGTCCTTGTACCACGTGTGCACTGCCACTTGGGTGGTGAGCCTTACCTCGCTCCTTTCTGTAAATAGCCTTCTTCACGCATCCACCCCGAGGCTCTTTTTCATACCTGTTCCACGGCTGGCTCACCATGGCCCATCCACAGCAGCTGCCTTCTTCCTCGGGGGAAATCAGATAGCTGTAGGATGAGAGTCCTGTTTATCCAAGATAAACCCCAAAATGCGAGTTGCGGAGAGGGAGGTCCTCTGGAGAAGGAGAACAGTTTCCAGTTCCGAGGAAACTGCAGACCAAGAGAGTGTGCTTCTGGAGTCCCCAGGGGAAGGCGGCGAGTTCAGGTGGGATTGAGAGAAAGAGCAAGGAGGATAAAGGGCAGAGCCTGGGAAGGCGGGAGCCAAGCCCGCAGTGCTGGCCACTCTGACGTAGCTGCTGGAATGCTAAGGAGCACCTTCTGAGCACCGCTTCACCAAGTTCACGTCTCCGTCACCTCTGCTCCTGTCCCCCAGGTAGTCTACGATTCTGCTTCCTTCTGAGGCTCTCCGTGGATACAGGAGCTCTCAGTTGGGTACACCACAGCCCTTTTATTTCTAGATGGCCACAGCAGGACCCCCCTTTTTGAGAGAGAGGAGGGATGACAGCAGGATTCCAAACTCCTGCGAGCTCTTTACTTTTCCAACTCAAGTTTTAACTTCACATCAACTAGTTATCAGCCCCTCTGATTGCCACAAGCAGCAGGCTCTGTTGGGCAGCTATTAAAATGTCCCTTGGATGGATGCAGACGGATAAGGCCCTGGAGAAGGGCTGGAGAAGAGGAGGAGAAAGGGACGGCGTGTAAACAAATGTAACAATCTAAGGAGCCAAAGGAATATATGGGTCCGAATCGACTTGACGGCCCCTAACCACCAGAACCACAACACACAAACAGATAGTAGCTATGCAAGGAGGACGTTGCTTCCACAGCGTGAGCAAATGAGCAGTGGCTTGGACTCTGGGTATGTGGGAGGATCTATTCAAATTCGGAGGGAATGTCTGCTCATTGTTTTTCCCTGTCTCTGAGCAGTCCTCTCTTATCTTTGCTCTGATCTTGCATGCTCAAACAATTCAGTGGAGCCCTGGTGCCACGGGAGGGGGGGGGCGGGGGGGGGGACTGGAGCTACCTGGAGGTAGACTTCTGCGGTGATTAAGAAGGTAGATGGTATTGCACAAATAAATTAGTCAGTTTAGTGTAAGTTCACCCACCAGAAAGAGAATAAATAATTACACGAGCGCAGAGCATCTCAGTGTGCTGCCTCATATCTGGGATCTCTGCCTGAACATTTCTGGACTCCTTCAGAAGGGCTTGACCTAGAAAATCTGACTTGAAACTAGGTGACACCCACTCTCCCACGCGGCTTCTGCTGTCTTTGTTCTCGGGATTTTTACAGATTATTGTGCCAAAGAAGCATGTGGCTGTGGTTAGGTCATCGAGTTGCATCCATCTCACAGGGACCCGGTGCACAACAGAATGAAGCACAGTGTCCTCACAATGATGGTTATGCCTGCGCCCATTGTGGTAGCAACTGTGTCAATCAAACTTGCTGAGGATCTTTCTCTTCTTTGCTGTCCTTCTGCTTTCCCAGCCTGGTGTCCTGTTCCAGGGACTGGTCTCTCCTGACAGCACGTGCAAAGTCCAAGAGGCAAAGCCTCACCCTCCTTGCTTCTCATAAACTTTCTGGCTGCACTTCACCCAAGACAGACTTGTCCTTCTGGCAGTCCGTAGTACTTTCAGGATTCTTCACCAGTGTGTTAGTCTGGGTAGACTAGAGAGACCAATCCATGCACACACAAATGTGCATAAGGAAGAGGTTCATCTCCAAGAGCAATTGTACATTAAGAAAACATCCCAACCCAGTTCAGTCCAAGACCATAAGTCTGATATTAGCCCATATACCCAATACCAATCTATAAAGCCTTCTTCAGACTTATGAAACACATGCAATGAAGCCAAATGCAGGACAATCGCAAGCCAGTGGGTAGAAAGTCTTTGGGTCCAGTGGCATTGTAAGCATCTCAGTGCTGGCAGGGGTCTCTCTGTGGTTCTTCCGGCTTCGGAGGTCTGGTTACATCCATGTGGCTTGTCTGTCTCAGGGCACTAGGGTAGTTCCATGTGTCTTGTCAGCTGCAATATCTCCCAGGGAGTGAAGTAGAGAGGGGGAGGTGTCTTCCATGCCCAAGGAGGAAGTATGGATTAACCAGAATTTTCAGGATAAGGCCATGCCCACACAGAAGCCTCATTGGCTATGATCTGATTGACAAGGTAGACTCCATCCCTACACTATTAATCCTCAAATTGACAAAGGATTATATGTCTGCCACAATCAGCACCATAAATCACATGCATTGAAATTTTTTTTTTTTGGTTTTTCTTATTCAATATCCAACTTCCATGTGCATATGGGTTGATTGGAAAGCTCATGGTTTGGGTCAGGCACCGCATAATCCTTGAAGTAGCATCCTTGCTTTTTGGCAGTTTAAGGTGGTCTGTGTATAATATTTATTCAATACAATGTGGTTTTTGATCTCCAGACTGCTGCTTCCACGAGCATTGGTCATAGATCCGAGCAAGATGAAATTCTTGACAACTTTAATCTTTTCTCAGTTTATCATGGTATTGCCTCTTGGTTCTGTTGTGAGGATTTTTGTTTTCTTTACCTTGAGTTGTCATTCACACTGACGACTCCAATCCTGGATCTTCATCCGCAAGTGCTTCAATTCCTCCTCATTTTCAGCAAGCAAGGTTGTGTCATTTACATATCTCACGTGGTTAAGAAGCCAATCTCCAATCATGATGCCACCTTTCTCTTCAAACAATCCATTTTCTCTGATTTGCTCAGCATGCGGATTGAATATGTATGGGGAGAGGATACAACCCTGTTGAAAACCTTTCCTGATTTCAAAGCATGCAGTGTCCCCTGTTCTGCTTAAAACTCCCTCTTGATCCGGGTACAGCTCCACATGAGCACAATGAAGGGTTCTGGGATTCCCCTTCTCCTCGATGCACACCGTTGACTGCCTTGGCATCATCATAAAACACAAGTCAACATCTTTCTACTTTCAGCCAAGATCCATCGGCTGTCAGCAAGGAGATTCCTTGTTACACATCCCTTGCTGAATCCAACCTGGACCTCTGGCAGCTCCCTGGCACTGCACGGTGACCACGGTCGTTGCATGATCTTCTGCAAAATGCTGTTTGCATGTGACATTCATGATATTGTTCTAGAACTTACACATTCTGTTTGGTCATTTTTCTTCGGAATAGGCACAGATCTTGATCTCTTCCAGTCAGTTGGCCAAGTAGCTGTCTTCCAAATTTCCTGACATGGTTGAGAGAGTGCTTCATCAGCTTGTTGAAGCATTTCAATTGGTTTTCCATCAATTCCTGGAGCCTTGTTTATGGCTAATACTTTAGTACAGTGCAGCTGATACTTCTTCCTTCAGCACCATTGGTTTTCGGTCATATTCTATCTCTTGAAATGGTTGGATGTCAACTATGGTAGCTCTTTTGGGTACAATGTGCAGCTTATTTCTATACTTTCTGTATCATTAAATGTTCTGCTCACAGAATCTTTTAGGTTTGAATTTTTTTCTTGAGTTCTTTCAGTTTTAGATATGCTGGGTGTGTTCTTCCCTTTTGGTTTTCTAACTCTAGGTCTTTGCACATTTAATGTTAATATTTTACCTTGTGGTTTTGAACTGCCCTTTGAAATTTTCTGTTAAGCTCTCTGATTCCAGCATGTCTTCCATGTGCCTTAGTTACTCTGCATTTAGAGAAAGCTTCAGAGTGGCTCTGACATCCAGTTTGATCTTTTCTCTTTCTTGTCTGTAATGACCTTCTGTTTTCTTCATGTATCATGTTCATGATACCTTGAGGCATAGCAAGGTAAAATTGTATAAGTTCATATCTCTTTCCAAATATAAGTGAACTTAGAATAGACTATTAGGTAAGTGCTTGATGATCACCTTTTAATAGAAATAACCGAGGCGTTTGAGTATTCAGTCAGCACAAGTAGCATATATTCTCCTATGCTGTCAAGTAGGTGCTCATCCTAGCAGCCCCCATATAGAACAGAATGAATCACTGCCTCGTCCTGCACTATCATCACGATCATTTCTGTGTCTGAGCCCATTGGTGCAGGTACTGTGTCAATCTACGTCACCAAGGGTTTTTCTCCTTTACCCTGCCTGACCCTCAGATGTACCAAGCACAGTATGTTTTCCAGGGATTGGTCTCTTCTGAGAGCATGTCCAAAATGCAAGATTCCATGCGGCACCTCCTCCGTTCTAAGGAACCCTTTGGCTGTACTTCTTCCAATGCAGATTTGTCTGTCCTTTGGCAGTCCACAGCGCTTCCAGTGCTCCTCACCAGCATCGTCACTGCAGTGTACTGGTTCTTCTGCAGCCTGCCGTATTTAATTCCCAGCTTTTACACACATACGAGGCCATTGAAAGGGCTCATCTTGCAGTTTTCACAGTGGCCTTTTGTTCATCAATACTTTAAAGAACTCTTGTGGTGGCGACATAATCTGTTGTCAATTAGAGACTTAGGAGTGAAGTGGTGGAGTTTAACCTGTCAATCAGGCCGCAGCTTGATGGCCTCATTTGGAGATGCTAAGGAGATAAATAGCTTGCTGGAGGCAGGACACTGACATGCTCCCTGAGAGACAATCCTGTTGAGAAGACACATGGAGCTACCCTAGACCCTGGAGGTGAAGGAGCCATGTGGATACCCCTGCCACTGGATCCACAAGACTTTCCACCCACTGGCCTGTGATCTTTCTGCATTTAGCATAATTTCATGTGCTACGTGAGTCTGAAGAGGACTTTATAGACTGGTATTGGACATAAGGGCTAATATCGGACTTATGGACTTGATCAGGGCTGGGCTGGGATGTTTTCTTAATAATCAATTGCTCTTGTATATAAAGTTATTTCTTATACATATATTAGTGTAGAAAGACCACAATGCTTTTCAGTACCACAATATTTAAGACATTCCAAGTTATTCAAATACCTAATTACTTGCTTACTTTGACTAAACAAAACAGTGAAGTCTGAAACATATACCAAAGATAGAGTACACAAATTCATTATCAGAACACTTTCTCCCCCAGTGCCCCCACCCCAAAAGGAACACAGTGTAGCCTTACTAGGAATCACTTGACTTCTTGATTATATCTTCTATGAGCATTGATTATGGATCTGAGATAGTTAGTTTATTGTGCCAGCCTGGCTGATAAACACATGTGGAATTAATTGAAGGGCAGAGAGATAAATGGCTCGGTGAGCTTTGCCTTTCTTGTCTCTCGCTCTTTGATCATTAGACCAGTGTGTGACTGCCTTGCTTGTGCTGTGCCTCCATTTGCAAGCTACACTACCTGTGGGACACCTAACCTGCGAACTGTGTCACTGTAATTTGAGGTCCCTTTAAGACTTGCCTCACCAGAGAATAGAAATGTACATCTCTGGAGCTGGGGACTGATGGTTGGTGACCTGGCTGACGGTTGGTGACCTGCCTTGCTGTTTGCTGCCCGTGCTGGGATATCCTAACTCTCTCTACATAGGACTACCTAGCGTCCCTCAAGACTTGAAGGACTGCCAGTGTCTCACAACTCTCTCATGGGAGTGAGTTGCACTGAGCCATTTGTACTGCTTTATAATTTAACAGTTCATTTCTTGTATTATATATCTATCTTTATAAAGATATATATGTTTATAAAGATATATGTGTTTATGAAGAGATATATATATATAATTATCAGCAATCTGGTTTTATCTCTCTAGAGAACTCTGTCTAACACAGGATCCAAGTAGAATGAGATCTTTGACACCTCTAACCTTTTCTGTTAATCATGTCCTCTGTTGGTCCATTTGTGAAGATTTTCATGTTCCTTCCCAAATACTGAAATCCACACTGAAGTCTTCAGTCCTTTTTTTTCATCAGCACGGGCTTCAATTTCTCCTTGCTATCTGCAAGCACAGGTGTATTATATGCAGATTGAAGGTTATTAATAAGCCTCCTTCCAATGCTGATACCACATACGTCTTCATATAGCCCCGCTTCTCAGATTGCTTGTTAAGCATATGGATTGAATATATACTCTTGTGATGAGAGAATACAACCCTGACTCACACCTTTCCTGATTTTCAATCTAGCAGTATTCCCTTGTTCCCATGTGGCTGCCTCTTGGTCCATGTAACTTCCAGGGACAAGAATAAAAAGATGAGTGTTTGGCAGAAAAGGGCTAGAGCAGGAGAGTTCACAGTGAGGGGTGGGGGGTAGGGGGTGGGGTCTGTCCATACTTTATCTGCGTTTGCATCTCGCGGCTGTTTTTCTGCATTCTTTTCCCTGGCTTGTGAGCCATGCTTGGGCAGTCATGCTTGGCCAACGGCTCTGCCCCCTCAGAGCCCAACTTCAGGTGGCTTGGTCTCATGCACTGTTCTGTCTTTCTGTCCTGGCTCCTCTTTCCTCTCTACTACAACCCTCACCTGAGCCCATACGCCACAGATACATTAGAGGATGTCTAGAACTCCCAGTGGCCCTGTGGGTGAGTGTGAGATTACTTGTGATAAAGTTGGTAGTTCCAATCACCAACAGCTCTTTGGAAGAAAGTTGAAGTTAACTACTTCTGTCAAGATTTATAGCTTTGGAAGTTCTTCTTAGGGCTGCTCAGAATGGAGTCCACGACCATGGCCGTGGCTTGGTGGGTTGGCTAGGTCCTGCCAGCACAGGGCAGCTCTCTAGTCCTTGAGTTCCAGCTCACCCCACCAGGACGCATGTTCTCCCCTGGGACATGAATTTTCTTCATTCTAGCCTTTTCGTCCTCTAAATAGGTTTGCATAGAGAAGGATTAGAAAAACCTATCCTGAACATGAGCTTATTTGGGGGTCTCTTTCTGCTAGTAGTTTTCACCCGGCATCAGGAAACCGTATTCTAAAGTGGTGCTTAAAAGAGAATTCGTAGTCCATGGGAAGGATGGCCCATTTATGGGGCAGGAGGTCATGTACAGCACTTCTGTGTTACGTGAGTTAGATGAGGCTGTAGGCTCACAGCATGCGCTCCAATCATAGTAACTGAATGGAAAGTGGGAATATGATCAGTATGGGAAGAGAATTTCACTAAGTTCATTTTAGGGCTTCTCTCAGATTATTTTGTGTTGCTTTTTAAAAGAAGCGCTTCTTTATACATTAAGGCTCGGAATTTCTTTTCCTCCTTTTTTCTGTACATAATCCCAAGACCACAGAAAAGTTGCAAGAAAGCTTCAAAGACCCTTCCTGAGACTGGCTGAGTATAAATGATGGCCCGGCTGGCCTGTCACTTGCAGAAGCAGTACTCTCAGTGTGTGCGCTGCACAGTAGAGTGTTCCTACATCACTCACATCCTCAAGGCGCCTCCACAAGACTCTTCCTCCTGAGGCCAAAGCCACTTGTGAAAGATGTTGCCCGGGGACACCAGTCCCAATCTGATGGAGTGTTCAGATAGTCTCCTCCAACCTGGAAGCACTCCTGATCTCAGTTAGTGGTTATCTGCTGTTTCCTGGTCCTTGCATGTAAGGGTGTCTTTGGTAATGATGTCAGGGAAGAGCTGCTGCGTTCTCTCCTCTGAAGCAGTAGGCAGTGTGGGTCCCTGCCTCCATCCCTGAAGATGAATTTAATCTCTCAACCAGAGCGGCATCTGCGAAGCTTCTTTGTATAAATACTCTTATCTTCTGTGAAGAGTTGATATTTTGTGGGAAGTTATTGGGGGACCTGACTTCTAGCAGACTTGTAACTAGTTCCGTTTTCGTGGGATCCCAGCGGGGTAGCTGAACAACGGTGAACAAGGACGAACAGAGGGCTATGAATGATGCTGTTCGTGAAGAATATTGACTGTAAGTTGGACACGTTGTCAGGAGAGACCAGTCCCTGGAGAAGGACATCATGGTTGGTAAAGGAGAGGGATAGCAAAAGAGAAGAAAGCCATCAACAAGGCGGATTTACACAGTGCTTGCAACAATGGGCTCCAACGTAGGAATAGTGGTGAGGGGGCCACAGCACCAGGCTGCGTTGCCTTCTGTTGGGCACAGGGTCATTGTGGGTTGGAACAGGCTCAAAGCCACCCAACAGCGACAACAACAGCCATGGAGAACAGAAGAAGAAATAATGTATCAGGGAAGGAGTGCAGCAAGGATGGTCCTTAGAAATAAGGCTGGGGAAACTTTGTCTCATGAACGCTGGGCAGGTGATCAGATGGGACCAGTTTCTGGAGAAGAACATCGCCCTTGGTAAAGTAGAGGATCAGACAGAAGGAAGCAGCCTCTCAAGGAGACGGGGCTGTCCCAGTGGCTGAGACCGTGGGCCAAGCATGGCAACAGTGGTGAGGAGGATGCAGGACCAGGCAGTGTTTCCATCTACCGTACGCAGGGTTGCTCTAAGTCAGAGCCAACCCAAGAATAGCAGCGGTCATTTGTTGTTTGACTCAGTGCTTTCTAATTTATTTCTGATGCTCAGATCCCCAGATGTGGCTAAGGATGGACTTTTCAAGCTGGTTTCTCTGCTCCTGCTTCAATGATGACGCACCCTGACAGCCAGGGGGTGGGAGGGTAGTGGTGGCAACTGAAACCGACCCGTCCCCTCTATTGGTCTCTCACACCCCCTCTGTGCACAGTCCCCTCCTGTCCTTCAGTGGGCGTTAGAGAGACTTGGTTGGGACTGTGGAGCCATTTTAAGAAACCTCCCTTCACTAGACTGACATGTTAGAAAGCATGAATTTCCAGCAATACTATCAATTTCAACCCAAATGCAAAATTTGTCTGTGTTTGTAATCCTTCCATATGTGAAACTCCCTTCTCCTGTAGTAACCCCCATGATATCATCGAGATTCATATTTGCTTATTTGTCTAGCTCTGCCCTCTCTCCTTTGTGAATCCAACTCTTTACCTCTTACTCGTCTTCCCATGTGACTGTCCTCTTCACGCCGCTTTGCTACCCTCCGTCTGCCTGCCCCATGGGTTTTCATCGCTGGCCATGCACAATGGATTCTGGGAAAGCTGGGACAGGGCTGGGGATGGAGGTGCTGGAGGGAACCCGGAGACCTCTCTCCCAGAGAGGGTTACCTGCTAGCGTGGGACAGGCACTGACATCTGGCCTGCTTGCAGTTAGGTGATGATAAAGCAGACAAATTCATAATCCACCCACTCACTGCCAGAGTCTATGCTGATTCATAGTGACCCCACAGGACAAGGCAGACCTGTCCCTGTGGGTTTCGGAGGCTGCAAATCGTTATGTGAGTAGAACACCCCCTCTTTCTCCCCCATGATCCACTAGATGCCTTCATTTCAGCAGAGCCCATGGCACGATGCCTTCATTACTGATTTTCACGTAATTTGTTGTCCTAGTGGCCAAAATGATCCAAAGCACTACGAACTGACAGAAGTGTACTAGGACATCCTGAATTTTTAAACATGTTAAGTCAAATATATATTTCTTTCAAAACGTCATTATTCTGAAAGCATCCAAAATTGCTCAAAGACTCAGCCAGCAGCATTACAAATAGTGAATGTTTAAACAAAAACAGCATTTAAAGAAGGGAAACATTTGACTGCAATTTATGAAAACTTCATTAAATGTAAAATGTTTTCATGGTTGGCCCATGGTGTCCAACTCCTTCTCCGTGTACAGAGATTGCCTCATACAGTGGGCATGTTATGTCTCAACCATTCCTTTCGGAAATGCAGAGGGGCCTTAAAGAGTGTGCGCAGTCCTGGTGGCAATACTTAGCTACGTGCTGGGCTGCTGCCAACTGTAAGTCAGCACCTTGAACCCCCAGCCAAGCGCTCTGTGAGAGAATGGGAGGCTTCCACTCCCACGGTGAAGAGTGACAGTCTCAGGAACCCACAGGGGCAGTTCTACCCTGTCCTGCATGGTCACTGTGAGTCAGCATCGACTCAAAGGTTTATAGCTTGGTTTATAGTTGATGGTAAATGGAGTAAACAGATGAGCATTTTCCACAAACCTTTGAAGGAGCCCAGAGTGGGCACCTTAGCTTGTCTCTCTAAAGCACCTCTGCTGAGAGATGTCTCTGAGCTCCAAAGCAGGTTTGCTCAGGCCAGATGCTGGCAGTGCCAGGGCCACATCCCTGGTTCCATCTATAGGGCATCGGCCCATCGTGGGTTGGGCTATGGTGAAGTCTTTCTTCAGGGTCTACGCAGTATTGGCTAGATGGGGCTGTCTAGGTCCTGGGCTGCCTCTGCCAATTCTGACCACTGGGTTTTGTGAGTAGAAGGCGTAGTGTATGCTCTTTCATATATGTAGTGTGTGTGTGTGTGTTTCAGTGTGAATGTGAATGAGTGTGAATGTGAGAAATAGAGTGAGTGAGAGTGTGGGTGTAGGAGTACACTGCACCAAGTGCGGGCCCTTCTCTTCTCTGTCACGGGTGGTATCTATAAATCCAGGGTGCTCTCCTCTGGTCACCCAGGAGCTAGATGTGGCAGTGGGACCAGATGAGATTTTGTAGAGTGGCTGGGCAGTGAATGCCGTCTGGCTTCATACGCAGAATGGAGACTGGGGACATGTAGAGAGAAAGAACATTCTAGGTCAAGGTTACATCATGAAAGCAGCTCACATTTATTGTGACACATGATCCGAAGTCAGACAAGGCAGGAGGAAGATGTACAGTTTCTGAAAGAGCAGGCCCATGAGAGAGGGCTGGTGGAGACAGGCTAATAGTGGTGCTTGGGTCAGATACTGGCCAGAAGTTCAAAAGACAGGACAGCAGAAGGACTTTCAGAGAGCACAGTTCAAAGTCAACTGCAATAAGTACAAGCAAAGCTGATAAAGGTTCTGGGAAGAGGTTGGCCAACATGGGGGCTGAAAGGGAGTATAGGGTGGGAGTGGTGATGGAAGACCAGGGAGAAGGTCATGGCCATTCTCATATTAAATCTTACAACCATGAGGACAGTACCCTGAATTGGAGAGGTACTCACTCCCTGGCTTAAATGGAGATCAGGAGAGAAGCATGGGGGAGGAAACCTTGAGAGGCTCCTGGAAGCTAGATGGCGTGAGAAGCTGGTCTCCCCTCCAAAATTAGTGGGGCCCCAAATCCTCCTCTTGGGCAGTGACTCTTCCTCACCTCTTCACCTGCTGTCCCACAGGTTCCGTTTGGGCTGTCCTGTCCTCCATATTAATTGGTGCCCCAGACAAAGCCAAAAGTCATAGAAAAAGCCAAACAGAGGAGGGCACTTGAATAGGCAAGGGCATCAGTGTGATTCCAGGCCAGCGTTTCGGCCAGGGATGGGAGCAGACCGGGAGTCCGCCTCAGGGTGGAGAGAGCCAACATCCCCATTGAGCCATTTTCAATCACGGTGGCGGCATGTGTCCTGAGGAGAACTGCTCCCCGGGCTCCCAAGGCTGTGACCTTGCAGGAGCTGCTCACCTGGCGCCTCCTCCAAAGAAAACTTCAGGGTGAACAGAGCTGGGCTCCACCACTGGTGGCCAGGTGGGCGTTCAACTGGTTGCGTCACAAGGACTACTGTCGAGGGATGCTTGGTTTGCTGAGTTTGGCTATTTTTCTGTGTGTGTAAGAAGCAGGTCAGATCTTCCCAATGGGGGCAAAGCAATGGAGTGGCATTCCAAGCTGTCAGAAGGGTTAGCTCTTGCGGGCATTCTGGGAAGAGTAGGCTATCCTGCGTACCTGTGTGCTTAGCCCTCCTCCCTCTCGAGCAAAAGTGTCTGGATTTTATGTGTCCCAGGCTGTGAATGACCATCAGTTTCAGAAGATGGATTTCAAAGCTAGTGAGCCACTTCTTCCTATATGCTTTGCCCACTTCCTGTACTTACATTGTTTCCAACATTCCAGAAATTGGCTACGTGGAGTGGGAGATGTATTTACCTGCATATCTAATTTGAAGTTTTGAATTTGCACAGCTCTTTGAGCTCCCCAAGATGTTATTATTTTGAAGAAATTAGTGTTTCAGAATTACTCCTCAATATCCCAGAAGATTTCTAGGGCATTAAAATAAGTTAGGTGAATATGAGTACAAAATACACTTGTTTTAGGTGGATTAAACAAACCAGTGTTCATAAGGCTAGACAAGAATTGTTATATATATACAAATATATATGTGTGTGCCATACATTTTCAGGAACACACATAAATGAATGTCGTGTGTTTATATATGTGTATGTATGTATGTATATGTATGCATACATATTCGTACTTATACACACAGCTGATGCCTATGGAGCTGAGTCTGACTCACAGAAATCCTATAGGACAGGGTGCAATGGTCCCTGGCTTTCCCAGTCTGTAATCAACCTTTCTGGGAGGAGACTGCCTCTCTTTCTCCAAAGGAGCTGCTGGGTCAATAGTCTAGTGTCTAGCCCCCTACACACCCAGGGCTCCATGGAAAACACTTTGGAAGCAAATTCTGCAATGCCTAAGTGGTGCTACTGCATGCTCCAGTTTTCAGCAGAGCTCAAATTAAATCTGCAACATCCCCCAGATATCTCACCATCACTTGGTCTATGCCGGGCACCAGATCACTTTGCCAGACATACCAGACCCCAGAAGCAGCCGGGCATCTCAGTCAGGAGCACGCCTGAGCCTCAGCAGCATCTGTGATAAGGGGGCACCTAGCTGGGCTTGCCCTCTGATGGATGATTTATGCCATTGTCAGTGAGGGACCCTGAGAGGCCAGCGTTTGCTGGGGAAACACATCTCAGTGCTCGCTGACTGTCTTGTCTAAGAAGGCGACCCTTGCTATTTGTTTTAGGAAAATGTTAGTGGACAAGTCAACAGTTGGCCCTGGGAGGCTGCAGGCAGAGAGCCAGTGGAAGGCCCAACTGGAGGAGAGGTCCTGGCCCGTCCCAGGGGGCGGGGGTGGGGGTGGGGCGCTGGCCATGGGCTCTGGGGTTCTGGTTGTGGAAGTAGGTGGGCATGGGGCAGTGAGAGCTCGTTCATTGAGAAGCAGAGACAAGACCCGTGGTTGGAGCAGGGTCGGCCTGAGGGCCTCTGTGGAGCCGGAGGGGAGTTCTTCTCGGGAGAGCTCCTGCTCTTGCTCATCTAAGGAAGACCCACCCTTCTCTGGACAGCCCAGGCAGACGTGAGCCTTGTTCTGAGACCTCAGCTGGCCAGTCCGGCCACGACTCCACCAGAAATGTGGATGCAGAGTTCACCCAAACGGAGTTCTTTCAGCAGCAGCTCTCTGAAGGGAGATCCTTGAACTCTCGGGATCTTGCCTTTCCTGAGATCTGATGTTTAACGTTCCTCCAGTTGTGAGACACGCCGCTGCCCATCCGATTCTGAACTCACTTCCTCTTAAGGCGGCAGCATCAGGTCCTCTCATCCGAAACCCCCAAAAGACACATAGCTGACTGTCCTTCCAAAGGACCCCTAGACTCCACCTCAAGAAGGCTTTGCAGTTGCTTGCCTAAATGTGAACAATATGTTTATGCTCCAGCTCTACAGATGTATTTTATTCTAATATTTCTTATATTTTAAGATTTTATATACTTTTTTTATACAGGATGCCTTTTGCAATCAACCATGTGTCCTAGGTGACTGGGTTCCAGTACATTAACTAATGGAGTTGAGAGTGAACCTGCTCCCAGACTTTCAGCAGTAAATTCCCACAAAGTGGGTGACATGCAATACCAGGAATGCATCCCCTCAGAGTTCTGGAGGCTGAGGTAGGGTGTCGGCAGGGTTATAAGCTCTCCCAAGTCTCCAGGGGACTAGCTTTCCTTGTCTCTTCCATCTTTTGTGCCCCCAGAGATGCTATGAGGTTGGAATGCTTCGTTCCAATCTCGGCTTCATTCTTTACAAGGCCATGTTCGTTCTGTCTTTTTGTCAGTATCTTCTTCCCATGATGTTCTCTTGTCTGCATCTTTCTGTCCCTTCTTCCTTCTACACAAAAAGCACCAGTCACACTGTCTCAGGGTCCACGCAGCGCCAATAGGATGCCATGTTAATGGAATCTAATCTAATGCAGAGACACCTTTCCCAACCAGGCCACAGGTTTGGGTCATGGAATCAAGTAATTGAACATATATTTGGGGGGCACAATTTGGATCACACCAACATCACTACTTCCCAGAGTGAGGTGAGTCATAGTCAGTCAGAGATATGACAGGGCTTCAAATTTTCATGGAAAAATTTCATTACCTCTCAGTTTCATTCTCCTTGAAGCTTTTGAAGTTCCCTGTACACCTTGGTCAAGCTATGCTTTCCAGATCCCCATGCTGGGGATGGGAGACCCGTCCTAAAGGATGTAAGTGTATTCAGAGAAGAGATGGTCTTTCCTTGCACAGCGTTATGAATTGGATTGTGCCCCCGAGATATGCGTCCACTTGGTAGGCAATGAATCTCAGTATCACGAATTATAGTATACTGCATTTTATGACCAGATGCAGTTATCCTAGGTATTGTAAATTCTAACCTCTGTGATGTTAATGAGGAAGAATTATAGGCAGTTATGTTAATGAAAGAAGATACACTCCTCCTGATCAGGCTGTATCTTCAGTCCATCTCTCTCAGAGACCAGAGAGACTAAACAAGCAAGCAGAGATCAGAGAGACTCCCGACCACCAAGAATTGAGAGCAGGGTCCTTGTGAAGGGATGTCCTGGGCACAGGGGAAGACTGATGCCAACACACGTGGAGATCACGAAGTGATGTCAAGGCTACAAAGGTTGCAACGCGACCAGGACCTTCTCCCAGGCCTGGCATCCTGCATTTGGACCTCCAGTGTCTGCAACTGTGAGAGAGTACATTTCTGTTTGGTAAAGGCATCCACCGGCTCTATTTCTGTTATCACGGGGCCAGATAAGTAAGGCACTTCAGTTTCTACGCATACTGGATTTCATCCCCGGGCAAAATAAATCTGTCTTTTGGCTTACATAGGCGATGCTAGACCTGTGTGGATTCATAAGGATTTTTATTCTATAGCTATGGGGCCACTTATTTCAGGTAAAGGATTATGTATATTATTGCACTATCAGTTATAACTTTTACTATGGTTGCAGTCATTTTCAGAATCCAGCCAGGTGTGTGTGTGCTGAGACCTCCATGTCCTTCCACTGGGTTTACTACTGTCAGCTGAGATGTTCCTGCTTTGAATCGGAATCTTCTCACTTCCATAAGGCGAGGCTTAATTTGATGGCTTTAAATGAACCTTTGTGTTGCATTTTTGATTTTGAACATGAGTTGTGCAAAATGAGGGTCATGCATTTAGTGAACTCATTATTGATTAGTTTGATGAGCAATCAACTTGATATGCAGACAAACTGGCAGAGAAAAAAGATGTGTGACTTCTATATACCACATAGTCTCAAAAGGCAACCAAAAAATACTCCTGGCTTCAAACATATCAAGCAAGGTTGCTAGTGCGATTGACCTGGTTCCCACTCTAATCCACCCCATGGGCAACAGAACCAACCCGGCCAAGGCCTGTGTCATCCTCAGTATTGTTATTGGTCCAGTTGTGAGGAGTTGGTCTTCTTTACATCGAGTCATAATCCAGACTGACGGCTGCCATCTTTGCTTTTCATCAGCAAGGGCTTGGGTCCTCCTCCCGCTCAGTGAGCAGGGCTGTGTCACCTGCATGTTGCAGGCTATACTAAGCCTTCCTCCAATCCTGATGCCATTTCTTCTACATGGAATCCAGTTTCTCTGACTATTTGCTCAGAGGTCATATTGGACAAGTATGGTGAGAGGACACACGCCTGTTGTACACTTGCTTGACTTGAAACCACATTGTGTCCCCTTGTTTTGGCCTCACACCTGTGTCTTGATGCAAACACAGGTTCCGCATGAGCCCAAGGGAGAGTTCAGGAATTCTCATTCTTCTCAAGCTTATCCATAGTTTGTTAGGAGCCACACAGTCAATGCCTCGGCACAGTCGGGGAAACACAAGCAAACACCTTTCTCTGCTTTGAGCCAAGATCCCTCTGGCATAGGCAATGGCACCCCTTGTTCCCTGTCTTCTTGTGATTCTGGCCTGAACCTCTGACAGCATCCCATCAAAGTACTGCTGCAGCCATTGTTGGATGATCTTCAGCAAAAATGTACTTGCATGTGGCATCGATGCAATTGCTCTATAATTTGAGCAGAGCTGTTATGGACACATACAAAGGTGAAGCTTGGCATAAGTTATAGATGTTCTGTTAAAGGGCTTTGTAAACCGGGAAGGCCACACTCGCGTTAGCTAGGCCCCTCTGTTTTTATTTTAGGAGAGTGGCAAGGGTCATCGTTTCTCCTGCTTCTTTGATAGCTTCCCACAGGGTGAGACACAGCGGAACCCGGGCAATCCATTGCCTTTTCCTTCTTACGTTACAGGAGTCAGCTTCTCTTCCTTGAAGGAAAGACTTTACAAACTCTTCCTTCCAGTTGAAATCCTTGTAAAGAGCTTTGAGATTTTTTCCCCTCCTTGTGATGTGGTTGCGATTATTAGATCCGGCGTCAAAACATGTAGCTTTAAATACCGAACTATGCCACTCCTTAAACTTGCAACTTCGAGCAAGTTTGTGAAGGTTTTGATACTTTACTTGATTCTCATGGGATTCTTTTCCATCTTTACTTATTCAAATTGTGTTGGCCTTTTTACCTGAGTAGTAATCTAACTCAGCCCTATACCATTGCTTTACAATTATTGACAGTATATTTGGTTTAAATTCCCCACTTGTAAGCCACCTCCCATTTCCAGGGCACAGACTAGAGTCAAGTTTGACAAGGAAATCTCATAAAAATTAGGTTGGACCTTGTCTCAGTTATCTAGTCCTAGCAGAAATATCACAAGTGGTGAATGGCCTTAACAAATAACAAGTTTACTCCCTCACAGTTTAGGAGGCTATAATTCTGGATGCAAGGTACCAGTTCAAGGGGAAAGAGTATCTCTTTCTGTTGTTTCAGGGGGAAGGTCTTTATCTCTTTTCAGTATCTGGGGGTCCAGCACTGCTTGGAGACCTCCATGTGTCTTAGCTCAATCATCTCCAGGCCTAGGAGGTCCTTCATGCAGAAGCGTAGACCAAGGAACGGGATCTCTTCTCAGCTTTTCTGGGTGGATGCCGAGTCCTTCCTCCTGCGCTCATTACGTACTCTCTGATGTTTGAAAAAAGAGACTCAAAACAAAAGCTAATCCTGTAGATTGTACCTGCCTCTTCAACAGCATGGGGGTTAGGATTTACCACATGATAATTACAACACGGAAGATAATCAGACCACAAAATAGGGGTACTCACATTAATACTGTGGATCTAGGCCGAGTCATGTTGACACAGGTTTGAGGGGCACACAATTCAATGTCTGATAGATGTGATTTTGCTTGTCCCAAGTTTCGTCTGTTGTTGTTGTTGGTGCTGTCAGGTGTTGTTGAGTTGGTCACAACCCATAATGACCCCGCAATGACACAACAAAATACAATCTCGTTTGGTGCCCTCCTCACTATTGCTTCTTTGTTTGATTCTGCTGTTGTGGCCACTGTGTCCATCCATCTCCCTGCAGGGCTTCCTCTTATGCATCGACCCTTTACTTAACCAAACAGGAGGTCCTTCTCCAAAGACTGGCCTCTCCTGAGAACCTGTCCAAAGGATGTGAGAGGATGGAAAGGCACATCGAGTGGCTCTAGTGTCAACTGGGATGACTGGACTGACGCATGGTGTTTTCCAGAAAGATCTTGCAGTGTTCCAGAAACCGAGACGTCATCAACTCTAAAATGGGAGCATTGCTACCCTGCCGGATTGAAGAAATGCCAACAACTTCATTTTCAAACTCTTTTTGGATAACTCGGCCTCCACACAAATTTATGAGAAGTTTAATCAAGGGAGACCAAGGGAAAAATGAAATAGATGTTGCTATTAAAATGGCAGCATTTAGATAAAGGGCTGCATAAACATGGACATTTGATTTTATTGGAATTTAAATGCATTGACGAGCGTCAGAATTAAGGTCTGTGAATCAAGGCAAGAGAGCCTCGTAAATCCTGGACGGGGCACACTTGCCACAGACAGCTGTGCCTGGCAATAGCTCTGTGCAAAATGAGGACTAAATCTCAGTCAATTAAGGTACGGCATGTCATTATGAACATTGTCAATGAACGAGGTGACAGTGGGCTGCGCATTTTAGCATGCATTGCAACTGTATTCCATCAGCTCTTGGTAACTTTTGCTGAGGGTCCGGCCCCCACGAGCTAACGTGCTGCTTCCTGTTGCTCTTTCCAGCCGATTAACTCTCCCTCTGCAGTCGAGTTGACTTGTAGTCATGGTTGGGGTTTCCAAGGCTGTCCATCCTTATGAAAGAACACAGCCACGCCTTTCTCTCGCAGGCTCAAAACACCAATGGCTGCATCACCTTGCTTCCTTTGGGACAGGTTAGATCAATCCAGAATAAAAGAGCAAAATTGTGTGTGTGTGTGCGTGTGCGTGTGCGTGTGCGTGTGTGTGTGTGTGTGTAAAGGGGGGAGAGAGCGAGAGCGAGAGCAGGATTACTTGCAGCTGGTCAGTGGAGACTCTTGGCAGCTCCATGTGTGTCAGAATTGACTGTGCTCCACCAGGCTTTCAGGAGCTGAGTTTTCAGAAGTACATCACCAGGACTTTCTTGCAACACTCCTCTGGTTGAAGCTGAACCATTCACCCTTTGGTTAACAGCCAAGTGTGCTAACTATTCACAGCACCCAGGACTCCCAGATATAGACTTGGATCCGTGTGGAACCCCTGGTCATCTGGTCCCTGATCAGAGTGTGCTGTGGTGGTTTCAAGACGTCCATAGCTCCATGTGTGTGAGAGGGGGCTTTGGATGCTACAATGAAAAGACGTAGCTTTTGTAGGCGAGGACTCACAATCTTGTAGGAGAGACAGACTGTGGTTGTTATACCATCTGTTGTCAATTTGAGACTTAAGAGTGAAGGGATGGAGTTTAGCCTGTCAGTCAGTCTGCAGCCTGATGACCTCATTTGAAGGCTCTAAGGAGATAAATAGCTTAGAGGTGAGACACATGCTCACTCCCTGGGAGACATTCCTGTTGAGAAGACACATGGAGCTACTTACAGCCCTGGAGCTGAAGGAGCCATGTGGAGACCCCTATTAGTGCTGAAATGATTCCACTGCCACTGGATCCACAAAACTTTCCACCCATTGGCCTGTGATCTTCCTGCATTTGGTGTCATTGCTTGTGGTTCGTGATTCTGAAAAGGACTTTATAGATTGGTATCAGACATATGGGCTAATATTGGACTTCAATATTTAATTGCTCTTGTATATAAAATTCTTTCTTATACACATATGAGTGTCTCTGGATTTGTTTCTCTAGTCAAACCAGACTCACACACAGAATAAATTTGTGGTTACTGTGTTTATAATGAAGAAGGATAGGGAGCACCAAGAGGATTAAAGTTCATTACAATGGGGTTGATCCTAAATCTTATAGCTGCCAAAATAGCACATCAATCTGCGTTGGAAGCAGTGAAGCCAGGAAACTTCTTTGAAGGAAGGATGGCAAGACTTGGTCTCAGGAACTTTGGGCATGTTGTCAGGGAAGATCAGTCCCTGGTAAAGGACAGCATGCTTGGTAATGGGGGGGGGGGGTGGCAGAAAAGAAGAAGACCCTCCACAGGACCAAGAGGTCCAGTGGCCTCCAATATAACAATGATTGATTGGGAGAATGGTCCAGGACCAGGCAATGTTTTGTTCCATGGTGCTATTATATGCCAGACTGGACTCAAGGACACCTAACAACAACGTGCCTGTGGTTAGCCGTGAGCTAGGTGCTGACCTGCTAAGAGTGCAGCCGCTGGTTCAAACCCAGCAGAGGGGAAAAGATGAAGCAGTCGTCGTCTGTGAAGGTTTACAGTCTTCAAAACCCCGCACAGGGTTGCTATCGGTGGAAATTGGCACCATGGTGGTGGAATCAATACCTGTGGTTCTCATCCCGTGGTAAATGCATTCTCTTTGTCATGTTAACGAGACGTGTTCAGGGACGAGGTATCTTCAGCCCAGCAAAGAAGCAGAGATGACGGTGAGGGAAGGAGACAGATGTGTTTTCTGGAGGGCACCGAGGAACCAAGAAGCAGAAGATGGGGAGATGAGGAGACGAGGAGAGGGGGAGATGAGATGAGGAGGGGGGAGATTGAGGAGATGGGGAGATTGAGGAAATGGGGAGATGAGAGGAGGAGGGGAGATGGAGAGATGGGGAGATGAGGAGATAGGGAGAGGGGGAGATGAGATGAAGGGAGATGGGGAGAGGGGGAGATTGAGGAGATGGGGAGATGGAGAAATAGGGAGATTGAGGAGATGGGGAGATGAGGAGGCTCCTCCAGATTCAGGAGAGCCAGGGTTCTCCTGGAGCTGCCACTTGGGATGCAGATCCCTCATCTCTTTTACCGGCAAAGAAAAAGGCTATTTGTCAAAATGACCCACTTGTGACATTTCTGTTAGAGCAGCACCCAGTCAGAGAGACAGAGTTGTTGGGATTTTTGAGCCGGGTTTTTTAAAACAGAAGCCACAGTTCACAGCAAATTCCTTAAATCACCTCTAAATAAAGGAAAACATAAAAAGTGGAAGGGCATTTCTGGAGAGGAAATGCAAGGGATCTAAGCAATTTAGAGACAAAACCCCAAACCAAACTCACTGCCATGAGTCGGTGTTGACTTATCTCGACCCTATCGGACAAGGGAGAACTGCCTGGTGGGTTTCCGAGACCGTGACACTTTATGCAGAGAGGGCTCTTCCAAGGAGTGGCTCATGGTATTGAACTTCTGAACCTGCAGTTAGCTGTCCAGCTCCTAACCACTATACCATCAGGGCTCCCTTAATTTAGAGATAGCTAAAGAAACACAAAACCCAGAATTTGAAAATGGGGGCGAAAAGATGACTGCATTTTCTCAGGGTTCTACTAGAATTTTGTCTTATTTAATTCTTCTGGAGACACATCTGTCTTTTTGTCTACTGTTTATAATCGAAAGAGCCCTGGTGGCCCATTACTTTATGCCTTGGATGGCTAGCCTCAAGGTTGGTGGTTCTAACCCATCGGCTTCTTCCTAGAAGAAAGAGGAGGCTTTCTGCTCCCATAAAGACTTACAGCAGCAGGAATCTGAATGAGTAGCTCTGCTCTGTCCCGCAGGGTCCCTCTGAGTCAGCACCCACTTGATGGCAGTGGGTATGGTTTGGTTTTGGGTGTTTAGTATTTATTACAGTGAATCTTACATGAAAGAGCATGTGGTTATCATGTCAACTTCATCATGGAGACATGTGCCTCTGAACAGAACGTGGTGGCTTTATTGTCCAAAGTGTGGGAACTGAGCTCATGCATCTGGGTGTTCCCTGTCCATGAGGGTCAATTTTTCCAGCTCTGCTTCCGGTCCGCTTCAGCATACTGCTGTTTTCCCATTTACATAGGCGTTAAGTAAATCCCATCGAATATACAGGTTTTCTAATACTCAGATTTTATTCACTCTGTAGTCCTACATGGCTATAGAGGGCGGCATTCAAAACACAAACCCTTCATTCCCTCTCCGCACAGGCTGTGAGAGGAGATACCTCACACAGGAGGGGCTCCCCTTTGCCCCCCAAGGAAAGAGTCGCACCTTCAAATCTGGAACCAGTAAAGCAGGTAGGCAAGCAAAGGAGTCAGTGTTACCAGTCTAGGGCTGATGCGCTGTCAGCATCATGCAGGGAAGATTGTTTTGGGGGGCTGTTGCCAATGACACTTCTGCAGTGAGGGAATGCTGCTCGTATGCTTCCTGGGTCTGGAACGCCATGGCCACCAAGTCTTGGGAGAAGTAAGCATGATCACCTCCAACTGAGAGCCTTCAGTCAGGCAGCACTGCTAGAATGCCTCTTGGCTCCAGAAACTCAATGGCACTGAGCACAAGGAAGACCTTTGCGGTAGCTCTCTAGTCTGACTTCTGGAGGAAAGCAGTGCCGCACACAGGTGAACAAGGTGAAAATCCCCAACATATTCACCCCGCTCTCTCTGAGTCCTGCTTCCTTCTGGGAATGAGAGTGCCATCAAATCAGGCACAGGGCCGGTCACTTTCCCAACTTCCCGAGGGGCTCACAGCCAGGGAGAGAGAGAGAGGAGGAAATAAGAAAGGGAAACACCAGAGCCCTTCCCGCCTTCCTTCCTTGGTGGAAAGGGGATAGGCTCCTTGCGGGATGGAGGCATGGTCTAAGCACACTGGATTCCACTGCCCCCTCGGCCAGCCTCTCTGTTAGCAGCTTTGTATTTGCTTAACCAGTGTGCCGCCATGGCACCCGCCATTGCCACCTCAAATATTATTTGTAAAAAGTTTCACAGAGTGCCTGTCCTTAAAATCTAGAACGAAGACACACCAGGGATAGGTTTAACTCATTGCTGTCAGCATAAATCCAAAATTAGACCTTATCAGACGGGAAACCTGGAAAGAACAGATCACTCATGACCCAGACACAACAGACGGCCCCTAAGGTGTAAGGGAAAATGCCCAAAATATGTCAGCAAACCAGGCACATGTGCTAGAAGGGCTGTATTGATAACACCGATTTGTAAGCAGCAGAATGAGATGACTCCGTAGATTAAAAGGCAGGTGTGTCTCCAGAAGAATTCGATAAGTCAACATCCCAATAGAACACTGAGAAAGTGCTGTCATCTTTCGGCCCCCATTTTCAAATTCTGGAATTTTTTTTTCCTTTATGAAAAGGCCAGCTATCCCAGGGCATATCTGGACCTGATCCTAACACACACACCCTTCTGCTCCCTTTAGGCTCTCCCTTGGGGTGGCATGTGTTGACCAGGGCTCCTGGGGACTCCTTGGATGAAGAAAGGAGGCGCTGCTCCATCCTGGGTCATCCACAGGAGGAGGAGATGGTTAGACTGTTTTGTGCTCCGTGGGGATTTCAGAAATAGATCTCCACACTTTTCTTCCTAGTCCATCTTAGCTGCCAACACACCCTCCACTGGCAAAGAGTTGGCGGCCTCCCATGAGTTGCAAACTGCCCCTGCCCAAGCTGTCTTCCAAGCTTCCTATGGGACCACCACCAAGTCCACTGAGCTGGCACCAGAAAGCTTCCTTTAAACCAAGAAAACAAAGACACCCCACTCCAAGCCCCCTTTTCCTGAGAGGTGATACATCCCAGGGATACGCCTGCTCATTTTGTCCTCCAGCCCCCTCTACGGGAACGGAGGCTACGCTGCGTGAGCCTGCTGACCCCGAGTGTGACCCAGATGCAGCAGCCACCAGGACCCTGGTCCCAGCACGGGACTGAGCAGCAGTGTGTATGTAAGACAAGCGCAGATTTACATTCTCCTGTACACCGGCCCTCGCTGCCTTCTTCCCTTCCCTACCCTTCCCTTCCCAGCAACAATTTGCTCAGGGCCCGTTTGATCAGCATTTGGGCTCATCTTGTATAATATGCAAATCGAGGCCCAGAGCTGCTGTAGCAACAAATATAAAAGGGGGACGGGACGTTGTTTGAGGGTGGTGGTGCCCCACAGGTGTGCGATCTCTATTTGTCGAGGCTCGCCCAGGCCCTGGACCCCGCTTGGGCAGCTGAGAGCAGCAGACCCTCAGCTGTTCATCCTGGTGCTCTCCGCAGCCTCAGGAGGGGTCCCGGCGGCAGGCGGCAGGGAAGGACTCCCACCGGGAAGTGGTTACATACTGGTCTTCCCAGGCATGGAAGAGAGGGCCTTTCTTAGGCAAGGATTGGGCTTCAGAGCCTGAATATGCATGCCACAGAAGAAATCGGCCATAAATTTGCATTTTTAACAGCAAGGCAAAGGCGGGGTGGAAGGGAGTAATAATAATTCTTAAAAGGACCTTAGGCAGTAAAAGCAGCCCTGCAGGAAATCTGGCCTCACAGCCACAGAAAATGATGGAAACACAGAGGTCCCTTTGCTCCTCATTCAACCCAGACAAGCAATGCAATTTGGGCTTCCGTCCATCTTTAATCACAGGTAGCCACAGGCCACCCTCCTTCGGGCCCCTCCCTGTCTGTCTAGAGCTCGGCGTGAGTCCTCTCATCCAAGTGAAGCCACAGTGAGCTGGAGCCGGTGGCCTCTGGGACAAAGCACCCAGAAGAAGGATCGATTGGCATGACACTGTCCCTAGAATGGGTGTCAACAGCTACTATCTTCAACAACATGTGTCCAGTCATGACCACTGTCTCTGCCTGGTGACCACGATTGCCCCAGGACTTCTGGTCTTGGAAGAAGATCAGGGAGAACAATCCTTTAGAAGTAACATGTTGTCAGGAGAGGCCAGTCCCTGGAGAAGGACATCATGCTTGGTCGAGTAGAGGGGCAGCAGTACAGAGGGTTGGCCACGACAGTAACAACTCGGTCTTTGCACTTCTTGCGAGATGATTCTCTTCTCATAACACAGCTGTGGTTCAGGGGCCGATCTCTTGCCTGCCGTGAACGAGACCCAGGTCGGATTCTCAGACAGCGTACCTCCTGTGCAGCCATCAGCAGTCAACTGATGGAGGTGCGTGTGATTGTGATTCTGAATGGGACCCAGTGGAACTCCCAGATGAAGACAGACTAGGAAGAGAGGCCTGGTGACTGATATTTGCAAATCAGTCCAGGAAAACTATGGCTCTCAGTGGTTTGATCTGCAGTTGACCATGCTGTTGGTGGGCCGGGGACCACCCGAGCTCTGTCTGCTTGTACACGGTGTTGCCATGAGTTGGAGCTGATAGGATACTGCTCAGAACAGCAGCAGCAGTAACAACAACAAGACAACAGTTACATCTAAAGAGACGTGAGGAGGATGTCTGATGTTCTAATGCACTGGTTCTCAACCTTCCTCATGCCATGACCCTTTAACACAGTTCCTCATGTTATAGTGACCCCCAACCATAAAATTATTTTCCTTGCTATTTCCTCACTGTAATATTGCTACTGTCATTAATTGGGCGACCCCTGAGAAAGGGTTGTTTGACCCCAAAAGGGGTCGTGACTCACAGGGTGAGAACTGATGTTCTAAGGGAAAAGGGACATCACCTTCCATCTGGACAGCTCCCCGACTCTCCGTCCACTTCTTGTGATGGTCCGGGTTGTCCTGAAGTCACAGCTCTGAGCAGCTCTTCTGAAGGCTGGAGGACGTTTTCTCCCTGGTGTCCAGAACCTCACAGAGCTTTCAGGCAGAGAGAATTCTCTCACTTGGAGCTTGGATCATGCTCGTGGGGAATGACTCCTGGAAAGCATGATCAAGGCAGCACTGGCTGTCCACCCCGCCTCCTGAGAGACTCACCTCGACTTGCCAACAGGCGACCTGCGTGCTCCCCACTGGCCTCAATCTGCCCAGACGCACTGAGCCCAGCAGGAACGTGACTCCGCTCAAGTTGAACTGATTGGGGCCAATCTGCGACTCGCTGGGAACTCAGCCTAAGCACTGCGATCTCTGCAGCCCCACGCTCCTCGGTAGCTCTCCCTCTGCGGTGACTGACCAGTGACTGACCCGCACTGGTGCTGTTTCACAGGGAGCACGAGTCAGCAAGAAGTGAAGAAAGGCCTGTTGCTAGAGTTTTCTAATCGTTTGAAAGAGGGCATTTTCCAGCAGCACACGCGAGAAGGATCAGAAGTCTCCCCACAGTGTTTTTTTTAAGTAGACTTTATTACAACACAAATACTTAAAATTTCAGTTGTCAGAATCTCTGTCCATCAAAGCTCGCCAGAGATATGCAACTAATACACATTTCTCTGTTCATGTGTCTAAGGGATCTTGGGGCTCCTGTGGGTCAAGTGTTGGGTTGCTAGCCTCCAGGTTGATGGTGCAAACCCACCAGCAGTTCCAGGGGAGAGAGAGAAGAAGCTGTCTCCTTCCCCGAAGCTCAGAAGGCCTAGGAAGTAGCAGTCCCTGTGAGCCAGAACTGGCTCAAAAGCAGTGTTTTATTTTTAAATCCAGCCCTGGTGGTGTAGTCGTTATGCACTTTGAAACCACCAGCAGCTCCAAGGGAGAAAGACTGAACTTTCTACTCCCATAAAGAGTTGACTTGATGGTGGTGAGTTTGATTTTCCTATCTACCATGAACTTGGACAAGCTGACGATGGTGAACCAGGCGTCAGGGACAGGAACCCTTTACCCAGTTGTCCCTACGGTGACCTACATGATGTCGAGTAATGTCCGAGAAGCTGGACCACATGGAGAAAAGCATGGAGTCACGACTGGTGGAAGGCCTTTTAACAACCTGTGATCGGCAGATGCATGACAACCACTTAGGTTCCGTAAAGAAAGAAAGGCTTGAAGCAGAACACAGGCCCCAGGCTTCGTGACAGATCGCCATTGAGCGTCAAGAAAACAAAACTCCCAACTGGCTGACAAGACAGCATCACAATACACAGAAGACATGAATGCTGTCATGGTCTCCTTTCCCCTGGTTCCACAGTCAGTGCTCACGGAGGGACAGCCAGAACATTCAAACGACATAGTACCCTGCACAAATCTGCTTCACGAGGCCCCTTTAACGTGCTAAAGAGTAAGGATACCCTCTTGAAGACGAAAGTGTACCTAACTGTGTTAGTCTGGGTACTTTAGAGGAACAAATCCACAGAAACTCATGTATAAGAGAGAGTTTTATATAAAGGGTAAGTGCACATCAAGAAAATATCCCAACCCAGTGATGCCCAAGCCCACAAGTCCAACATTACCCCATTGACCCATTTGTCCAACACCAATCTACAAAGTCCTCCATCTCACAAAACAGATGCAATGATGCTGACTGCAGGAGGAAAACTGAAGCAGTGAATGTGTAAGCATCTCAGCGCTGGCAGGGGTCTCCACATGGGTGCTCCAGCACCCAGGGCTGCATCGGGGTAGGTCCATGTGGCTTCTCCTCAGGGATGTCTTGCAGGAAGTGAGCCTTGCCAGCTAAATCAGGGAACTGGCTAGAGCAGCTTCACCCTGGTCCAACCATGAGAAAGCAAGAGACCTGAGAACTAGAAAGGTGAGGCTCACCGAACCATTTCTCTCTCTGCCCTTCAATTAACCCCACATATGTTTATCGGCCAGGTTGACCCAATAAGCTAACTACCTCACTGACTCAAGCTGTGACATTTTCAATTAAGTCCTATGCATGTGAAAGTTGCCCAACGAGTAAGGAAAACGGGAAGAGAATCGACGCATTTGAATGGAGTCCCTGGTGAAGAGCATTGGAAGACCATTCTGTCAGAAGAACAAATAAATCTGCCTTACAGGATGTATTAGGCCAGGATGATGAGCAAATTCAGACTCTCATATATGTGTAAGAGAGAACTTTATATCAAGGAGTAACTGTATATCCAGCAAACATCACAGCCGAATCCAACTCAAATCCTTAAGGCTGAAACAAGTCCATAATTCCCTCTTCAGACTCACGCAGTCACGTGCAATGATGCAGAAAGCAGGAAGATCACAGGCCAGTGATTGTAAAGCCATCCAAAGTCTATGGCAACAAGGCAGGGGTCTGTGCAGCTGAGGCTGGCCAGCAAAGAGGAATGCGACGGCAGAGAGAGAGGGGGAAGCTCCCTGGGCCCACCTGATGAGAAGGCCATGCCCACAGGGGGTGCCGTCAGGCTGCGACCTGATTGACAGGGTAGACACCACCCTATACACTTTTATATCTCTTTAAGTTGACACACTATTATGTAACGACCACACAGAAAGTACAACTAGAATGTCCCTTAGGAGCGAGGATGGGAAATTTTTTGTCTCCTACTTTGGACACTTTATTGAGAAAAGACCAGTCTCTGAGAAAGGGCATCATATTTGGTGACGTGGATGGTCAACTCCAAAGAAGAAGACCATTAAGGAGATGGACTGACACAGACGGACACAGTGGCTGCACCAATGGATATAATGCCTAAAAGCAGTTGTGAGGATGGCCCGGGACCAGGCAGCGTTTTGTCCTGTGGTGCATAGAGCTGCCCTGGGTTGGAACCGGCTCAACGGCCCCAACAACAGCGACATAAAAATGTTCCCATGTACCTGAGCGTAAATAATGTATCCCTGTTTTTCCTTGTCTGAGTCATGGGGGTTCAATGGTGGGAGTCTCACCTTGCATGTTGGAGACACAGCGTGTGCCCATGGCCCATGAACCCTCACACACAACCACCTACGCAGACTGTGGGCGGAGTGGCTGAGTATTGCTACGATGCTGAGCCAGTGTCCATGGCACTTCCAGAATGAGACAGATGAAGAAGAAAGGGTTGGTTATCCACTTTTGGAAATAAATCAACCAGAATCCAATGGATTGCTAATCCATTCCTATCCTGGGAGTCTCCTCCACTCCCCATTGTGAGCACGGCACTGTGTTGGGCTGTAGTTTGTTCTGCTGTGTAAAGGGTAGCCTTTAGCATGTTTGACTCAAAGGCTGCTAACAACAACAAAAACAACAACCTACAATTACCCATTGATTCCTTGTAAGGAACTGCTTATCCCACAATCATGGTGGCTTTCCAGTCTGAAATCTGGAAGACAGGTTGGAAAGTCAAGAATGAGCTGATGTCCTGATCTTCAGCCTGGGAGCTATGGGCCAGGATGTCTACATTCCAGATTGGAGGCAGGGATCCTCCTCTCTGGGAAACCTCATCTTATGTCTGAAGACTTCTTTCTGATTGGGTAAGACCCACCCAATGGCCAAGGATAACCTGCTTTTCTTAAAGTCAGCTATTTGTGAATGCCAATTGATATCCGCAGAATACCTTCACAGCAAAATCTACTTGAGTGTTTGACCAGATACCTGGGCGCCATGACCCAGCCAAATGGACACCAAAAGTATGGTCTGTGTTCCTTTCTCAGGACTGCCACCATGCAGTCCCACAATGGAAAGAGGCTCCCTGTGCCATGGAGCGGAGGCATGACGTCTGAAGCCATGCATCCATAAGCACGCTTCTTCCAGAGACTCTGTGGGAAGACATCCCCTGTCTCTCCGGAGTCCTGGTGGCCCCTGGAGTTCTGTGGCTTATAGGTGCACAGTTTCTATCTTTCCCTCCATCCTCCCATGTCTGCTTGCCAAGATGTGTCTTTCTCCCCTCTCTGATAGGACACAAGTCATATTGGAAGGAGCCTTGCCGGCCATGTGGAAAGCATTGGATGGCTAGCTAAAAGGTTGGTGGTTCAAACCCACCAGATGCTCTCAGGGGAAAGATGGAGCTATCTGGTCCTGTAAAGATGGGTGTGCTTAAAAACCCTAGGGACTTGCTCTCCACTGTTGTTTAGGGGTTGCTATAGTTTATTGTGCCAGCCTGGCCGATAAATACAAGTAGGATTAACTCAAGGGCATTTGCTCGGTGAGCCTCACCTTGCTTGTTCTGTGCCTCAGTTTAAAGGGGTACACTACCTGTGGGATGCCTAGCCTGTGGACTGTGTCACTGTAAGGTGAGGTCCCTTTAAGCCCACACGATTGGAATGTTCATCTCTGGAGCTAGGGACTGACAGTTGGGGACCTGCCTTGCTGTTTGCTGCCTGGGTATATATAGCCCAGCTCTCTCTACAGAAGGGGACTGGCAACTGGCAGCTCTCAAAACTTGAAGGACTGCTAGTGTCTCACTGCTTTATAATTTAACTGTTAATTTCTTGTTTTATCTATCTGTATATTATTTAATGGTTTATTTCTTGAATTATATATCTATCTTTATAAATATATTTTTATATAATTACTAGCAATCTGGTTTGTCTCTCTAGAGAACCCTGTCCAACACAGGGGTGAACCACTCTCCTCTGTTGTTTAGGGGTGATTCAACAGCAATGGATCAAGTGAGTAAACCATATAGAATTTAGACCCTCCCTATGCCAGTAGGGTGTCATGTTAACTGACAGCATTTTCAAAAGGCAGTTTCAAACAATGTCACCTTCAGGGGCTAGAATGCTAACACATACTTTGGGAGATCAAGTCAAACCAAAGAAGGAACTCAGTACAGAAGTATCTTCCACAAAAGTGTCATTTTTCTATTACCTTGGACATATTTAGACATCTTGATTCTTGTCCCTTTCGTTAGCACTGTTTGTTTGTTTCCCACGCTCTCTACTACTTTGGTACTTTCTGTTAAACATGAGACCTGTCTTTGAAACACGGAGTTCATTTCTCAGGTGGCAGAGCCCTGAGGGCAGCAGTCGCTCCTCAGGAGAAAGACGAGGCTTTCCAGTCCTGTAAAGAGTCACAGTCTTGGAAACTCATAAGGGCAGTGCTACGGTGTCCTGTAGGGTCGCGATGAGTCAGGACTGACTCAGTGGCATCAAGTGAGTGGGTGAGCCCGATGGATGGTGAGAGAAGACCTTCTTGGCTCAGCCTTCCCTTGAAAGGCAAGATTATGACACAGACATGTGACACAGTGATGCACGGTTTCCCCTGAAAGAGCCACACCTGTGTCCTTTAGCACACTCTGGAGGCCCGTGCACCTTCCCCTGCCACCGGGAGAGGACCTCAGCCTCTGTCCATGGCTCTGGGTCCCAACAGGCCCACGGCCACATCGTAGGTGGTGTGACAGGAGCCTTAATCTGACTTATGGGTGGACATCACAGCTCCAGAGTGGACGCTATCGACGCTTCCATTTGGCCCAACAGTGCCCACTATGAAGGAAAGCCAGGGTGCTCAAGGAACTCTTTGAGATGCCCTGTAATCTCTGGAGGGTTGTGGGGGGGCACTTTGCAGTGATTTTGTGTCCCCTCTCCCCTTTCATCTTTCTTGTCCCTTCCCCACTCCAGTCTGCTGCTTCCCGTAAAACAAAAACCATTACCAACAAGTTGATTCTGATTCTTAGCAGTCTTATACAGTATTTATGATGTTGCAGATCTTTATAGGGACACCTTTCTATCCTGCAAAGCTTGGTGGGTTTGAACTTCCAACCTTTCAGTTGGTCCAACACTTACTGAAAAGTATCATCAGGGCTCCTTGTTCTTCAGTGACATTATTTGCTCAGCATACAGATTGAATTAATATGGTGAGAAGACACAACCCTGAGATATAGCTTTCTTTATTCTTTTAAAAACCCCTTTTCATTTAAAGCACACAGTATTCCCGAGTTCACACAACTGCCTTAGGATCCATGGACAGGTTCCACATGAGCACACGTAGATGTTCTTGAATTCCCATTTTCCCCAACGTTACCCATATAGTTTGTTGTGGTCCATACAGTCAGCTGTCTTGGCATTGCCAATAAAACCCAAGTACCCTATATACTCGTGTATAAGCCGAGTTCTTCCGCACATTTCTTATGTAGTTCTTGTGGTAAAATTAGGTGTCTCGACTGATACTCAGGTCGGCTTATACTCGAGTATATACAGTAAGTGTCTTTCTTGTATTTTTTCTCCTTTCAGCTAAGATCCATCGGACATCAGTAATCAGATCCCTCATTCCTTGTCCTCTTCTGAATCTGACCTGAGCCTTTGGCAGCTCCCTGACAATGCACTGCTGCAACTGTTGTTGGATGATCTTCAGCAAAATATGACTCACGTGTGATATTAATGATATTGTCTTATAATTTGAGCATTCTGTTGGCTTATCGTTCTTTGGAATTTGTACAGATATGAGTCTCTGTTAGTTGACCATGAGCTGTCTTCCAAATTTCATGACACAGATGGATGAGTGCTCCCAGTGCTTCATCAGCTGTTGAAACATTTCAGCTGGGATTCCTTCAATTTCTGGAGCCTTGATTTGGGCTTATGCTTTCAGTGCAGGACTCCTTAGCAATCACTAATAATAAGATTTTTTTCTGGACCAAGTGAAAGAAACCCAATATCCTTTTGAATTTCATTATTTGTCCACGCTTCCTTATGTAGGGAAGTCTTGCCATAGGACTGCATAGCACCCCAAGCCCACGGGCTGGTAAAGTCATTCACACTTGTGGAGGTGAGAGTTCAAAACAGGGTCCCCACCATGTTGATTCCCTCTGTGGGTGTCTGTGTTAATGCCTGCTGTCTGCCAGAGACTCTGGGTGGTAGGAGAATCTATTCCCCTCATTCCCATGTGTGCCTGTGTCCAACTTGGTCTTTAGATGACTCAGAGGTGTTTTGGTTTAGGACCCACTGGGCTGTGGCATGACTTCCTTAATATCATAAACAAGAGTGAGCCATCAGTTCAAGGGCCAAGATTTCCACACACAATGGGCATGATTCAATCCATACAAGTTTTGACTCTGAAGAGTAGAGGGTATGTGAGTAAAGCTTTGCACTTCTTATTTGTTTCTGTTTAATCACCATCCATGGATTCTGAGCATTCCACAAAGGAAAAGAAGGGGGTACAGTTCCCAGACATCTCTGGGTGTTCATACGGCACAGCAGGAAGGAGTGTTGTCTTGGAGGGCTGAAGGGCAGAGGAAACCTCCCCACTGCACTTGGCTGTGAGCAGAGAGCCTAGTGTGGGCAGCAGAGAGGAGCCCCCGAGCCTGTAGGATTTCACACCTACAGAGAACAGAGATGAGGAGGTGGGGGATAGGGGTTGTGTGCTGATTCCAACTCGTTTCTCATGTGGGGAACTTTCCCCACATAACGACATAGCTTAGGAATTTACAAAAAGAACAAGAAAAGTAGCACAGATGCCCGAGGCGTTGCCGTGGCAAGCAGACATGATTGCAGTTGCAGCCCCTGCCTGCTCTCCTCTGGCACCTTCTCTCTGCAGAGATGGCCATTGGACAAGCCAATGGAGGGTCATCGTTAAGCCCTGCACTTTGATAATGTCTCCCGTTCATCTGACGGCTTCTGAAGGACCATGGGTGATGACAGGATTTTCCATGCGCGACTCTTGGCTCTTGGGAAGGTTGCCCCAGGTTGCCGTGACTCCCATGTTTGCAGGCCCCCTGGCCTTGCGCAACCCCTCCTCTGCACCTCACCCCTCCTCCCTCATTAGGTGGCCTCCTCAGAGCCCCACCCCACCCCACTCATGGCTGCTGCCCCGTCTTCTTCTGCACACATTCCTCCTCCTCCTCCTCCTCCGTTTCTCGAGATCTCCTCACACTCTCACTCGTCAAACCCATGAATGGTTTTTGCTCTTTAGAAAATACTGGTTTTCTTTTATCAGCACACAAAAGTGAGTCCAAAAGTGGTATTGCTACAAAACCGTGGACACCGGGAGGAAACAAAGGCTCGTTGGGACTAGCCCTGGAGGGAGAGGGAGTTACATCTTGGCCCATTAGTTTGAAACTACTAGTCACTCCGTGTGAGAAAGACGAGGCTCTCTCCTCCTGGGGAGAGTAGCAGTGTTAGAAATCCACAGAGTGGTTCTGTTCTGTCCATGGGGTCGCTATGAGTGGTCATCAACTAAATGGCAGTGAGTTTTCAGGGTTTTTTGAAACATCAAACTGTAAAATTGGGATTTTCTGCATATCCTCCATCTAGGCATACACACTGCCGATGGAGTTGTTGTCTCTAACCTTTCCCCAAAGAAATCATCACTCTTGGATTTACACTGTGCCAACACGGTAGCTTAGACATCCTTTAGGCATCCAATTCGTGTTCCTTTAGAATGTGCTTTGAGTTTGGGTAATGCATAGCAATCTGAAGGGGGGAAAGTCAGGCTGTAGAGGAATGGGAGCAGGTGCATTGTGTGTGTGTATTATAGTGTTTTTTTCTCCCAACAACTCTCCTGGCCTTTCTATCACCCAATGCAGCTTTCCATTTTCTTGAAACTTCCTCATAGTGGGGTGGTTAGTTTATTGTGCCCACCTGGCCGATAAACACATGTGGGGTTCATTGAAGGGTGGAGGGATAAATGGCTCGGTGAGCCTCACCTTTCTAGTTCTCAGGTCTCTTGCTTTATGATGGTCACACCAGGGTGCAGCTGCCTTAGCAGTTCCTGCTTCAGCTTTCAAGGCTGACTTCTTGCAAGACATCCCTGAGGAGAAGCCACATGGACCTACCACAATGCAGCCCTTGGTGCTGGAGCAGCCTTGTAGAGACCCCTGCCAGTGTTGAGATGCTTACACATTTACTGATTCGGCTTTCCTCCTGCAGTTGGCATCATTGCGTCTGTTTTGTGAGATGGAGGAGGCCTTTGTGGATTGGTGTTGGGCATGTGGGTCAATGGGTTAATGTTGGACTTGTGGCCTTGGGCATCATTGGGCTGGGATGTTTTCTTGATATGCACTTACTCTTTATATAAAACTCTCTCTAATACATGAGTTTCTGTGGATTTGTTTCTCTAAAGCACCCAGACTAATGCAGTAAGCATGCCATGATTGTTCTATGTTATTTGAGAAAATCTTTCAAGATGACCCCTTTGCGATCCCACAAACAGTGGCCATGACCTTCTGAGGCCTCTCAACCTCGTATTGAACTGGCCCCGCAGATCTCTTTGGAAACAATGGTTGTGATTGATTTTTTTTGAAGGTGCCCTGATGTGATGCGGAGAAGTGTGTTATTGAGAGACTGTGTCTGCCGTCATCCACTGGTTGCCGGGACATATTCAAACAGGTTTTGGTTAGGGGGGAAATGCACATAAACTGGAACTCCAGGAATCCCTGGTGGTGCTATGGGTTTCGTTGAACTTCTAACCCCCAAATTGTCAGTTCAAACCCACCACCCATTCTGTAGTAGAAGTAGGAGGCTGTCTGTTTCTATAATTATTTGTAGCTTTGGGAGACCCTACACAGGGTCTCTAGGAGTTGACAGTGACTCAATGACAGTGGGTTTGTTTGTTTATTTGTTTGGGAGTGTTAGAAAACCTACTGGTCTATGCTCCCAGTTACATTTCACCAGATGACATGAGAACTCAAGGACTCAAACACCCAAAATACACGGGGAAAAAACCCCAAACTCAATAATTTGGTTGAATTCCCATCGTAACTGAATGCTTTTCACTTATTTTCAAAGACAAAGTCCTGTGGTACCAGCAGGGCCATTTTGAAGAAGCAGTATTTTCCTCAAAGACATCCTCAAACCTGCTGGATATTTTAAAGGAAATCCCTCGTGTTAGAGAGTCCTCTGGTGTTCACCCACACAGCGAGCGATAGAATCGTGAGGCCGTGGTTGACGTGACCAAGCAGACGATGCCGGCTCCGGCTCCGGCTCCTGGGGGGTCCGTGTCAGACAAGCAAGAGCGGCTGATTCCAGGGGCACCGGGGCTTCTCGCGCGGTTTTCCTTTTCACCTGGTTCCTGAGTTGGTGTGTGGGTTTATTTATTTTTCATGGATTCCTGCTGGCCCCAGGGGACTTACCTGCAGTAAGGTAGATAAACGTGGTGGGCTTGTGTAACAGGGCTTTGATCAAGGTCTTACCAGTTCAGTCATGGCTGAAGAAGCAATGCAAACCCGGATTTGTAAGCTGTAGCGGTGCCTGGACAATAACTAAAACCACAAACCAAACACCCTGCCATCAAGGCAATGCCGACTTAAAGCAACACTGTGTGTTTCTTAGAAGGTAACTGCTTATGGGAGTAGGAAGCCCCATCTTCCTCTCTTGGAATTGTTGGAAGTTTCAAACCGCTGACCTTACAGTTAGCAGCCCAGGGTGTTACCACTGTGCCACGAGGGCCAATAACTAGAATGGAGGAAAGACTGATAGCACCTGCTGGAAGCTCAGCCTCCCCTTAGCAACCAAGGGCAGGACACATGTTGCAAGCAACCACATCTCTTCAGTGATGGTGTGCGACGGCCCCACTGTGTGTCTGTCTCTCCCTAGTGCTGGCAGTATTCCCCAGCAGCAGTCCCCTGAAAGGGCTATCTACACCTTTTCTGAGTCTCCCATTCTAAGGCATTCACACCTCCATTCTCCCAGTTGGATTACCATTTACAAATTTGGGTCTGTTCAGATTTCCCTATGTGGGGCATGACTCAAATGGCTTGAGCTAGTTTGGTGCCCTGCTATAAATGAACACCAGGTAAGATCTTGATTTTCAGCAAGGCACCAAGGAATCTCCAAGGGGAAAACCTCCCAGTGTTCCAGTGGCTGTAGGCCTCTTGGGCCTTCTTTCCTGTTGCTGCATCAAAGACTATCTAAATACAGGTGATAAGCTTGTCCTCCAGAATGTGGGTTGCAATTCCCAGAGCCCTGCTGGTGTATCAGCTAAGTTGCTGGCTGCTCATCCAGTGACCCAAAGTGTAACACCACTAACCACGCCGTGGAAGAAAGACACGGTGGTCTGCTGCCACAAGATTCACAGCTTTGCAATCCTCCGGGCAGTTCTACTCTGTCCTCGACCACTCTTGGTAGGTAGAGTCCACCGGATGGCAACTGATTTGTTTGTTGGCTTGTTTGTTGTATACCTGTGGTTATCGTCCCACTTGAATATGGATTTCCTTTGTTGTTTTAACAAGAAATATGTTAGGCCCAGTTGTCTAGAGAAACAAATCCAGTGACATTGCTATGTGTGTAAGAAAGCATTTTATATCAACAAGTAAGTTTCTATCAAGAAGGCATCCCAACCCACCCCAAGACCATATGTCCATTGCAAGCCAGGACCCGATTGGGCCTCACAGAGATACAGCTGATAATGCAGAAAGGGGATTCAAAATGCAGAAAGACCACAGGCTGGTGGGTGCAGTCATTTGGAACCCAGGTTGGTGGAAATGTGGCAGGATGCCCACAACTCTCAGGGTCTAGCTGCCTACCTGAGGCCGCCATTGGAGGCAGAATCCTAGGAAACAGGAAACAAAGTCAGAGAGAGGAGAACTCAAGAAAGAGAGTCAGAGCAAGTGAGTGAGTAGAAGAAAGAGAGAGAGAGAAATCCTAGTTTCTCAATGAAGCACCCTCAGGCTGTGACCTACTGGACAGGTGGGTTCCTCCGTACCCTTTCATACATCTTCAAGTTGGCATCAAGTCATCAAACTAACACAAGGCACCAAGAGTGCAAGATGTGTCTGAAATCAATGTCTTAGATAAACAAAGAACAGAGTCTAGGGGTCCAACCAATCAACAAGGGGATCGATAGATAGCATGACTCAGGGAGACCTTCAAGGACCCAAGAGACGGAGGCTGAGAAGATGCACAGACCACTATGCCCCGAAGCCAAGAGGAAGCCTACAGTCTGCAGTCTCTGCCTGAATCCAGACCTTCATCCAGAACCAGGAGAGGAAGTCTACAGTCTCTGCCCGAATTGGATTTCTAGGCTCCTGCGGGCTGAGAAACCACATGTGTGTGAATGAAAAACACTCTCTGCACCAGATAGCTCCAATGCACGGTAGACCGAGGAAACGCTCAGAAGCCATTTACCAGAGACAGTCCCCACCAGAAGGGAGGAGGGCCAGAGGGTTTTCTTCTGCGTCCATTGTTAACTGTTGGGCAAAATTTCAAAGGGTGCTTTTGAACACTAGGATGGCTTTCCCTTTAATTTATGTCTTTGTCCTTCTGGACGAAATCTTGTTTCTAAGACAAAAGGCCAGAATTAATCTCATCCCCAGTAAGCTCGCCCAAGGTGGCAAAGCCAGCTTTATCTGCAGAGAAACACACACCAAGTTGACGACCGGGACTCTGAGAGTCTCAGGAGTCAGGTCAGACAATAACAGTGGTGGCGGCCTCCAAGGACTGACGCGGCCTGCCCAGACTTTCACAGGCTTGGCTTTCACCGGTGCAAGCTGGGGGCTGGGCATCCCACAACTGAGTTGGTTTGCCCCTGGGCTTTGGTGAAAGTGTTTCTCTCTGTGACTATGGGGAGCTCCATTCAGTTCTGCTTCAGTGGGACTTGAGTCCAGTCTAGCGCCATCTCTAAAGCCAATTACTTATGAGAAACCATTCCATGTCTCAAAAATCCATCCAACTCAACCATTTCCATCAGGGACACCTGGGAAGGGTATGATAATGGCACTGGCCTCCATTGCCCAGCTTTCCCGATCTTGGTTGGATGCTGTCGTCATAAGACGACGGTGAGATGGATTGACCCAGTGGCTGCAGCAATGGACTCAGGCATTGGAAACCTTGTGAGGGTGGCACATTCTTTCGTGTCTAAGGTTGCTATGGGTTGGAACAAACTCGATGGCATCTAGCAACAACAACAGCAGACATAAGCACTTATGGTGTAGTGGGTTACGCCCTGAGCTGCCAACCACAGGTCAGCAGTTCAAACCCACCAGCTCATCCACAGGAAAAGATGTGGCTGTCTGCCCATGTAAAGACTTCCACCCTGGACAACCCAAAGGGGTAGTTACTCTGTACTGCAGTGTCACAGCCCACTGGATGGCAGTGAGTTCGCTGTGAGCTTTGGAGAGACATAAGCTAGCTGTCTCCAGAACTGATCTTGTGGTTGTCTGTCATGGTCATAGAGCTCGTTCTGATCCAGAGTGACTCCTGGGCTGACACCTCTGTGGGAACAGATCAGTCCGCAGGCCTTCCCGGCTGGGTTCCTTCCACCTTTCTCTGGCTAGCAGTGGAGCAGACACTAAGCCACTGGGCCAGCAGAGCTCCAGGCGCCCTGCTGCCTCCTTATAGCCAAAGGAGGCTGAGTTCTCCCCCTGCTGATGAGCTCAGGGGGTTCAGGAATTCCTGAGACTCCGCTTCTTCATCCATGAACAAAGAAAATGGCAAGAGCACAGGATTCCAGGAGCTGCAGGCTCCCTGGCAGCACAGTCCTATCATGATCCCCACAAGCTGGGTTTGGTGGAAGTCCGCAAAAATGTTCCACTGTGACACGTTATCTGCATCAGTATTAATAAAGCATCACATGCGGTACAAGGCCTCACCCTCCACTGATGACAGAATCAGGGGTATTATCACTGCCTCCCACGCCCGCGACTTCCCTCTTTCCAACGATTACCCGAAAGAGCGGCACACACACACACACCACACACAAATCCCCTTTGAAAGGATAAATTAGCAACTTGCTCCTATTTTGTTGAAATACCAGTAACTATTCATGTTAAAGGAAGGCCTTGGGATTAATGCTATGCTTTTTAGCATTGGGGCTAAAACAAGACAACGTTTTCAAAGGCAGATAATTGTTATAAAATCCATTAGAGTGCAAAGCTATATTTGGGCTAGCGTCTGCTTATTACCTTTGAGCAAAGGTGAGGTTGGCCCTTTAAGTGGTCTCCAAGTGGCAAAATGCCAGCTCTTTGCTGGAGCCTCCAGGCTCTCCATCTTGTGGGTGGAGAAGCAAGAAAAGTGGCAGCCTGACAGCAGTGATCTGGGAGAAGTGACAATTACAGGTAGAGAGGGACTATTTCTGTGCTAAATAGGTTAATTTTTGGCAGAGGAGCTTTCTCTGATCGAGTTAAGTTAATGAGGCTTTTACTGAATTAAACTGAGTTTTTGCAAAGCTTGGGGGGGGGCGGGGGGCTGTCAGGATTCTGCCAACAATAGACACTTGAAGTTTGGGCAAGGAGAGAGTAAGCATCTCTTGAATAACCAGGAGTTACTCTGAGAACCTTTCAGTGGCTAGGCAGATAGGATTAAGGACGTGAACTCATATTTTAGTGGCCAAGCACAGTTTTAGTTTGATAGACAGCATTCTGGCTCTCCCTCTCCTTCTCCTTATTTCTCTGCTGTGTGCTGTTTGGCTGAATGGAGACCATCCCTGTGGCCATGACCTTCCTTGGAGACAGGGTCCTCAGTCCACACAAGGCCACACTGGAGCAGGGGGATGGAGATGGTGGGAGGAGGACATGGGAAGATGCACCAACAGAGCACACGGCCAGGAACCAGCAGATGCTGGGGGGGTGGGGAGGGGTTCCCTCCAGTCCTTTGAGAAAGCTCAGCCCTGCCCATAACTTAGATTTGGGCCCCCAGGGTGATGAGAAGAGAGGTGTCTCTTGTTCTAGATCATTCACCCTGTGGCAAAGTGCTCAGCAGTCCTGGGAAAGGAAGACAGAGGATTCTGGGGAAGAGGAAGTCGATGTGCAGAGAAAGAGGAAGATTATGGATCACACGGTGCCACTCTGTATAAAGGGACACAGAGTCCCCTTTGTGGCCTGTGCCCAGGCCATCTAAGACTGTTCTTCTGAAAAGGTGTTCTTTATTGAGCAACTCACGCGATGAGCTCTTGGTGGCTCAGTGGGTCAAGGTGAAGCATTGGGCTGGTGACTACAGCGTCCATGGTTGGAGAATGAGGTATCGACTTATTATAACCAAGAGGAGTGGTCCACACCTGGCATGTGAATCCACATGCACACACCCACACAGCACATGAGGTGCTGTGGGGTCGATGGGAAAGGCACACACACACACACCCACACACACACGCATGAGGGAGGGCTAACAAGGTACCATGGCTCTCTGCTCCTGTAAGAGCCGCAGTCCTGAGCACCTTGCAGCGCAGCTGCACGCTGTCTGATTGGACCACTAGGACTTGGGAAGTAAACGCCCGTGAGCATCTGCTCACAGGTTACCAAAGAAACATCAGTGCTCACCTCAGACTCTGCTCCAGAGACTCTTCCCACACACAGTATTGGTCTCTTATTCCGACCCAGGCATCTCTGCCCAGGTCTGCTCATTCGTCACCTGTGGCCCATCTCCAGTAGGTGGGCGTCCCGAGGGAATGAGACAGAAAGTGTGTCCTCTTGTGTCCAGTGATTCCAATAACTATGTCACTGGTCCGCGGACTTGCTGATTTTACAGCCCAGAAAAATGTCAGCAATCCCCCAGATGGGGACGTGGGTGAGGGACTGAGCAGAGCAATCAGCTCTGCACTGCTGAGAGGAGGAGAATGTGGACACCTGCAGAGATGTGCACACGTGACAGGTGGACGTACACACCTGCCCAACAGGCTGACACACGGGAGAGGTGCTGTGGGATTATGGGATTAGGGTGCAGACACAGAGATACCCACCCACCCCAACATACCTAACACGTGGTCACACACACACACGCACACTGCTGTGGGGTTGATAAGAGGAGGACAGATATGTGGAATTACACACATGAGGAATGGGTTGAGTAGAGCCAACAGCTCAGCACTGTGGGGCTGATGGGGAGAGGACACAGCCTTTGGATAGGCACACACATGCTATCACATGGGCACACACACATGCACAAACACAGGCTGTGCACTCTGCACACACGTAGCCCAGAACACGGAGATCCAGGACTGTGACAGTGCCTGGAGCAGGAACAGATACAGAATTCTTCCTGGGCATGGGTCGTGGCCCTGGTATGTCTACAGGGTGTGGCGCTGCCAGGATATCACCAAGTTGGTGGAGCACCATCAATCGAAGAACTGTCCTGATTCCTGCCATTTGTGCCTTTGTCTGAGCACCACCCCCCCACCCACCCCCGGTCTGGATGACATCTCTAGAGAGAGCAACATCAGGGGACCAACAAAGAGCCATGGAGAGGAAATGGATGGAGTCTAGGGGGTTCATGTCACTCGGAGCCACAGTCCACGCTCAGGGAAGCAGTGGTCAAGAAAGCAGCGACACGCTGCCTTGGGCAACTCTGTGGCAAAATGCTCCTTCGGCAGTGTTAAGTAGCAAAGGTGCCCTGCCATCTCTCCAGTGGCCTGCTGTACCTGGGAAAGCTGGACAAGCAACGGACCTGGAAGAGCTTGAAGAATTGATGCCCGTGAAGCAGGGTGCTGGTGAGGGAGGCTGGAACTACCGTGGACCGCCACGGGGGCAAACAAACACATCTCTCCCAAAAGAAGCACAGCCAGAGGGCTGCTTAGAAGCAAAGGACGGCAAGTGTGTTAGTCTGGGCACTTTGGAGAACAAATCCCCAGCAACTCACGTATAAGAGAGAGTTTTATGTAAAGGTTAAGTGCGTATCAAGAAAACATCCCAACCCAGAGCTGCCCAAGCCCACAAGTCCAACATTAACCCATATGTCCAGCATCAGTCCACAAAGTCCTCCTCCATCTCACAAAGCAGACGCAATGACGCCGGCTGCAGGAGGAAAGCCAAGTCAGTGAACGTGGAAGCATCTCAGCACTGGCAGGGGTCTCCACACGGCTGCTCCAGCACCCAGGGCTGCATCGGGGTAGGTCCATGTGGCTTCTCCTTGGGGACGTCTTGCAGGAAGTCAGTCTTGCAAGCTGAGGCTGGGAACTGCTAAGGCAGCTGCACCCTGGTGCAACCATCACAAAGCAAGAGGCCCGAGAACTCAAAAGTTGAGGCTCCCCGAGCCATTTATCCCTCTGCTCTTCAATTAACCCCACATGTGTTTATCGGCCAGGTTGGCACAATAAACCAATGATCAGCGAGACTTCAGCACATGTGCTTTGGACTCAGTATGGGGGTGGGGACCGGTCCCCGGAGAAGAACACCATGCTTGGTGAAGCAGAGGCACAGCAGAGAAGAGGACGACCTGGTAGGAGATGGATGGACCCAGTGGCTGCAAATGTAGCAGGGGTTGTGATGGTCATGGGTCAGGACTGGGCAGTGTTTTGTGTCAGGTCCCTGAGACTCAGAGCTGACTCATTGGAACCTACCAACAGGAACCACAGTGGCATCTCCATCAGCGCTGCTGAAGCCGTCACACAGAGGTGCATGTGTCAGATGCACTGGTGGCCAGATCCTGAATGAAGCTATAAGAGGCCAACCTCCCCGCCCCTCATGCTGAGAGAGGAGAGGGTGCCCAGGTGGCCTGGACTACTCTCTGAGGCATCCCCAGGGCCCCCAATGCACTTATGTGGGCATCAGAAGAGAAGCGAAAACATAGTAGGACCCTAAAACAACACCACCCCCAGTTTGCATGCTATGAAGGTTGTGATCCCAAGTTACCAGTGTCTGCAGCCCGGGGAGATGCTCCCCCACCGGTTTGCAGCTCAGGAGTGCTGTCTGTCCAAGGGCTGATTGCCTCCTTGGGGACCCTGTGCTGAGAGGCCCCTTGTCCAGGGCCGCTCCCTTGCAGTACTTGAACGTACACCAGGTGGCGGCAAGGAAGCATGTAAAAGCTAGGAGCCTTTCACAACTGGATTCCCCTAACAAACGGCCGACTGCACTAACCCCTCACAACCAGCAACTGTTAGATGTTGTGTGGGTTGAACTTTTCCTGGGGAGGCAAGGGCACATTTCCTCCTGGGCTCCTTAGTCCTCCTCTGGTGGATTCTTCTTCTTCTTTTGGCAAAAAGTACAGAATCTACCCAGAAGTTAGACTGTGGTAGCTAAAGGCCAATGGGTGGTGGTGGTGGTGGTGGTGTGTGTGTGTGTGTGTGTGTCTAGGGATGTCTGCTCATCTGCATTTGATGTCCCTGGTCCCATGCTCCTTTTGGGAAGCTTTTCAGAGGGATGAGCTGCCATCCTGACTCAGGCTCTTCCTGACGCTGCAAGTGACTCCACACACCGGCTGCTTCTACCTCACCCCGCAGAGGTGGACAAATGACAGAAAGGGACTCATAGTCTGCCTTCTCAGGGGATGTGCTCTGAGTGACTGGGGGGCAGTCAGCTGTGTCTGTGGGGTTCAGAAGGTGGTGGGAGGGGGTCACCAGGCATCCGTGCTTACATCATTATGGGTCATGAAGTGATGGAGGCCAAGGGGCTGAGTGGTGTGAGGGTGAGGCATGGTCCTTGTCCCGGTCTTCTGTTATCAGACTAAAGACCCCCAGAGCGTGGGGGCTTGTGATCTATCAAGTGTCCCAGAGGTTCCTAGTTCACACCTGGAGAAAGGGAAAATCCATCGCCCTCTGAAGTCCTGAACAGAGGTCTTGGAAATGAAGGCAGAGCAGCATGGGTCTGTCTTACTCTCCAGGAGATCCTCAAGCCAGGTCAGGATCAAGGACGAGATCCAGAGGGACCTGGCTGTGGTTTGATGCCTCCTCCCCCTCGTGACAGGAACACTTGAGATGCAATCAGTCACTCAGTACTGGCTCTACGGTGGGCAGGTGATCAAAGGAATCCTGTTCCTTCCCTGGTCTGTATATTTGTTAAGGATTCTACCTCTTAATTCCGTGTGTGTGTGTGTGTGTGTGTGTGTGTGTGTGTGTGTGGCTTTGATCAGAGAGACTTTTGTTCCAACTCACAGAGATCCTTTAGGGCAGAGGAGAACATCCCTCTTGGATGCCCAAGGCGGTCGGTTCTTGCCCCTGGGCATTCTCTTTGGAAGCCACCGGTGATTCCAAACACTGGGTTAGCAGCTGAACCCTAAATTGCCGAGCTGGGGGTTTCTTGTTAGCAATGACTCGAAGGACAAGGGGTCAGAGGACCTTAGGAATCTTATTACCCCCCCCCCCCCACGGATTTACCTGCAAAAATGACGGTGCACAGAGGGGGAAAGACACAGACGGGCCGGGTGGGCGAAGGAAATCCCATTTTTGCTCCTCAGAGCAGCACTCCAGCCCAGGGACAGACCGCAAAGCACACCTTCATTGATGGTTTGGACTGAAGCTGTGTCTCGCAGAGGTTTGTAAAGGCAGCTCACAGAAGCGTGGCCATGTTTTTTTTTTTAAAGGAAGAAAGAAGATGGAACAGAATAGATCATCAGAAGGTGAACTGTCCAGGTCTGTCTCACATCATAAGGGTCAATGTTGTGTGAATCCTTCCTGGTGTGGACTTCCATGTAAAACTTCCTGCATGACAGTGGGTGGGTCATCGCAATAATTGGAAGGCACCCCTCTGCACCAGCTCCCTCTGCACACACATTTAAAAAAGGATCCAAGATAAGCGAAGAGAGCAGGTAATGTTCATGCCTATAGCTTATGGAAAGGATTGGATTATAATCAAACCAAACCAAGCCACTGACATTGAGTCACGCTGTCGGTTTTCACCCACAGGGACCCTATAGGCAGGGTGGACACACCCACAGGGACCCCACAGGCAGGGTGGACACACCCACAGGGACCCCACAGGCAGGGTGGACACATCCATAGGGACCCTATAGGTAGGGTGGACACACGCACAGGGTTTCTAATCTCCCCTGAAGCAGACCACCTCATGGTTCCCTTCTGGAGTGGACGGTGTATCCAAACCTCCGACTTTTCAGTTAGCGGCCCAGTGATTTACCCACTGAACCATCAGGTCCCCTGAGGGATTCCTCATCCTCCTCCTTTCTTGATGACTACCCAGGGACCTGGGGTCATGTGGGAAACGGAGCTGTTCCGGAAAACGAGTGGGAGACCAATGGGTTGAGAACGTGAGGCATGTGTGTGCAAGGAGGCAGGGTTGCATCTAGGAACCTGGGGGACGGGGGAGAGAATGAATGGGGTTCTTTTGTGGGCCCGTGTTAACTGAAGGACTTCACATTTGAAGAAGCTATAGCACAAGGATCGGTAGGCTTTAGTCCAGTAACTCCGATCCATGTTCATTAGTCCTGCGCGCTTCTTAAAGTCATCGACCATTTCCATACTGGGCTGCTTTCATTTTGCTGCTTCTGGTCCTTCTGTCTGAAGCATCGTCTACCCATTGTTGTTGTTAGGTGCCTTTGAGTTGGGTCCAACCCCCCGCCCCACAAAGAAATAATCCCTCATCTTGAGCCATCCTCACAATTCTGTCTGAGTCCATTGTGGAGCCTGTGTCGATCCGTCTTGGCCAGCATCCTCCTCCATTTAGCTGGCCCTCTACTTGGGTCTAGTTGGTGGGTGATGATGCTTAATTAAGTCAGTCCTGATGATGCTGGAGGAAAAGGGCATCCCAGCGCTCCTTTGTAGTGGGATGGGCTTGGGAGAGACTGGCTGCAGGACAGGACACCTTGGAGTAAACGTGGTTATTTGCATATAGACCACTTGGCATCGTTGCTAAGCTCCATACTCTTGGGCTGTGTTCTGGGGGAATGGAAATGGGTACACCTTGGGGACTTGCCCTCCAATGTGCGCTGTCCAAGTCATTCTGGTTCTTGGTCCACAACCACAATATTTCCAGCCCACTGTTGTGAGCATGTCTGTTAGCCAGGAACTGCCCCAGTAAGGGTGGGAACGGAGGGATAGTGCGGTGGGAGCTGGCTGTGATGCACCAGGAAGGAGACACACTCATCCTTTTCCAGGTGTCAAACATTACCTCTGTCTCTTTAATTACTTCTTATTTGGGGTAGTTGGGTGTTTTTGTGCCAACATGACTTCCAGAGAAAACCTGTGGGTGGAGTTTAGTCTTTCAATCAGGTCTCATCTTGATTGGAGGGTGACAGATAAATGGCTCTCTGGAGGCTGGCCTCCCTCTCCCGCTGCTTCACCTTCCTGTCAATGAGCCACTTCGAGCCAGGCTGATGGCAGCCAGAGCCCCAAGGATGCATCCACCGCCATCAAATCTACAAGACTTCGCACCCACTGGCTGGCCTGTATCTTCCTGCAGTCTGTGTCATTCCATGTGCTCTGTGAGTGTGGAGAGGGATTTTATGGACGAATATCAGACTTTTAGACTTGGTCTGGACTGGGTTGGGGTGCTTGCTTGACATTTAGTAACTTCTTGAAATAAAGCTTGCTCTTACACATACACGGGTGTAAATGACTTTGTTTTTCTAGTCAACCTGGTCTAAGTCACATTGCTTATTCACTCATCCTGCCCCTGCATGGGGGCAGTGCGCTTGCTGCATGCTGCCTCTCTGTTAAGCTTGGAAGCATGTAAAGTTACAAAGACACGATTGTACCCCAACGTCTGTGGTTGTTAGTTGCCTTTGAAGTTTGGCATAGGATTGTGCTAGAGGCAGAAGTCAATTTGTGTTCACACCAGCTTCTCTTCTCTGGAGGTGGTCCTTCATCCTCAGAAACTACCAACCCATGAGCCCTCAGACACAGCCTCAAGCCCACGGTCACAACAAAACCACAAGGAACCTCTGTCCTCAGGCCAGTCAGCCAATGAGCTGAGCCTCTCCCTCCAAAATGGGAGGATGGGATGTTCTCCCTGAGTGTGGCCCCTGTCGTGATTGTGTAAATCCAGACAGACAGACAGACAGACAGATAGCGGCAATGCCTGTGGCCTCTGGCCTACACAACTGGGTTCATGTGTACTTCTCACCCCAGTGGAATGCAAAATTCGGGAGAGCAGGGACCTTGGGTCCTGTGTTTGCCCCGGGTATCCCTGGGCCTGCATCCCACCAGCCTCGGGATGGGCCGTCCGCAAACACTCCTGAGGTAGAAGAGCTATTGCACAAAGGTAAGCATGGAGTTCTTCAATGGCCAATGAAGAGTTTGCCCAAGAACGCTTCTTCTCATCGGGTAGATGCCTCCCAGCGATGGACTCTCTCTTTCCCGGTACAGGTGCACAGTCTCGCACATCTATCCACAACAGCTGCTCACACCAGCCTGGGCAGCACCCGCCGCAGAGGAAGAACCCAGATTACGTGCGCACTGGACTCCGGGAGAGAGGGATGAGCCACTTCACCTCTGCCTTCAGGTTAATCGCCCCGACCTTTCCGGCAGGGATCGTAAAAGTGCAGACTAATCACCATCGATAAAGCATGTGGATAATGAAGAAGGCTATAGAAATAATGACGATAATAATCTTCTGTCTTTGGTTGACAGATGGCGCATGAGCAAGGGAAAAGTGGCAATCTTCCCCTCTTTACCCCCATGACACGGAGACGTTCATGGTTATGTACTGTTCTTTGACAACCTTCCCATGGCACCGCGGACCTTTTATTACCTGGGACTCAGACCCACCAAATTGTTCCCTCCTTCAAAGGCAGCTATCCCAATATTATTTTCAAAAAGCCTATTCTACCAGGTTGGAGTAATTTTCTACTTTTCACTCACCTGCAAGTGGCAAATTGTCACCTTTTTATTAACAGTGCTCCTTTGTGTCGGAGAAGACATAAAACACGCACTCAAAATGACGAGAGACTGGTCCGTCCAGGTGGCTGTTCAGAGCAGGTTAATTGGATGGGCATGGCTGAGGATGCTCGCTCTGGGCTTCTGTTGCTGAAGGAGAGAAAGAAGCTCATTGACCAGGGTCCTGATGGCCTCTCTATCCTCTGGGCTGCACTGAACTGGTTGGGCAGCAGGACACTCAAGTGCTGGCTCTCTTATAGGACTGTCTCCATGGAAAGCATAAGGGGGTGGATTTGCGAATGGTCTTGCCATCATCGTACTGCATCTAAACATCACTTCCTATGACTTATTTCCATCCCCTTGTTGCCTTTACGTGAGTGTCCCAGAGAAAAGTGCTGTATAAACTCAATCGGAAGAAAAATGATCCAGGAGTATTCCTTATTTCACATCTGTGGTGTTGTTAGGGAGTGTTGAGTCTTCTCGGATGCATGATAACACACAGAACGAACACCTGCCTGGTTCTGCACTGTCTCCATGATCCGCGGGGTCTTTGAGACCCTGTGTATGTCGAAGGACTTCCAGATGGGCGGCTCATCTTCCAACACCCACTCAGTCAGTGCTTTCTGTTGTGGTCTGGAGCATTTTCATTGGCCGATTCTGGAAAGTCGATCGTAAGGTCATTCTTCTTAGGCTGGAAGCTCTTCTGAAACCTGTCAACCATGGGTGACCCTGCTGGTGTTTGAAATACTGGTGACACCGTGTGGTCGATAGACTAGCAGACAGTTGGTGGTTCCCATCTGTCCCATTCTACAAATGGTGTTCAAAGAACATGGTGGTGTCAGGAGACATTTAACCAAAAAAACATGGAAGCCCTCTGAACAATGGGACCAACTAGTTCTTTTAAGCAGGGAACTCCCATGATCTTCTGGGTGTGTGAATGCAGCCCCCACCTTCTCTTACCAATGCTGCCCTCAATCATGGCCAGCCTCATTTCAAGGTTAGTATATTGGGTCAAGGTTGAATTCAGGGCTGTCCATATTTCCACTCTTCCGTTCTCCATCCATTCTTGTTATCCAAAGCAAGAGAGGATGCATCACCAAGACTATGTTTGATGGGAGGGTCACGCCGGCCCTCTGTCTTCAGGAGACTTATAAGTTATGAAGTGCTTCTTTTCGGCAGACGTGAGGTTGAAAATGAGGAGTCATAAGAGAGCAAGACTCAGGATGACATGACAAGAAAAAAAGTATCACTCTCTAATACGCCCAATTTGAAGAGGTGCCAGTAAACTGGAGACTTGCTGGTTTCTCACTATCACTAAGAGGCTATCACTAAGAAGCAATTTTCTCAGAGATGTTTTGTGCCCCTTCTAATACCCAGAAATCATGCAACTCCAGGTCTCTGTTTCAAATGCTTCGGAAATAGGATTTTGCACACAGGGAACTCACAGTGGTCAGAATCTCATTGTGCTATAGGAATCCCAAAGAGCTCTTCTTCGGGAAGGAGAGAGATGTTGTTTTGTAACGAATCAAAAGCCCAGAGCAGGGTTCCCCCACCACTGTTTGATGTCCTTGGTCATGCTGTGTCCACATAATTATAAGGGCCCAGAGAAAACGCAACCTTCCCGAATTGGAGGGAATGTTTCATAGAGCCATAAAGGCTGCTCCCATCTATCCTCAGTCAACAGACAATAAAAGGGGAATGTGGCCTACTGACAATGACAGTAGGGCTTTGGAGACAGGCATGGCAGCAGTGGTGGACCTGTCAATCAGGCCCCTTGGTTTTGGTCTTTCTAGAAGGCTGAATGAATGGAGATCACCCTGTTCCCCGTTTTTGCTTCCCACAGACCCTGTGTCATGAAAAATCACTTCATTCTAAAGTCAACCAAAGCACAGAGCAAATCCTGCATTAAATGCAGAGGCATTCATGGTAGGAAAGAAGCTGTCAGTTGGCCTCCTGAATTTAGGGAAACAAGGGCTTGGCTGTCCCTGGCATTACTTCTGACCCTGGCATTCTTCCCGTTTCCCATGGAGGTACATCAAGCTCCTCCTCTTAATTGATTCCTGTGGTTCTCCAGTGCCCTCTTAGCAGAGAAGGCGTCTGTATCGAAATGCAACATATGAAATAAGACCCTGCCTTCACCTTCTATCTTCCTCACTCTGTTTTATTTTCCCTTGTAGGATTCATCACCAGCAGCCTTGTTACAAATCCAACTTGGCTTTCTCTCTCTCTCTCCCTCCTAGAATCTAGGCTTTCTGGTGGCAAATAGATTGTCACTTTGAGCGCCATTTCCCGAGGGTCACCGTGATGCCCGGTGCATGGTGGGGACGTAGGAAGTATTTGTGGGCTGAAACAGATGGCTTGTTCAAAGTTGTTGATGCCTCACAACAACGTTCTCTTTATTATTTGCTGAATTTAGTTTTTACTCTGCCTTACATCTCAGAGGAAGTAGTCAGCCAAACCAGGAGTCCCCAGGCTTTGCTACCAGCCATGGTTGTAGGCCGCTACCTCAAATGTGTGTGTGTGTGTGTGTGTGTGTGTGTGTGTGTGTGTGTGTCCAGTCCACCCAGAGGCACCTTGGTAGAAAACCTGGTGATCCACTTTGGGAAAGTCCGCTCCTGACAGCGCTGTAGCACCCATCTCTGCTTTGCTTCACGAGGTGCTGCTGTGAGTCACGGCTGACCCAGTGGGAACTAGTTGGTGACCCAGTGGAAACTAGTTGGTTGGTTGTCTCCAGCTTGTTTCCTATATTTTTTCCTACAATTCGGCAGACTAGACTATTGAATGTAGCGTTCCCAATTACACTGAACAGTGAAGTGGGTAGATAGGCTGAGGCTGTGAATCTCCATGAAGGAGGCAGCCTCATCCGGCCATGTTACATGTTTATAAAGATGCCCACGGCCATCAGCTCCATTCTGACTCATAACCGCCTCAACTGAATTTCTGAAGCTGTGAATCCTTCCCCCGTGCCATATGTCTGTCTACAAAAACAGAAAGCCTCTTCATTCTTTGATGTTAGATGTGTATCTACAAAACGAGGAGGGGTCGTGCATGTTACATGCACATATACACAAACAGAAAGCCAGTTCTTTCCCCTGGGAGATACTAAAACAGAAAACCCACTGCCAGGCAGCTGGTCTCCAGACACAGCAACACTCTACAGGCTTTCCGAGACTGTCGTTTTACGGGAGCAGACAGACTCGTTTTCCTCCTCCAGAGCAGCTTGTGGATTTGAACTGCTGACCTTGTCGGTAGCAGCCCTACCAGCGCTTAACTCACAGTGCCATCAGGTCTGCTGAATGAATAGAAGTGAGAAAGAGGGAAAACCCCAACAACAGAGAGGAACCAATAGAGCAGAAGTAGCAAGTTCAGCTATGCCCACCCCCAGTGGAGTCGCCTCCGATCCACAGTTGCCTTTCACAGAGTTCCCGAAACGGCAAGTCTCTCTGGGAGCACACATCCTCATCTTTCTCCTGCCGAGAAACTGGTGCGTTTGAATGTCCAAATTTGTGGTCAGCAATAGAGCACCTGGGAGGAAGAGGCTTTCTAGTCCCATAAAGGTGGAGGGAAGCTGGGGTAGAAAGGGAAACCTATTATAAGGATCTTCATATAACCTTCTCCCTGGGGGGTGGACAACAGAAAAGTGGGTGAAGGGAGATGTCAGACAGTGTAAGATATGACAAAATAATTTATAAATTATCAAAGATTCATGAGGGAGGGGGAGTGGGAAGGGAGGGGGAAAATGAGCTGATACCAAGGGCTCAAGTAGAAAGCTAAAGTTCTGAGAATGATGATGGCAACAAATGTGCTTGACATAATGGATGGATGAATGAATTGTGATAAGAGTTGTATGAACCCTTAATAAAATGATTTAAAAACAAAAAGAGTGACAGTCTCTGAAACCCACAGGGGCAGTTCTAGCCTGTGCATCAGGGTCCCCATGGGTTAGGATGGACTCAGGGGCAGTGAGGTTTAGAGCCCCACGCCTCCCCTGCAGCACTGCCAGGGCTTCTCATTGTGGTGCTTGGGTGCCTTCAGGTAGGTTTGGGCTTGCTGAGTCAGCCATGGCCCATAGCAGTGGCCTGGTGTTTTACAGGGTGGTGTTGGTGCATAGGTTTCTACTGACTGTCATCCTCAGGGAATAGTTAGCCAGGCCTTTCTCCCAAGGACCTTCTGGGTGACTTCAAACCAACAAATTTGGTTAACTGTGGGGCCTTTAACTATTGCTCCTGCTCCACTAGGTCTCCTCCCTGGTCCACGGGGAAAAAGAAACCATCTGGCCTTGTCTGTGTAACCCAGGATAATGACCCCCCCACCCCTACCATCAGCCCCACTGCAGGGAGCAGGGTGAAGGAGGGGACTGTGGATGGCTGGTGGTCAGGACTAGCCAGGGGACTCAGTCTTGGCCATGCGTCACATACATACTTAGTAAGGAACTGGGGAGCGGCATGTCCTTTTAACAACGTGAGCATGTGGGGAAGAACTGAGTACAGCCGTCCGCATCTCGGAGACACTGGCAACAAGGAATGTGACATCTACACAGGGCACCAGCATTCTTCACTTTCTGTTTGCATAAAACCTACCGGCTAAACAGGAGCAGTCCTGCCAGGCTGTCGGTTAATATTTCATGAGGGGTTGTAGCTATTTTAAATATGCATGTGTAATTATATTCCACCAATTTGCTGCCCTTAGCATCTTATTAGCCCCATTAGTGCAGCGGTGATCTTAACAATGTTTTACAAAAGGGCACTCGCTCGTGCCCAGGGAAATTGACAAATCTAAAACAAGCGTTGAAGAGTGAGAAATAGGGCCCCGAGTTGGGCCATGCTTCTTGAGATATATTTGAGATTGGGGTGCTCGTGGGAGGAGCCCTGGTGGTGTAGAGGTTCTTCAAGGCAGTGCGAACTGCAAGGTCAGAGGGTTGAAACCACTGCCACTTCCTAGGAGAAAGATGGGGCTTTCTGCTCCCCATAACGGTTACAAGCTTGGACACTGACAGGGGCAGTTGTGCCCTGACCTATAGTGTCAGTGTGGGTTGGCACTGACTTGACAGCTGTGAGTGTGGGTACTAAGAACACGTCAATGGCCTTCAGGTAACTGTCCCAAAGGCCACCGCTTCAAGGTCCCTGGGAGCACACAGGGCCTTGTGCTTGGCTATTGACCTAAACGTTGGTGGCCAGAACCCAACCAAGGGCACCTTGGAAGACAAGAATGGGGCTCTGCTTCATGCAGGTCATGGTCTTAACCATCCCATGGAGGGGTTCTCCTCTGCTTACATGGGGCCGCCACGGGTTGGAATCGACCCAGCAACAACAACGACAACATGCCTATCTTCAACAGAGCATGTGAAACAGCTGACGTTTGTAGAAATACTCCCCACATTGCTTCCCAGCCCCGGGCCCAAGTTCCAGCTGAGGCTGTGTCCAGCTCGCCACCGGCTCCGTGGTGGATGGGGAGCGTGGGGAGCGTGTGTGCTCCGCATTTCCCAGCATTTCCATTTTATTTTTCAGAACCCAGGCTCTGTTGTTTGTCAGAAAGCTCAACCACATTTCATTCCTAGTGCGGCTGATTCCTGAGCCACTTCTAAATAACCTTCTCATCTTGGGCTATCACCTTGATCTTGTTGGAGTTAGATTTAAGACAGAAGTATATCTTGTAGGAACTGATTTCTGACAGATACTCGGATGGCAGAGAGCCGCGTCTCCCGTGTCTAATAGAAAGCCTGGATTGTGTAGTGAAGGCTCGCTCACGGGCTGTGAAGATCTTCAGCACTCCACCACACATCTTGAAAGCCACATAAAACACGCCGGCCTGGACGCTTCCCTAGAAATACAGTGTCGGCTAAGCTCACACCATTTGCATCTGAAGTCTGAGCGAAGTCAGGTGATGAAATGGATGCCCAATGTGTGCCCTCGTGAAGAAATCAGGGGTTTGGTAGCCAGCCTGCCTGAGTTCAAGTCCCACTGGATGACTGGTTGGCTCTGAGACCTCAGATCGCTTACCTCTATGGGCCTCCGTGTATTAATCCACAAAATGAACATTTTCCCAATATTGACCTGAGAGTCCCCTTTTGAGGATTAGATACACTGGCATTGACAAGTGCTTGGAATAGTACCTGGGACATAATTTAAAATCCTGTGCATCCTTGTGGGGACTCTTCATCTGCTTCAATGCACCCTCACACCTTTTACTACAGAAATGTCATTTCCGTGATGGCCCCTTGCTTACAGCAGCAGTGAACAAGACTCCAGGGGAGGGAAAAGGTGGCCATGCCAGCATCTTCCAAAGCTGCCTGCTCCTTGCGCTACTCAGCCTGTAGAGAGACCAGTGGGAGCCAGTCCTCAGGCAGCTGCGCGTTCGGAACTAACAGAAAGGAGCCCCATGGGTGCAGTGGGTTATGTGTTGGGTTGCTAACCACTAGGTCAGCAGTTCAACTCACCAGCTTCTCTGAAAAACAACAACAGCAACAAAAAACCCACACACACCAACACCTCACTGCCAAGGGCTGCTCTAGCCTGTGCTGTCCTATAGAATCACTATGAGTCAGAGGGTATCTCGGCAGCGAGCAGCTAATAGAAAGGAGCTCCGAGGGTGTTGGGGGTCAGTGTGGGTGGTGGGCTCTGTGCATGGTTCAAAGTGATCAGTCGCTCATCAGAAGAATGAAGAGGATGTCTGCTCCCATGGAGACAGACAGTCTTTGGAACACCATGCAGGGTCACTATGAATCAGGACCAACCCAATGGCAGTGGGTTTTAAATGAATATAAAGTAGTTAAAAAATATTCCCACCATTCTCCCACTTAACACAAAGCTCAGTCCCATGGGACCTCTTTCTGCTTGTTTTCTTTCAACACCCAGAGCTAATAGACTGCATATTGGTTTCACTGGCACCAAACCAAAACGCCAAACTCAGTGCTATCAAGTCAATGCTCACTCCTGGTGCCCCTGGAGGACAGGGTGGAACTGCCTGCATTTCCCACACTCTGACTGCTGATGGGAGTAGAACACCCTGCCTTGCTCCCTCATAGCTGCTAGTGGTTTCGAACTGCCGACCTTACAGAGAGCAGCCCAACATGTAACCACTGTATCACCAGTTCCTTTAGCTGGAACTGGGATCAGAACAATTTTGAGATGGAAGAGCCAGTCCTGCCCCACACAATGATTTTTTTTAAAGAAACATTTAAGAGCCATCAATATATTTTTTACAAATAAGGGAAATCACCATTATCTGAATAATATCCTCTAAAATTGTTCAATTTTACTTCAGAGTCACATGTGTGTCTCCAAAGAGCTGCATATGACTGGGGAGCTGCAGTCTACTGACTCCCGAACTAGAACTAAGTCAGGGAGCCTTTATTTCTGGCTTGGGTTTGAAGGAATTTGTGTTAAACTAACCAAATAAAATGTTACCTGTTAGTAGCCAGTTCATGGGGTATAAACTTGGGATTATCAGTGTGCAAATACAGTTCAGATTTAGGGAAGAATACACTGATTACATGCCAATCCTTCTTTAAAGTTGAATTCTTGTTCTCTTGTGCGCCAGCTCAGTCTTCTACTTGGGCTGAGTTTATACAGTAGGGCCATTCTTCTGGACAAATTACAAAACCATTTCCCTTGTAGTTCTGCACAGGATCATCTGCTTTAGTGATGTTAATTGGATAAAGGAATTGAGGATTTAAAGAGCACTGTCAAGCTTCTGGCTTGAGCTGGAATTGGGTGGGAGATGGTGGCATTTAATAAGAATAGGAAAGATAATGAGGGAGTAGAGTATTGGGGAGCTGGGATGCCTTCCTCAAGATGGATGGCTCTTGAGGTGCTGGTGGCTCATTCGATTGGGATGTCATCTACCACAGCAAAATAAATACCAACCCAGGACAGTATACTGTAGCCACAGTCAGCTTCCAAGAATGTTATCTTTACGGAAACAGAGTGCAACCTGTTTCTCCCATGAAACTGTGAGCGGGATCAATCCATCCACCTTTGGATAAGCAGTTGAACCCAAGCCACTTCACCACCAAGCCTCCCTAGCTGTGTCTACTATGGTGTAAATCAAAGAGGCACAGAAAATGAGCAGTCAATATTGTCAAACCATCCCTAGATGGCCCCCAATTAGCATGCATTCCAGTTTCTAAAGGAAGTACCTTTGTGTAAGAAAAACAAATGAGTTAAGACAGTAATTTGTCTTTTAGCTAGCCACCCTCTAACAATTCTGCTTGCTTTCTGGGTCATGGGTCATGGGGAGGAGATGAGTCAGTCAGGGTGCAGGGTAGCAAAAATGAAACATACAACTTCCCTCTAGTTCTTAAATGCTTCCTCCCTGCACTAACATTATCCCAATTCTAACTTTAAAATTTGGCTAGACCAGAGGATGTACATTGGTACAGATAGAAACTTGAGACACAGGGAATCCAGGAAGGATGATCCCTTCAGGACCAGTGGTGAGAGTGGCGATACCTGGAAGGTGGAGGGAAGGTGGGGTAGAAAGGGGGAGCGATGACAAGGATCTACATATAGCCTCCCTAGAGATGGACAACAGAAAAGGGGGTGAAGGGAGATGTCAGACAGTGTAAGATATGACAAAACAATAATTTATGAATTAGGAAGGGTTCATGAGGGAGGAAGGGGGAAAATTAGGAGCTGATATTAAGGGCTCGAGTAGAAAATAAATATTTTGAGAATGATGATGGCAACAGATGTACAAATGTGCTTGGCACAATGGATCTATGTATGGATTGTTATAAGCCCCCAATTGTACAAGCCCCCAATAAAATGATTTTTTTTAAAAGGAGGTTCATGGATGCAGAGAAGTGTGGTAATTAGAGTCTGAGCTAGGGAATCAGGGTCAGGGTCAGGGCAACAGCCTACCCAGTCATGCCCACCGGAAAAAGAGCTAAGGCTCTTTGACTTCAAACACTGACTTAGAAAAAATTAAAATAAAATAGTTATAATAATGCAGATGCATCAATGCTGCTTGGTATTGATGGCAAGATGTGCATAAGAAAAATTAATTGCCTATAAAAGAGAAGTAATGATCAACTCGCACTATCTCCAGCAGAAATAGGGAGAGGAATTTTTTACCTGTCTAGGCAAGATTGAAGTATTATAAGTTCTGCCTGGAGGCAGAGGGATGACCCAATATCCCTCTTGTTGTGTTGAAAGGCACCTGCCACAGAAAATCCCAGTCACCCGAGCCCCTGCTGGTCATCTTTCACAGCCTTGTCCTGAGGACTCAGTGTTGTTGCATTTAATATCAGGCAGACAGATTTGCCTCAAAATGATCTGGCTTAACTTTAAGTTAGACACCACTGATATGCAAGGTCATGGAGGAAGCACAATCAACTGAACACACGCCCAAAGTGATTGCTTAATCATTAACATCACACAGGATGGTCATTTAAAGCAATTATTTTTACGTTTATTGATATATAATTCACATATTATATAGTGAGATAGTTTAAACATATTAAAAAGAGTTTTGCAATTTTTTCTTATTCACTGTGCTCATTATTGTTGGCTCCCCATTTCCCCTTCCCGTCCCCTGCCATACCCCAAGAAATGATTAATCCAGTTACTGCCTCTGTAGGTTTACTCATCCTGAATGTTATATACAGAAAACATACAAAAGCAACAAATACAAAAACCCATAACAATAACAAAATAAAATAGAGAAAAACCTCAATTGAAAAGAAGGCAGAAAATAAAACGAAAGCAAACTTAAAATGATACAGCGTTAAATTTTAACCTCACCACGTTTGCATTAGTCTCCAATGCATTCTGTCTGACAGCAAAACCATTCACATCATGGGTCAATGATCAGAGGGGATTTGCTGGATGCTTAAGCCAGTGGGGAGACCGCAAAGAGATGCCGGGCTTTTCCTGTCCCCTGTAGTCTTCTGCAAAGTGGCTCTTCAGAATTTAAGCTCTAATACTGTCTTGGGTTTCATTGTTTATAATCCTTAGATCACCCAGGGTGGTGTACTTCTTCTGTGTAGACCGAGTTGTCCCCTAACTTAGATGGCTGCTGGTTTTAAGACAAATCTCTAAGACCCCAAATATGGTTTGTTCTTTTAGTCAGGCACCATCTGAGTTCCTCACCACCACGCTTTGCTGTAGCACCCATTTCTTCAGAGATCTCTTCATGAAGGTAAACATGGAGGAGGGCCATGGCAAAAAACGAATGGTTCTTTGGTTAGGGCTACGATTAAGTTTGTGCTCAGATTCCATTTATGCATCTATGCTTTAATATGTGTCCCTGGTCCACTTTAGAGACATCGTTAGCATTTTATTGAGGAGCATTATGAATATCCCCAAGGGACATATGGTAATTCTATTGATAGTATCATTAATTTAGCCAATGTTATAGAGTTTCTAACACTGCTTAGAAAACAAAAATGTTCATAGACAGGCAGCATTTGGGATGAAGAATGCATGGGTTGTTGACCTGTAGGAATGATCATTTTTGCTCGCAAGGTGTGGAGTATAACCAGGGTCCTAGAAATCACATGCTTAGATGAGTGACTCTGACAGGGAATCAGAACTGCTCTTTCAAAGCACCAGCAAAGTCTGCAGAGGCTAGGAAGCAAGCTCACGAACTGTTTTCCTCCTCCATAAAGCACGGAACCCAGAGGTCTTGGGGTGCTGTTCCTGAAGTACACGTGCACGTGTTTTAACTGCTGTGCATGCCTCCTATTTGAACTTGGACATTAGAGATTCAAAGACTTCATACGCATAGAGCACGAACTATTATATCGTAGCCTCTCTACCTTGTGGTCATGTACTCCCTCAGTAAAACACGTAGGGAAGATCAGGAATGCTCGCATCTAAGGACTGCACCACCTGTGCTGTTTTTCAGTTGGTTTCTGTTTCTCTCACAGGAAACCAATCCAACCCAAAACAAGCCAAGCCAAGCCAAGCCAAACCAAACCAAACCCACTGCCATCAAGTTGACTCTTACTCACAATGACCCTAAAAACTAGAGTATATAGGTTTTCTGAAACTGTAGATCTCGATGGGAGCAGAAAGCCCCACTGGAGTTGATGGTGGGTTTGAACTGCTGACCTTGCCTTTAGCAGCCCAATGTCTAGCCCTCAGTGCCACCAGGGATTTTTTTTCCAGTGGAAGGAGTCAGTCAGTTTAAGCTCAGTTTCCCACAGTCAATATGTTTAAAATTCTGGGATTTCCCTGGTATGTTATAAAGCAGGAATAGACCAACTCTCATCTCCAGGCTAACTAACTTCTATAATGACCAAACTCAGAGGGATCCTATAGGGCAGGGCGGAGCTGCTCTGTAGGATTTCTGAGGCTGTCTCCCTCAGAGCTGTGGCTTGTCATCACTGACCTTGTGGTTAGAAGCTTACTGCAGGGCCACTGCTGCCCCAGTTTCCTTGGGCCAGAGCTCTGCTCATCGGTGACATAGCTGCTCCACACTGTGATGGAGAGTTGAGTTTCTTTGTGAACGAGAGATTATTGTACACATAATATAAAATATTTATAACCTGGCGTTTTATAGAAGTCTGCTGACCCCTACCAGAAGGAAGGAATTGGAAAGTTAAGCGAGATGGGATATTTGGGGTCAACCTTTTATGCACAACCTGTTCAGCCACACTAAAAAGGTAGAGCTACTTGTGGCTCACTTTGTAAGAGATATTTTGATGTGCTGTAGGAAACCTAGCCCTAGTGATTTTGTTGATGTGGCAAGTGCTTTCTGTACAATTTGTGTACCGCTTGCTGACACACCTGGTTCTTACTAAGTCACCCGCCAAATTAGCATAATGTAATTATGTTAAACACTAGCCTGCTGGTTCCTGAGCCTCTGTAGACTGTGAAGCTAGAGATGGGGGAATTGACACACCTCCGAGGCACTGATGAAGTTCAGCTTCTTCTGATTGTCCTGATTACTTCGGTTTGGGAAGAAAGGATCCCCAGCTCAGTGAGGGAGTAAATGTGTCCCAGGTGCTAAGGACATCCAGATTCTGCTCCAGTGAAGAAACCACATTTGCAATGAGAACTGTGGTCGCGATCAATCGCTGCTAATCTCCTGTCGTCCTCCAAGCTCCATAAAACTCCCTCAGACCATACTGGCATTGAGTGGAATATGACTCATCGCGAGCGACCCTACTTAAGGTTGCTGAGATGGTTAGTCTTTATGGGAGCAGACAGCCTCATCTTTCTTCTGCAGAGGGCTTGGTGGGTTTGAACCAATCACCTTGGGATTTGCAGCCTTGTGTTCACTCAACAGCAGTTAGGGTCTATTAAGCCCTGACATTCAGCAGAGTTGAGTCATACAGGATAGGGTTATAATAAGCTCCCGGAACCTGCCAGTTCTTAACCCTCAGCACTGACTGATAGGTTTGATTCCTCCAGAGATGCATATTGTTTTTGTGTCTGTTGACTTGTTAGTTTTCCCAGCGGGGTGGAGGTGTGCAGCTGTTCTGACCTCTTCTGCCACATTCTCAGAAGAAAGGCAGATGTTGACTCTTGTTAAGTTTGCTGACTCCCAGCTGTCACATCTGAGCTGGCCCCACAGCCCTGGCTACTGCGCTTGCCAGTTTAATGAACTCCTGGCAAGACTCCACCTCTCACTGGCTTCCAAGATTCCTCACCCCTGACCCTGGCATTCTGAGACCCTGGAGATTAATGTCAACTCAGAGTCCAGGAATAGGACCTAGAGACAGCAGCACTCCCCTGGACACACTGTGGGACTTGTTTTCCAGGATCCAAGGAGTTGCCTGAGTGTGAATGAGATGGGAAAAAAAAAAAAGAGCATTTGGCAGTACCCTCCTCTCACTTCTCATTTAAACCCATCACCTTCCTGCTTTGTCCAAACCTATTGTCTTGATCTCTTAGATTTAAATTTTTTTCTATTTTGGGGGTCTCTGTAAGAATTCCATTTGGCGTGGCTGATGGTTTCCTCGTGCATCCAGAAGCCTTCCTCTGTCCTTTGGAGAGCCCTTCTTCCTAAAGTAATCCTATACACTGGCTTGATGAACCGAGCGAGTAAACAAACGCCTTGTTACTTCCTACATCGAAACACCATGCCCACGGCCTGGCCCTGCTTTCTGCGGTCTCCAGGCCTCTCTGCAGAAGTCCCAGTCCCTGTGCAGGGATCTCTCCAGACACTGACGTGGACAGCACAGCTCTGCCTGCTACTGCATTTCTGGCAACAGCTGTTGCTCTTGTGGGATGTCATTGAGAGACCCCAACACAGTCACCCGTGTGACGGAGCAGAACTGACCCGGGGCTGGTGTTGATGGGAGCAGATCAGCAGGCCTTCCCCGGGTGGGTTCACGTGGCAGGCGAGCACTTAACCGTTGTGTCACCGGGGCTCCTTCCTCGATGTACCATCTCCGCCTCCACTTTCTCTATACAATCTTCTTGAGTGTTGGGCTCGAAGCAAGCACACCTACTGCCATCGAGTCAATCCCAAGTCCAGGGCATGCTCCTGCCCAGCGGTTCTCAACCTGTGGGTCGTGACCCCTTGGGGGGGGGTCAAACGACCTTTTCACAGGGGTCACCCGATTCATCACACTAGCAAAATGACAGTGATGAAGGAGCAGTGAAAATAAGGAGCAGCGGGTCATCACCACATGAGGAACTGTCTGAAAGGGTCGCGGTGTGAGGAAGGCTGAGCACCGCTGCTCTCGCCCCTTCAATTCCAAGGCTGCAATCTTTACAGGAGGAATCTGAGTATCACTCTCCCGCAGAGTGGCGGATGGCTTCACACCACGTGCCTTTTGGTTAGCAGCCAGATGCTTCACCCACTGTGCCACCAGGGCAACTGCTTGAGCTCAGAGAGGTTTAGTAAATCTGAGCAGCGATCCGTCTGCCACGCCATCTCTGGGCATGGCCTGGTCACCCGCACACAACACGTTCCTCTCTATCCACCACGCGCTTCCTCTGCGAGGAGCCCTGGTGGGGGGGCGGGCTAGCACTGAGCTGCAGAGGAAGGTCATCCGGTGGAACCTACCAGCTGCTCCGTGGGGGAAGGGAGGCGATCCACTCGAGTAAAGAGGTGAAGCCTTAGAAAACCACAGGGCCGTTCTACTCGCATCCAGGTTCAGGATGCGTTGAGTTGGGCTCAACTCGATGGCAGTGGGTTTGGTCTTGGGTTTCTTCCTCTATGTCTGTCCATAAATATGAATATATATCTAGGTCCCCAGGTATGCTACAAGATGTAAGCCGTCACTTCTTACCTCAGGCTCTCTAACTGCTGAGCCTGGGACCCTCACTATGACCCACGGGGGTCTCCATGGGGATGTTACTGCTCAGCGTCCATCCCACAGACAAGCTTCCACACCTGGGAAGGCCCCCCTTTCCTGTCAAGCATTGACGAGCTTTCCTGTCCGGTCTCCAGCAAGCTCCAGCTCAAACACACTGCTAGCAAGTCATCAATTCCTCTTCCCGGAGGCCCTAAAGGACAGAGTCCAACTGTCCCTCTGGGTTCCCCAGATTGTTAATCTCTATGGGAACTGACTGCCACATCTTTCTCCTGAGGCTGGTGGTTTCGAACTGCTGGCCATCCAGTTAGCAGCCCAACACATAACCCACTCCGCCACCCGGGCTTCTCGCCTACCGTTGATCGTGCACTCAAGGGAAAGCCCACCTCCTACAGCAACTGTCTCCGCATGCTGGGCCAGGAAAGGAAGCACTTGGTAAGTCTCTCTCTGTGCACTTGTGGATCGCTTACACGCATAATAGTTACTGGATTTGTATTTTGTTATCTGGGTACTGATAATGAATCGGAAACTGTTCCTATCTAAAAATTAGTACACAATCCTAATGAAGTTCTTTCTGCAGAATTTCCTCCAAAATTTGGTTTAGATTTTTTTTCTGAATCCATTTTAGCTCTAACTATGCCACAGAAAAACACTCTAAATGTATGATTTATTTCTCCATTATCAGCCAGTTCTGATACAATATCACAAAGCAGAAATCACAACTTTCTCTCCCATGAATGAGCTACTTGTCCAAGAATCATAACACGTTGTTTGGTTTTTGTTAAAAGCCCAGTGTTTCCAGACTTGATGGCCTCAGATAATGATTCATTAGTTTCTCCACAGATTGGGAAGAGATACACATTACAGCTAATATCTATTGTTAGAGCAACACGTGGTTAGATGTAATCACAGTACTGGATGTTCTGTTTTTGTTTTTGTAAGTGGTTAACTTTATAGTAATTGCCATGTTGTTTTAATTATAAATAAATTTTCTGATATTTTTTTTCTCTCAGAGTTGAGAACAAAGTTTGTTGTCCTAAAACTCTTGGCATGACCCTTGAATGGTCCACGGATTTTCGTATTGTTTTGATGAATAGAGCTTCTGCTTTGGGTCACAAGGAGCCCCACTAGTGGTGCAGGTTCATGCTGGTTTGCTAAGACTGTGGTTTAAATCCCAACTGCTCCACGGGGAGAGGATGAGTCTATCTGTTCCCATCATTCTGTACAGTTTCAGAAACCGCATGGAGGCTTGCTTTGAGTTGGAATCAATGGCAATGAGTTTGGTTTATGGTTTAGCTTTGGGCCATTGTGTTAATCCAGGTTAACTAGAAAAACAAATCCAGAGACACTCATATATGTGTAAGAGGGAACTTTATGTTAAGAAGTAATTATGTGTCAATAAAATATCCCATGTCCTTTCCAGAAAACAGTCAAGCAAGCATATACTCTCCATCTTTATGATTTGTTTCTCTACTCCTGGTACCATAATGTGTTAGTCTGGGTTGACTAGAGAAACAAATCTAGAGATACTCATTTATATGTAAGAGGGAGCTTTATATCAAAGAGTAACTGTATATTGAGAAAACATCCCAGCCCAGTCCAGATCAAGCCCACAAGTCCAATACAAGTTCATAATTTCTCTTCAGACTCACATAGCCACTCACAATGATGCCAAATGCAGGAAGATCACAGGCCGGTGGGTAGAAAGTCTTGTGGATCCACTGGTGGTAGAACCACCTCAGCCTTGGTGGCAGTCTCCACATGGTTCCTCCAGTTCGCTGAGTGTCCCAACAGCAGGAAAGGGAAGGCAGAGAGAGAGCGGGTCTGGCCTCCAGTGAACTATTTATCTCCTTTGCACCTCCAAATGAGGTCATCAAGCTGCAACCTGATTGAAAAGCTAACCTCCACCCCGTCATTCTTAATATCCTCAAGTTCACGTGAGATTATGTAACTACCAGAGGCATTTACCAAAAAGCAAGGCTGGCTAAAAGAGCTAGGCTGTTAAACCTCTTTGGTGAAGAGGCAGCCCACGAATATTGAATGAGTTTCCATAGCACACCCAGTGGTCATCATCATATTGAATCAATGTTCGTTATCGTATTGGAGAACATTTAAAACATTTACTTAGCATTTTGTCTTATCTTTTGGGCAAATAGGAAGGAGAGCAGCTGAGACTGCATTTGCAATATACTTAGTGCAACGTTTCATTGTTCTGTGTAACCCCTTAGGTGGATGCCAGAAGTAGAGCCTGCTCTTTATTAACAGTCCCTTACTTCAGGACACACTGATATTCCCCAAGACTCGAAGTGACACTATGCATTATATGGCAGAATGAAGTCATGACCCGAGGGCCTGTCTCAGGTGTCTGTCACAGGGCAGGTCTCTGGGATATCACTAATACTCACAACAACTTTAGAAATAAGTGGTATGCAGCGTACGGTACACATGGTATAACGTCCACTTGTGGAGACATTTTCCACATAGATTATCTTGTTTTGGATTTTGTTTTCCTCAGTAGGTTTATCCTCAGATATACTCTGGGGAGGAACTACTTCATAATAGAAAATAAACGGACAGAAAACCAGTCCAGTGCCAGAGAGTCAATTCCAGCTCATAGTGACCCTAGAGGACAGAGTAGATTTGTGTCCTAGGGTTTCTGAGACTGCAAATATTTATGGGAGCAGAGAGCCCCATCTTCCTCCCAAGCATTAGATCTGGGGTTCCACAATCATGGAAACCCTAAGCAACAGTTCTGTCCTGTTGTGTGGGGTGGCCATGAGTTAAGCTCCGCTCTCTTGATGACAAGAGGCTCCTGCCTGAAGCAGCAAGGAGAAAGTCCACTGCAGTTTTGACAGTAACAGCTCTCAGTGAACATATTATATCATCTTTGTTTGTTTCATTACATTGCTAATTGGGTGAAATTTTGCAAGGGAGATTAGTTTTTCATTCAACAATTGATACACATTTTGTTCACGTCACTGATTGGAATGTCTACACTGTAACATCGGTTATCCCACTTCCATTCTGCTCTCTGTCTCCATCCCTACACCTTTTCCAAATCTTCTAAACATTGTCCTTGGGTCCAGGCTGCCCTTTGGATCTCAAATGCTTGACGATGCTATTGTATCCATACCTCCCTAGTGTTATTGTAGTCTTTATAAGCCTGTTGCTTGATTAAATATTGAGTTGTGCTGTTGCTAACACTGAAGGGTGACTAACGGCCATAGTTTTGGGGTTCCACCAGTCTCTATTGGACCAGTAAGCTTGGTCTTCTTCCCCATAATTTTGTGTATGGTTCCACATTTTCTCCCAGTTTATACAAGACCCCCAAATGGGATCCCTTATAGACCCTGTGTTAGTGGTAGCCAGGTACCATCTAGTTCTGGTCTCCTAGTCATGGAGATCCATGCTCCAGTACTCCAAAGAACTGCTACTCATAGTTGTGTGGATTTATTCTGGGTCCTCTGTTCTATTTCATTGGTCTGTGTGTCTGTCATCTTACCAGTGCCAGAATGTTTTGACTGCTGGGCGGTATCACATGTTCAGGGTCTAGGAACTGTGAGATCTCTTACTTTGTTTTCTGCTTCTTTGCTGGTATTGATTTGTTTATCCAGGGTCCTTTTCTTTCCAAGTAAAGTTTATGATTACTTTCTACATTTTCTTAAAGAAGGTTGGTGGGATCAGGATCAGGATTGCACCAGATCCGTAGGTAGATTTGTGTAGCTTTGACAGCTTCACAACGTTAAGTCTTCCTATCCATGGGGCTTTATGTAGGTCTTTTTTTGTTTCCTCCCCCTCCCGCTTCACTTATTTTTCTTTCTTTAAACCATTTTATTGACACAAGCCTTATATACTATACAATGAAAGATCTAAAATACATGCTAAGAGGTTGCCCAATCATAACCACAACCAATATTTGATCATTTTCTTCATTCTTGGGTGAATTGTTGTTATCTCCTTATTGCCCTCCCCTCCCCCACCCACAACCCTAAGCATCTAATAATCTTGTCACTGCCTCTACAGATGTTCCTATCATGGATTTCATATAAAGAAAGTCATACGAAAAAACCCAGCAGTAACAAAACAAACAGAGAAACCCTAAAAGAAAGCAAAACATCATAAACATTAGAACAAGTTAAACATGTGTTAAGTGGGGAAAACAAATGGCAAGAGATTAAATTTTAAGCCAATCATAGTTGTAGTGATCCATTTTCCAGTGCAGTCTGACTGGAGATAAAATAGTCACACATCTGGTTGAGGGCTAAAGGGAGTTCAGTGGAGATTTGGTCCACATGGAAACTTTGCAAATAGATTAGACCTTTCAAGACCAGAGGATGTCCATTGGTCCAGGTAGGAACTGAAACACATGGAATCCAGGACAGATGATCCCTTCAGGACCAGTGCTGAGAGTGGAGATACTGGGAGGGAGGAGCAAAGGTGGGGTGAAAAGGGGTAACTGATTACAAGGATCTACATATAACCTCCTCCCTGGGGGATGGACAACAGAAAAGTTGGTGAAGCGAGGCATCAGATATTGTAAGATATGAAAAATAATAATAATTTATAAATTATCAGGGTTCATGTGGGTTGGGGGATGGGGAAGAAGGGGGAAAATGAGCTGATACCAAGGGGCTCAAGTAGAAAGTAAAAGTTTTGAGAATGATGATGGCAACAAATGCACAATGTGCTTGAAATAATGGATGGATGTATGGATTGTGATAAAAGTTGTATGAGCCCTCAATAAAATGATTTAAAAAATAGATTAGGTCTTTCACTGTCAATCACACCTCTTACATACTAGGTGTTCAGAATTTAAGATCTAATAAAACTCCCTCTTCTACTCTTGGCTTTTTTATTTACAATCCTTGGATAACACACATGCTTCTTCCATGTGGACTTAGCTGGCACCTCGCTTAGATGACTACTTGTTTTTAGAGAAAGCTTTAATATTGTAGGTAGTATTCTTTCTGATAACCAGGCACCATCTGCTTTCTTCACTACACTTTGCAGTAGCACCCAGATCCTTGGTGCTGACTTCATGGAGCCAGGTAGGGAGCAAGGTCATCTTTCAGTTTCCTGTGCAGTACTTTGGGCTTTCCTTGCATTGTTCTTTTGCTTGTCTCATAAGATTATGGATTGTGATTATGCCTTGAAGTAAAGAAGCTATAGCTTAGTTGTTTATTCTTTTCTAAAGGGAAAGTACCAGTGTATATGAGGTGTTCCAACCTGGATAGCTACTGGGGCATCTAGTTTGTTGATTTTCTGTCTTTCTGTTTCTTTGCTGTAATGTGGGGTTGGACAGAATGGGATATTACAGCATGGTCTGGTCAGGGGGAGGAGAGCTGGGCATTCTGCACATGTTTGAGGTGGGTGCTGTGTTTTCATTAATCCAGCATAAATTTGCCTCCAATAATGTCATTTAAAAACCATCTTTTAGGGCAACGAATGTATAAGGGTGCTTTACTCAATTGATGTATGTATGGATTGTGATAAGAGTTGTATGAGCCCCAATAAAATGATTTATTAAAAAAAACATTTTAGTGGAATACATACAAAAGATCAACATGTCATCAATTCCTACACATACACTTCAGTAACATTGAATACATTCTTCCAGTTGTACAAGGATTCTTGCTTTCTCTTCCCAAATTTCCCCACGGCCATGAACACACACCCAGTGCACTAGGAGCTCATATATCCCCTCTCCTCTCTCAACTCCTGCCTGGGAGATCGCTAGCCCCACAGAGTCCTCAGTTGATGATGAGGCTCCATCCCATCAACTCTGTTGCCTTTGACAGTTATGACATAAGTTAAATATACAAACGTTTCTCATGATTAGTCACCAGGCCTCCCGGGGGGCTAGTGTTACCCTGTGCAGTAACTCAGGGCTCACCCCAACCCCTCCACAGACCCTTCTCACACCAGAACATGCAGACTCCTTCCTGTTGTTGCTGGGTGTGATCAGGTTACTTCCAAGTCACAGAAACCCCACGTGCAGCAGAAGGAAACACTGCCGCCCAGCCCTGTACCAGCCTCACAATGGTTCGCATGTCTGAGCTCCCCGATGCCGCCACGTGTCCACTCCTCTTGGTCACTGCCTCATTACTGTATCAAGCATGATGTCTTTTCCCAGGGACTAATCTTTCCTAACAAAGTGTCCAAAATACAGGAGGCAAAGACCAGCGTTTCAGGAGCACCCGAGCCACAGCTGTTCCACGACGGATTTGTTTTATCCTTTTTGGAAGTCTGGTCTTTTCAGGATTCTTCGCCAGCACCGTAATTCAAATGCATTGATTCCTCTTGGTCCTTCCTTACTCAATGTCCAACTTTCACATGCATATGAGATGATTATGCATTTGAGGATCTGAGTCCTCGAAGTACATCCTTGCTCTTCAACATTTTAAAGAGATCTTGTTGGTAAAGAGGTCTTGTTAGTATCAATTTTAACCTCAGAATGACATTTGGTAAATACCGTTATGAATTCTTTACCAGTAACCTTTTATACATCATGTAAGTACCAACAGAAAAACTGTTTGGTACAGTCGTTTTACACTGAGTGACAGCATCATTAGTTACAACAGGAATAGTAACTGGACAGAGTCCATTTTTGTTGTTGTTTTGTTTGTAATGATTAATGCACAACTATTTTAATATATTTAAGCCATTGATTTTTTGCATTTAAAAAAATAATTTTATTGGAGACTCATACAACTCTTATCATAATCCATATATCCATCCATTGCATCAAGCACATTTGTATATTCGTTGCCCTCATCATTCCCAAAATATTTGCTCTCCACTTAGACCCTTGGTATCAGATCCTCATTTCCCCCCCTTCCTTCCCACTCCCCCCTACCTCATAAACCCTTGATAATTTATAAATTATTATTATTTTGTCATGTCTTACACTGTCCAATGTCTCTCTTTACTCACTTTTCTGTTTTCCATCCCCCAGGGAGGATGTTATATGTAGATCCTTATAATCAGTTCCCCCTTTCCACTCCACCTTCCCTCCACCCTCTGGTATCACCACTCTCAGCACTGGTCCTGAAGGTATCATCCATCCCAGATTCCCTGTGTTTCCAGTTCCTATATGTACACACCCTCTGGTCCAACCAGATTTATAATGTAGAATTGGGATCATGATAGTGGGGAGGAGGAAGCATTTAAGAATCAGAGGAAAGTTGTATGTTTTATTGTTGCTACACTGCACACTGACTGGCTTGTCTCCTCTCTGTGACCCTTCTGTATAAGGGTGTCCCATTACCTACAGATGGGTTTTGGATCTCCACTCTGCATGCCCCCTCATTTACAATATGATTTTTTTTGGTTCTTTGATGCCTGATACCTCATCCCTTGGACACCTGGTGGTCACACAGGTTGGTGTGCTCCTTCCATGTGGGATTTGTTGCTTCTGAGCTAGATGGCCACTTGTTTACCTTTAAGCCTTTAAGACTCCAGACACTCTATCTTTTGATAGCCAGGCACCATCAGCTTTCTTCAACACATTTGCTTATGCATACATTTTTTTCTTCAGCGATCATATCGGGAAGTTGGGCACATAATGATACGATTTTTTGTTCTTTGATGCCTGATACCTAATCCCTTCGACACCTTGTTATCACACAGGCTGGTGTGCTTCCTCCATGTGGGCTTTGTTGCTTCTGAGCTAGATGGCTGCTGGTTTACCTTCAAGCCTTTAAGACCCCAGACGCTTTATCTTTTGATAGCCAGCACCATCAGCTTTCTTCACCACATTTGCTTATGCACCCATTTGTCTTCAGCAATCATGTCAGGAATATGTGCATCATGGAATTCCAATTTAATAGAACAAAGTGTTCCTGTATTGAGGATGTACTTGAGTGGAGAGGTCCATTGTCCATCTGCTGCCTTAATACTAACCCTGTAAATATATGCACGTAGATCTATTTTCCCATCATCCTATATAAATATAGAGGCCTAAATACTGAAGCCATTTTTAATGGTTCTTTTTCTTCTTCACTCTTGAGTTACTAATTCAATCTAAAAAATTATTGATAAAAGTTCATAAATAATAATTACCACCCTAGTTGAAACAGTAGAAAATGTGACAAAATCAGTGACCACAAAAGCACCAACAGTCACAGAAAGAGTAGCACAGGCCTTTTGAGGAGGCAGATGAAACTGCTCTTCCAACCACTCTCTACCTGGGCAATAGTCACAGCTCTGAAAGTGGTAGAAGGTTCTGAAATAAATTACAGTAGCCAAACATTTCAGACCTGTAGGTGTATTGACGCCTGCAAGCTAGGCTTATGGAAAGTGATTTCTGGTGTTATAACTACCTCTAAACCAACCTCACTGTCGTCGAATCAATTCTGATGCATAGTGGCCCCATAGGACAGGTTAACTACCAGTGTGGGTTTCAGAAATTTGTAACTGTTTATGGGAGAAGAAAGCCCCATCTTAGCAGCTGAATGTGTGACCACTATTTTAATTGGAAAAGTATAGCTGTTTGTTAAAACAGTGCACAAACAGTATCACTACCTCTGACCGTGTCTTCTGGAGCACCTTGCATGTGCCCCATGCCTTGCTGATGCCCCTGCATTTTATCAGTGTTTTCACATGTCCCAGCTTTGTCTTTGGTGGCTGGAAACATTACAAACAAATGCAGAAATGTATGTGCAACTATTAAGAGGAGCTCTGGGGGACATAGAGGTTACACACTGGGCTGCTAAGTATAAGATCAGTCGTTAGAAACCATCAGCAGCTCCAAGGGCAAAGGGGGGCTTTCTACTCCCATAAAGCACTATAGCCTTGGAAACCCACAGGGGCAGTTGACCCTGTCTCATAGGGTCACTATGCATCAGCATCCACTCAATGGCAGTGGATTGAGTACAAATATTCAAAATATACAAATCATAAACAAGGACAGTTCTAAGTGTAATTCCTCATAACTTGAATAGTCATAAGTTGGGGACTACCTGTGCCTACAGTTTATGTTTACTTATTTCATATAATTGGTGTCCTGCTGGGCTGGTCCTTCAGGCAGTGTCTTGTTTGCGCAGCATGATGTCCTCAAGGATGCATTGGAACCTCATTTGTCTTTATGGCTGGGAAAGAAAACATTATATGAATACGTAGCATTTTGTTTCTCTATTCCTCAGTCATTTGCACATTTTGCTATTGTGACTGGTGCTGCATTGAACATGACGGTACATATGTCTGTTTGGGTTGCTGATTTCAGGTTTTTTAGGTATACACGTAAGACTGAAATTTCTAGGTCATTCTGTGAAGAGTGGGAATTCCAGAACACTTAATTGTAAATAGACCAGGAAGAAATGAAAACAACAACAAAGGACTACTGCATGGTATAAAATCAAGAAAGGTGTGAATCAGGGTTCTATCCTCTCACCGTACTTATCCAACCTATATGCTGGACAAATAATCAGAAGCTTCACGATATGAAGAGGAGTGTGGAATTAGGATAGGAGGAAGGCTCATTAACAATTTTCAATGTACAGTGCACACAACCTTTCCTGCTGAAAGTAGAGTATTGGCAGCACCACTTGATGAAGATCACAGAATACAGATATCACTATGGATTGCAACTCAATGTAAGGCTGTACAATGGGACCGAGAGACACCACCATGACAACCAGAGAAAAGATTGAAGTTGTCTAGGATTTGAGTTTACTTAAATCCACAATCAATACTCATGGAAGCAGCAGTCAAAATATCAAAGAACACTTCCCTGGGAAATTCTGATGCACAAGAGCTCGTTAGAGCAGTGGTTCTCAACCTATGGGTCGCGACCCCTTGGGGGGGTGTCAAATGACACTTTCACAGTGGTCACCTAAAATCTTTGGAAGCCACATATTTCCGATGGTTTTAGGAATGGAGACATTGCTCCTCGATCTGTCTCCACGTGCAGGTATGCTGATCTGGTGAGAAAGAAGCTATCTCAACCTTCACACTGACGCTGGCTTTTTATGACACTGTCGCAAAATGTAGCAATGTCGTTACTGTTGTTCTATTAAGACTGTTACCTATGCTACACCATGCTTCAAGACAAAATTTCACTTATTTGTCATTAGAAATAAATATTTCACAATCTACAATTACATGTTGTTTTTGTGATTAACCACAATGCTTTCATTATGTTCAATTTATAACAATGAAAATACATCCTACATTTCAAATATTTACATTATGATTCATAGCAGTATCAAATTACAGTTATGAAGTAGCAATGAAAATAATTTTATAGTTGGGGGTCACCCCAGCGTGAGGAACTGTATGGAAGGGTGCGGCCACAAAGGAGGTTGAGAACCACTGCTTTAGCGTCTGAAGGAGGAGGTCACACTGAGGACTAAGCTGTCCCAGATTTAAACCATAGCATTTCAATCATCTCATATACATGTGAAAGCTGGGCATTGACTAACAGGATCGCACAGTAATGGATGCATTTGAATTGTGATGGTGGTGAAGGACAATGAAATTTCCCTGGACTGCTGGAAGAGCAAACAGATAATACTTCTGTATTATCAGAAGTACAGCCAGAATGCTTCTGAGAAGGGAAATGGTGGGACTCCATCCGTGTACATTGTTCATGATGCCAGTCCCTGGGGAGAGCATCACGCGTGGTAATTGTAAAGAGTCCATGGAAAAGAGGAAGACCGTCAACAAAGTGAATCGATACAGTGATTGCAACAGTGAGACACAGCAATGATTCCCAGGATGGCGGAGAACCAGCCGTGCTTGGTTCGTTGCACATGGTGACTACGGGTCAGAACGCGCTTGATGGCATTTCATGACAGTGTCATAGCAGCTGTGTGTTCAACTTCCTGAGGAACCAGGCCTCAGATAATCTTGACAAGATCATCAATAGTATAGGTTTCGATTTCCCATAAATGGCTTATTTGGTTCTCCTAGAAATCTGACTTGTTGACTGGTTATGCCAGATTGCAGTTCCCTTTGTGAAAGTAAACGTAGCATTCCACAGAAAGTCTGCCAAGTGACCTCTTGTACCAGAGCGTCAAGAACATTCCAATCATCTGTGTGGCTTCAGTACACAGCAGATAATCTGGTATATGGTGGTTGCTCACAAAATGTTTTGTTTCCTTCAATAAATATCACTGAATTAGATGTCTTAGGAATTTTTTTAATATGTCTTTATTAGCACGATGTTAATGGAATGTACTTAGCAGGCTTTGTAGGGATGATTGTAAGTCTCATTCAATGCAATGCACTGATGATATAAACATCACAGGAGACAAGGTCAGGGATAGGGCTTAATGGCAGTCTATCAGGAGCTCCCTGGGGCTTCAATTAAATTTCACAAGTATTTATCAGTGGCAAGCATTTATCAGTTAGTGGCAGGCCTGTGCAGGCATGAGCAATATGTTGCCCCCAAAGACTACATAGGCTAACATGACATGCCCCCATTAATCAACACTCATTGGGTGGAGACATGCAACTGGCTGCTTATTCACTCAACTATGCTCGTCCCTTCTTGCTCATTTCGCTGCATGCATCTGAGCTTATTATCCGAGGCCCAGTGACGCATCAAGATAAACCATGCCCTCAGCCTTTCTATAATCTGCCAACCAGAAAATGCTATCAATATAAAGGTACATTTTATTCATTTATTTAGGGTGAAGCCACATCCAGGAGGTGCCGCAGTTTGTTATTAGAAAGACCACGGGTTGATGATCTCCTCCTTCATCTCTTGTACCCGTTCTCCAGGCCATGTTCCTTATATTATCTAACCCCGGCTCTTCTCCCTTGTGAAACAGGGCTGTGTGGAGGTCAGGCGCCTGGGCAAATAGACCCCGAGGGTCTGAGATGTACAGAGATCCAGTTTGCAAAGAACCGATGACCCTATGTGTAGTGGAGTTGAATTGTGACCTTTAGGGTTTCCAATGACACTATCTTTTTAAATTTAGAATGCCAACTTTTTTTAATGTGCCTCTATGTGAACCTCATCTTCCAAACTTCCAATCATCAAGAGCCTTCCTTTTTACCACCACCCAGAGGTGATGAAATTGACATAAACCCTTAACCCAAACCCAGTGATTTTAAGCTGATTTTGACTATGTCTGGTTTCAGAGGTTATTAATCTTTATGGCAGCAGACAGCCTCAAATGTCACCCAAGAATGGATTTGAACCATCAGTCTTGTGGTCTTGTGGTTCATAGTCCAAAATTTACTTGACAGTGCCACCAGCGTGTCTTTCTTTGAATAGAGAAGGTTCATTGGAGAAGTTCCTGGGACTAGACACCTGTGGGGGAGTTCTACTCTGGCCCACTGGGTTGATATGAATCCAAACTGGTTGCTATGGAGGTTGGTGGAGATTTTTGTTGACTTGCTTGTTTGCTTTAACACCACTGGAGATAATGGGAGGAAGTGGGGCAGGGGTGGAGGGAGCCTTGGGGTGGCTGGCCACTTGCAACAGAATGGTCAGCTGGTTCTCCAGGGTGTTCTGGAGTTGGGGTGTGGGGGTGGGGTGGATCTTCACATGCTTCAATCAAAGCCTTTGTTGATGAATGCCTGGACCAGGCACTGGATTCTGGAGCTCTTCAGAAAGCCGGGAAGGAGTGGGCCAGCTCCCTTCAACAGAAAGAAAGGTCAGAGAGGGCCTGAAAACCAGGGAGTCATAAAAGTAAAATAACACTGGTCAAAATCCCATGTGTGTCTAAGTGACACCTGGGGACTCAGTGGTGCTGGCGTCTCCTGGGACCTGGGCTTCTTCCAGGTCCCATGAGTTGCCCACAGTGCTTGCTGTCTTCATTTCATATGCGGAATAGCAATGGGTTCGAAGACAGCTGAACAAGTGATGTCCACTGGCTGATGCTCCTCCAGCAACTCTGCTGACCTCACAGGACAATGACCTCACAGATGCCGCTCTCGAGATGATGCAGAAAGGGGCATCCAAGAGGTACAGGTCTCAGCATTGGTGCCGGCAGGCCCCTCCCTTTGGTCTCTGTCCCCTGCCCACTGACCCCCGTGGATGGTGGTGGCAGAAGAGAGGAGGCTGGGCTGCACTCAAGCCTATTACACAGTTTCTCCCATGAACACACCGACTAAGCACGAGACACACAGGTATGGGTGGAGTTGCAGGTGCACCTGTACGCCCTTTAGCACCTGCCTGTTGTATGGGCTGCTTCCTCAGTCCCACTGAGTACCTGCCTCTTGTTCCCTATGAGCGCCTTTTAGGGCAGCGGTTCTCAACCTGTGGGTCACGACCCCTTTGGGAGTTGAATGAGCCTTTCACAGGGGTCAACTAATACATCCTGCCTATCAGATATTTACATTATGATTCACAACAGTAGCAGAATTACTGTTATGAAGTAGCACCGAAAATAATGTTATGGTTGGGGGTCACCACCACATGAGGAGCTGTATGAGAGGGTCTCGGCATGTGGAAGGTTGAGAACCACTGCCTTAGAGGTTTCCCCTGTCCTCCTCCTCCAGCTTCTCCCAGGCGAGTTCCAAGGGGGCTGTTGCTGCTGGTGGTTGTCATGTTGATTCTGACTCGAGATGTCCGAGCATGCAAAGTAGGACTGCTCTGTTGGACGTTCGGGGCCTCAGGCTCTCGAGGCTGGAAATCTCAGCAGAAGCAGACACGCTCGTCTTTTCCCACAGAGCACGTGGGGGGTGAATTGCTCCCCTTGCAGGTGGCAGCCCAGTGCTGCATCCCATGCACTCCCGGGTGTCCTCACAAAGATACACAGAGCTAGTGCAGTAGGGGTGCCCTGTCCCTGGCTGGGCCAGGTTGTGCTGTTATTTGCCATCTACTGTTGTTTACCATCCAGTCCACTCCAATTCACAGAGGGCCTGGCTGCTGCCCGGTCTGGTGGCACCCTCGCCATCGCGGATACCTCACTGCCTATTGTTTTGGGTCACCGTGTATCTTGGAGCCTTCTAACTTATGGGGCTGGTCTTCTAGAATTCTCTAGCGCAATAATCTGAAGTAATCACCAGGGATTCCGTGGGTTGGTTTTGGGGCAGTAGATCCTGAGGCATTTCTCCCAGGTCCATCTTAGTCTGGAAGTTCTGCTGAGGCCTCTCCACCCTGGGTGGCACAGCGAGGACTTGGAATGCTGGCGGCTGAGCTTCCAGCATCACACTAGCAGATAAGTCACCCTGGAAGGACAAACCGATGGACAGGTATGAGCATAGTCTGAAAAAATAACTTGCCCAACGGTTGTATAGCTGGGTGGAGGTGCAGCATGGAAATGAACCCCAGTCTCTTGAGCTTCAGTGTATGTGTGTGTGTGTGTGTGTGTGTGTGTGTGTGTGTGTGTGTGTGTGTGTGTGTGTAGAGAGTGAGAGAGAGAGGATTCCCTTGGCTCTGTAATTACACAGAGAGCAAGTCGTGGGGTTAGAGATACCAATATACATGAAAGTGTGCTTGGAACAGCAGCCAAATTAAGGGGGAAAATGACAGCAATCTGGGAATGGTGTTTGGGAAGGAAGACAGGCTAAGATAATAAAGCTACACACTTTAAATGATTTTATTTCTCCTGTGTGCAGTATGCTTTATAACTGATGATTTTACTTGTCCCTTTGAAGCTCTGTCTTAAAAAGAGTTGTTGCTCAATCCTGTCAAGCATATTCCATTTCAATCTAATTCGTCACCTCACAGGCATTTGAAGGTTGGCCTTTGAAGAGAGAAGGCCAAAGAAGAATCGGTGCATTTGGATGATAGTGCTGGAGAAGAATGCCGAAAGTACCAGGGACTGCCAAAAGAAGAAACAAACCTGTCTGGGAAGAAGTACAGCCAGAATGCTTCTTAGAGGCAAGGATGGAGAGACTTGGTCTCATGTACTTTCAGCATAGTATCATGAGAGGCCAGTTGGCAAAGGACACCGTGCTCAGTAAAGTAGAGGGGTGGAAAAAGAGACAGACCCTCGACAAGATGGATTGACACAGTGGCTGCAGCTGTGGGCTCAGACATGAGAGCCGCTGTGAGAATAATGCAGTGTTTCATTCTGTTGCATATAGGGGTGCTATGCGATGGAACTGACTTACTCCACCTAGCAACAACAATAAGAAGAATATTCCATAAGGATCTCATTGTTTCTAACCTTTCTGACACGATCACTGAAGACAAAGTGGGTGCATAAGCAACTGTGGTGAAGAAAGGGAATGGTGCCCGGCTATCAAAAGAGATAGCGTCTGGGGTCTTAAAGGCTTGAAGGTAAACAAGCAGCCATTTAGCAGGGAAGCAAGTAAGGCCACATGGAAGAAGCACAGCAGCCAGTGTGATCATGAAGTGTCAATGGGATGAGGTATCAAAAGATCCAAATCAAACAATTCTATCAATGTGAAAGAGTGGTGGGTTGGAGTAGAGACCCAATGCCCATCTGTAGATATTTGGACATTCCCCCAACAGAAGGGTTCCAAGGAAAGGACGGTTCAACCAGGGTGGGTACAGTACAGCACTGATGAAATACACATCATTCCTCTAGTTCCTGAATGCTTCCTTCCCCCACTACCATGACCCAATTCTACCTTACAAATCTGGCTAGATCAGAGTACACACATTGGTACAGAGAAGAGCTCTTGACACGTGAAATGCAGGACAGATAAAAACCTCAGGAACAGTAGTGCGAGTAGCGATATCATAAGGGTAAGGGATGGTGGGAGCAGGGGCGGGAAGGGGGAGAAAGGGGGAACCCATTGCAAGGTTGGATATATAGCCCATTCCCCAGGGGGATGAATAACAGAAATGTGGGCCAACAATGTAAGACACAAAATAACAACAATAATATATAATTGATCAAGGATTCATGAGGGTGGGAGTGTGGGAGAGGAAGGGGCAAAAAGAAGAGCTGATACCAAGAGCTCAAGTAGAAAGAAACTGTTTTGGAAATGTTGATGGTAACATATGTACAAGTGTGCTTAATATAATTGAATGATGGATTATTACACGATTTGTAAGATCTCCCCAATAAAATGTTTAATACTAATATGACTACTAATAATTACATAGTTTCAATATTAATCATCTCTTTCTATAATAAATAGATCCTGCTACCTAACTGTGGCCCTCTCTTGTGAAAAGTCAGTGGGTAGTCTGGGGACAATATAGGGAGGAGACTCTTTTGAGGAAGAGCCATCTCAGATAGTGAGGACCAGTCTTCAGTGACTCTGGGAGGTCCGACCCCATGTGTAGGCAGGGTTCTCTGGAGAAACAAAACCAGGACATTTATGATTATATATGTACACATATAAAAGGACAGGTTCATGCGGTGCGAAGGAATCCAACAGCTAATTATTCCACACGCAGTACACAGGGCTCAGTTCAACTCATTTTCATGGAACAGTCACTATACTGAAGGCCCTTCAACTTAGGCCTGGTGCTGGTCCAAGGTCCAGGAAGCAGAGAGCGGAGTCTGCCCTCAGGCAAGACAAGCAGGGTGGCCACAGGCAGGAGATGGCCGAGGGAAGCAGAAACAGTCAGTAGCTCGGGAGTTCCGCGAAGCAGGCCCTGGTGGAGTCTCGAGCTAGAGCGACGCATGCACAGCGCCACCATCCACAGTTGGCTCGGGCCACAGGTAGTGCAGGGCACGGTTGAGACAAAGGACTAGCTCAAGCGGCAGCACGCTGGTCTGAACACCAGGGAGAAAGAGGCAGGAGGCTAACTTTGGAAAGCATCTATCTCAGTTGCTCTCCAATCAAGCTGCAGCCTGATTAAACTCTGCTCACATGTTTCTATGGAGGCCTAGTTGGCACAATAAACCTAACTATCACCAAACCTAATTATCACACCACGGTTCTCTCCTTCCTGTTCGTCTCCTCCCACAGGTCCCGAAGGTGGGATGACCAGGCGTGGTTTGCTTCTGTTGTAAATAGAGTGCCCTGGTGTCAATCACCACCACAAGGTGAGGCTAACATTACATGCAGTTTCTAAATGGATTTCTGTTTTAAGCATGTATTCATCCTTTTACATACTGTGTGTGTCTGTGTTCTTCAGCTAAGATTCCAATCATTGAAGGAAAGAGTTCAATTTTTATTTCATTGGTGCCTTGCAGGGTGCTTAAAGTTAGAGATGTGATTGATGGTTCTTGGTGATCTCAATCAAAGGGACTCAACGGACATGACTGGATGGGAAGGGTTTGGCAGTAAATAATGGACAATGGAAATGTGCAGACATCACTTCTTTAAAGTTTTAAGACTGAGTTGTGTGGACTTTATCTGAAAGAGACAGAAAGGAAGAATGGTTGTTGGAGTCCATTCTGGTCCTCACTCCCCGAGCTGGGATGAGAAGTGGGCCAGCACCTTCTTGTTAAGGTTCAAGCTCACCCTGTCTCCAGGCTGCTGCCCCCAGGGGATGGAGTGGCTCTCAGGGCCTCCCACCCACTGTGGCCTTTGTGTTTTTCTCCTACCTTCTGGCCACGCCTGTGCTTTTGAGATGTAATTTCAGATGCCTTTCAGCTGTCTCTTCTCCTGCTTCTCTGGGGGGTGCAATGCTCAGGGCTGCACCTCAGAAGTCCAGAGGCTCCGCTCTCACCTGTGCAACAGTCTAGCTTCTGGAAGGGGTGATTTTCCCGAGTGCTGCCACTGCTGTCTGCTCCTAGAGAAACTGCTCTCTCACCCCCTCATCCTCCCAGGGGCTGCCGGGCTCTTCCCAGGCAGGAAGGGCACCTACCCAGCTGTTGACTAAGCTCAGTCTCTTCCATTTTCCTTTTTAAATCCTGCCTGTGACAACTTCTTACACAAAGTCACTTCCAATACTCTGCTTCATTCCTCAGTGTGGGAGCGTCCTCTGCGGAGGGGAGTGAAACTCAGAAGCAATCTGGTCATGGGCCTGGGGAAAAGCAGGTTAGCATGTAGGGAGAGGCCCTGGGCTTTTTGATGTCCACTTCCCACTGTCCACTCCCCGCTGCCCACTGTCCAGCAATAAGGTGTGCCGACAGCTTCCAGGACCTGCTTCCTCCGCCCTCGTCTTCCCCCAAAGCCTAAGTTAGAGGATCAGCAGAGCCGGTGCTGAGCCGGGGGGGCCTGACAGTGCTCCCATTGCTTGCCATCAACTCCCCAACCAGCCGATCTTAAATATGAAGACTTTATTAAGCAGGGCACACAGAAATGGCCTCCCTCAGCAAAGTATCAGCCCTGCTCCAAACCTACGAAGCCAACACCTCTGCCACCGAGTCGATTCCAAACCATAGTTCCTCTACAGGACAGAGAAGAACGACCGCTGTAGATTCCTGAGACAGTAAATGTTTATCAGAAGAGCAAGCCTCTTGGATGTACTGCAGAACAGCTGGTGGTTTTGAACTGTTGACCTTGCAGTTCGCAGCCCAAGAAAAGAACATACTAGGGTGGCTTCTGGTTATGCATTGGGCTGCTAACTGTAAGATTAGCAGTTCAAAACCACCAAGTGCTCTGCAGAAGAAAGACGGGGCTTTGTCTGCTCATGAAGAGTTACAGTCTCTGGGATACTCACAAGGGCACGCCTACCCTGCCCCTCAGGGTCGCCATGCGTCATCGTCACCTCCAAGGCAGCGAGGATTTTCAGTGTGGTTTCCTTCCTTCCTTCCTTCCTTTCTCTCTGGTGAGTCGGGTAAAGGGTTCCAGAGCGGATCGTTTTCCATCCAACAATTCATACACACGCTGTTTCATGTTACTGGTGGCAACGGCCAGTGCGACGTCACTGATCTCACTTCTTCCCTCTGCTTCCCACCTCCCTCCTCCCTCCCCCTAGCCCTTCTTGCTTTCAGGATTTTGTCCTCAGGCGGATGCTGCCCATTCAATGTCTCAGAGAATCACTGATTCTCAAGGGCGCGTCCCTGCCTACTGTTACTGCTCACTGTATGGGCCTGTCTGGTAGGGTAGTGGTTACACGTTGGGCCGCCAAGCGCAAGCCCAGCAGTTGGAAACCACCAGCTGCTCTGTAGGAGAAAACAAGGTTTTCTACTTGTGGTAGTTCCATAATCTGGTGTCACTTTGGGACTTGAGAGGATTAAGCGTGAAGGGGTGGAGTCTAGTCTGTCAATAGGGTCATCCCCAATGAGGCCTCTGTGGGCATGGCCTTCTCCTAAGGATTCTGGGAATGCCAGTATTTCCTCCTGGGAAGCGGGACACTCTCTCTGCTCACTCTCTGAGATTCATTGCGGCTGACAAGACACATGAGACTCTGCTAGTGCCCTAAGCTAAGGAGTCACGTGGAAACCCCTGCCAGCACTGAGATGCTTACAATACTGCTGGAGCTGCAAGACTTCCCACCAGCTGGCCTGTGATCTTCCTGCATTCGGCATCATTGCATGTGTTTCATGAGTCTGAAGAGGACTCTTTAGACTGGTATCAGACATTTGGACTTGTGGACTTGATCTGAACTGGGCTGGGATGTTTTCTTAATGTATAGTTGCTCTCATATATAAAGCTCTTTCTTAGACCCATATGAGTGTCTCTGAATTTGTTTCTCTAGCCTACCCAGAACACACTACTGCCATAAAGTGTTCCAACCTGTGGTAGTTATATAATTTTATGTCAACTTGAGAAATAAAGTGAATGGGTGGGGTTTACTCTACCAATCAGGTCACAGCCTGATGATGCCTCCTTGTGGGCGTGGCCTTCTTGTGAGGATTCTGGGCGCTTCCTCTCTTTCTCCCTGGAGATAGACCACATGCTCTCTCTGATTCACTTTCCTGCTGTTGAGACAGCTAGTTTCCTTTCTAAGGCAAACAAGTTGTAATAAATAACAAGTGCTCTGGTTACCGGGCCTAACACACAGCCCCCCAAACCCACAGGAGCAGTTCTACCCTGCCTTATAGGGGTGCTGTGCTAACTCAGAGTTTTTATTGTTGCACTTAACATGGAGAGAAGGGTGACCTCCAGGCCTGACGGGTGACTAAGGCCTGCAGCCTTGGGGTTCCATTCATCTCTAAACCTGGCCTTTTTGCGATGTTCAGTTTTGCTCCACATTTTTCTCCCAATCTGTGGCCCTTTTCAAGGTGCTTGGTAGTGGCAGTCAGAGACCATCTAGTTCTGGCCGTGACCCCGGCCATGGACACTGAGGCTTGGGAAGTCCATGAGTCCTTTGGACTAATTGCTCCTATGTGCCTTCGTCTCCTTCACCCTGCTCTGCTGGAGGGAAACCAATGCAACGTTGAAGGTGGCTGTTCACAGCCTTTAATGACCTAGTCCCTGCTCTCCAAGCAGGGTGTGAACATTGTCTTTGTGGACTCAGTTATGCCCATTGGACACAAGGGTCCCGTGAGACCAGGGTTCTTAAGGCTTTAGGAAGGCAGGACTGCTTACATAGCTTAACTTCTAGAATGAAAGATTTTCAGAGAAATAGGGTCATATCTGTGCTCATGTGCGTGGGTCTGTGTGCGTGTGTGTCTTGAGAAAGAACACACATGGGATGCATTCTAATCTCAACCTAGAATCAACTTTCTGAGTTTGACTTGCAAAGTCAGAATTGCCCTGCGCCCGCCCTGAGTACATCATCAGGAAGACACACCTCGGTCATGCCATCCCACGCACCGCTTCTAAGAAGCAAAGCAGGACCCATCCAAAGATGAGGAATTAACGAAATGGAAAATTAAATCTATTATAGCTCATTGACCTTACCGGTTTTACGATGCATCTAGTTGTTGCGTATGATTTTGAACACTGGGATTAAATACAGTAGGGTTTTATTTTTAGGAAAGCATTTCGAATGCACTTTAGCAAAAAGGTTAAGAATTAATCCTCCCAAGGAATCCGCACATATCATCTTTTTCTTGACTCATCAGATCAGTATACAGTTTGATGAGCTAAGAGGGCTGGTGCTAAGAGGAACGGAGTCATGGTGAACAGCCAGCTCCACCTGAGAACCTTCCCTGGGGGGTGTTAGCTGGTTGACAAGGGTATTGTTTGAGTGACGGTGCCACGGTCCTTCAATTCCAGTGTCTAGATCACTATCAGAAAGATGGTTTAGTAATGCTATGTGACATGCAAACCAAACTGAGACCAAAGCCTTAGGTCCTTAGTTGGAGATAAATGGCATGTGGGTGTTTGGTATTTTGGCTGCGTTTCCCAACCCCTATTAATGTGATATGAAGCTTTTTAAGTAGGCAGATGGCCCCAATGAGACTGCAGCTTTTCCGGCAGCTGACGGAACTCTCTCCTCTCTCGTTCTCTTCAGACGCCTTATTATAAATCGGGTGAAGGATTACTGCGCAGATCATTCGTTTTCCATTCAGCGACCCCCAAGCATTTTGATCTTGTAGATTTCAATCTTCTCCGTTTAACATCACTTCTTCCCCTTCTTCCCTGTGTTTCTTATTTCCATTCCTCCTTCTCAACACTCCTGAACATTGTCCTTCGGTAACTGCTACCCTTTGGACCTCAAATGGTCTATTATTCTAAAATGTGCCAGCCCACACATGCCATTCCTCCCCTGGCCTAATGGATCACATGAACATCAGTCTCCAGGGCCCTGAGAGCAGAAGACTGAACCCTAACACACAGTGTCCTCCCACTTTTGGGGTCAGAGGTAAGGACTACACAATGTCCAGTTGCCACCATCAACTTCTCTGCAAGGGATCATCACACAGGAGGCCCTGGAGAGAAAAGTCTGGGAAATTTTTCAAAATCATCCCAAAAGGTCAAGCATGCTGGTTGGATAATGACCACCCGGTAGTCCACGACTACCGCTCTCAGTCACACTTGAGGTGTGGACCTGAACTCCCCTGTGTGAACTCTCTTTAGACAGGATATACTTAGTGGTGAGAAGGTCTTGATTCGGTCAAGGTGCCTGTCATTTGCATTCCACACTTAGGTCTTTCTTGCGGTTGACAAGCAATGGCACATCACTTTCTTAGCCTCCTAGGGCTACCATAACCAAGTACCTCACACAGTGTCTTCAAAGAACAGAAAGGTATTGTCTCAATTCTGGAGGGTGGAAGTCTAAATTCGGGGCATCAGCAGGGTGGTGCTCTCTGCTCTGTAAGAGAGTCCTTCATTGTCTTCTCTAACCTCTGTTGTTTGTCAGTGCTCCTGAGTATTTATTGGCTTGTGGACATCTTCACATAGAATCTTCCTCCTCTTTCTCTCTATGTCCCCCTCCACCCATCCAATTTGCCTCTCCTTTCACATAGTGTCATCGTTGTTGTTGGGTGCTATCAAGAGAGTTCTGACTTGTATAGGGATCCTGCACACACAGAAAGAAACACTGCCCAGTCCTGCACCATCAGTTCCCCTTATTTTTGAGCCCAAATCTGTAGTCACTCTGTCAGTCCATCTTGTCAAGGACCTTCCTCTTTTTATTTGCCCTTCTCCTCTACCAGTGGGAGTGCTAGTGGCATAGTGGTTAAAAGTTGAACTGGTAACCTCAAGGTCCAAAGTTCAAAACCACCAGCCACTCCATGGGCAAAAGACAGGGCTTTCTATTCCCTTAAACAGTTATAGCCTTCGAAACTCATGTCGGCAGTTCTATCCTGTCCTATAGAGCCACTATGAGTTGGCATTGACTCAATGACAGTGAGTTTTGGTTTGGTCTACTTTACCAAGCATGATGCCCTTTACTGAACACTGGTCTCTCCTGATAACATGTCCAAAGTACATGAGACCAAAGTACATCCTGCTCTCTAAGGAACCTTCTGGCTATAATTCTTCCAAGACATATGTGTTTGTTATTTTGGTGTTCCATGGTTCTTTCAGTATTCTTCTGCAGTACCGTAATTCAAATTTATTGATTCTTCATTGGTCTTCCTTAGTCAATATCAAACTTTTACATGCATATGATGTGATTGAAAATACCATGACTTGGGCCAGTTACAACTCAGTCTTCAAAGTAGCATGTTTGCTTTTCAACGATGTGGACCTTTTATTTTTGCTCGCCAAAACCACCACCACCACCCCTATGTACGTGCACAACAATTGGGTAAGAGCAATTTAAAAAGACCCTGATAGTCTGCTTTTGTGGTTACAGCTAGCAGGGGAAGGGACCAATGGGAGTGGAGTGAAGGCCAGGAGGGATCTGATGATGGTTGGGTCTAGTCCACTCATTCTTTATACTGCAAGGGCTTCCAGCCACCTCACTTCTGTCACCAAGGAAGGGCACTTTCAGCAGAGTGCACGTGATCTTCAGAGTAGTCCCTGTTCTCCTGGACCATATTTGGCCATGCCAGCAGAAAAATTACCGATGTTGAAAGGGCCCTGGAATCCAGGTAGGTACTGGGTGGTTCTCCGCCTCCTTTTGGAATTGCAAGCACTTGGTGGTACAGGTACTGCTTGCTGAGTCTTAGAGGGCTTTCTGAGGTGGAGGTCACTGCAGAAGCAGACAGCCTCATCTTTCTCCCTCTCAGTGACTGGTGGGCTCGAACTACCAAGCTTGTGGTTAGTAGCTTGAAACTGATTTTTAACACCGCCAGCAGGGCTCCCCTACCATATAATATATCATTTCAGATCACTGCAAGATATACTCAAAGTAGACTTCATTCACACTCCCCAGGTTTATATTTTTGGATCATAGATTATGCTTTTAATATGCCACACCTACCATGTAATTCATTATTTTTGCTTTAAATCGTGGGGTTCTTTTGCGTTTTCTTTAAAACACTGTGTGTGTGTGCGTGTGTGTGTGTGTTGGCGTATCTCCTCTTCCTTTTCTGATAGGATGCAAGGTGACCTCTCAGTAACTGAGTTTATACCCACTGGTCACCAAGTCTACATAACCATAGTCCTTCAATCTGTTGAATGTATCCTTACTTTCTAATTTTCCTTTTGTGATTAAGTGATCATTCAAATAATTAAAACACTCATTTGCTTATTAGCTACACACATATTTTGTTTTTAAAAATGCATATCTTGCTCTTCTGAAGGTGACCCTGGAATTCATTTTGCACACATTTCATAAGTGCTCTCTTAATTATAATATGACTCACTTTTTAAAATGTGCGTAAGTTTAATTATACACTAGGGCTAATCAGCCATTGTCTGAAAATTTTTTTAATCATTATTGCAGTGTGACCTATTCCTATTAAGTTGTTAAAATCTTTTAATAGCTACCATTGTTGAGGAGTTTTGTTTTTGTTGCTATAAGAGCTTAAGCAGAATGTTCGAATGATTGAATTCGAATTAAAATACTAATTTACTCCTATTAAGTAAGCATGTGGATAGATATTTGCAGGCATTTAATGAGTGAGCATAAACGCATGTTATTTTAGGTCCGTGAAGAGTGAATTAGTTTTTCCAAAAGCGCTGAGCACATTGCTTTGAAAATTTGTACCTTCTCCAGCAGCACCTGCAGTAAAACACTCCATTGTATAAAAGTCAAGAAAAACATTACCTGAAACTGTGTTTAAATGAGGTAATTTTTCATTTAAACTATAGGCAAGCCATAAAACATTAGAGGTCACATTGATCGAGATATCATTTGCATGAAGACCCTTGTTGTATCTTAAGCATCTTGTTCTACCTGACTGTGGTCAACGTTAGGCTCTTTCATTTTCAATATTTAATATTTTAAGCTAATTTTCAATATTTAATATTTTAAGCTAATTACCTCCAAGTCATTCTGGAGGAGCATGACGGCATGAATACAAACAAAAACAATACAAGATTAATACTATTCCACCTGACTCTGATCTCCCTGGTCCAGGATGCCCCTTACAATGGCCCTTTGTTATTGCTGTTAGTCACCGAGCAGGAGCTTCCACTGCGTGGGGCTCACCCACAGCCGAAGGAAGCATTGTCCGGTCTGTCCATCTTCGCGGTGACTTGGGCGCTTGGGATCCTGGAGCCGTAGACGGATTCCATGAAGCCCGCTTTGCTGCCAGAAGAGACCACAAAGAGCAGCCTGCTTTGAACTACGCTTGGGCCTACAGGAAATCAGGCCTCATGGCAAATCCCATTTTCAAGTTTAAATTTAGCATCACAGCGGTAGGGGGGCTAATGCTTGAGTGGAGCTAAGCCGTTCGTGGTGACCAGAGGAGGGACTGCAATTCTCTCTGGTGAGAGAACTGTACTGTGAGGCTGAGAAGCAATTAAAAACGTACAGGCAGAAAGTTTGCCTCCTGATTCAAATATAATGCTGGAGAACCGTCTAGGATACTCATCTGGCTCACTTGTCATTGGGGTGTTAGGGAAGACCTTCTGCTATTAAAAACGTACAGGCAGAAAGTTTGCCTCCTGATTCAAATATAATGCTGGAGAACCGTCTAGGATACTCATCTGGCTCACTTGTCATTGGGGTGTTAGGGAAGACCTTCTGCTCGGGGGACCTCTTTTGAGTCCTCGGGCACTCAGGAGGGAAGGACAGCGGAGACCTCTTTCCTCTAGAACCACGGTGCTCAACCTCCCTCATGCCGCGACTCTTTAATACGGTTCCTCATGCTGTGGTGACCCCAACCATACAATTATTTTCGTTGCTACTTCATAACTAATTTTGCTACTGCCATGAACCATCATGTAAATATCTGACACGCAGGATGTATTTTCATTGTTACAAGGTGAACATAATTAAACATCATTCAGGTAGAGTGATTAATCACAAAATAATATGTAATTATGTATTGTGAAATATGTGTTTTCCGATGGATGGTCTTAGGCGACCCCTGTGAAGGGGTCATGACCCACTGGCTGCGAACCGCTGCTCTAGACCCTTGACACAGCTCTGGGACTCTTGAGGGATGGAGACCTGAGGTGTGGGTCCGTTGATCTACTAGTGCAGGAAGTGGTCCTGACACTATTAAAAGCTCCCAAATGGCTCTCCTCTGGGTACTGAGGTTCAGGAATATGGCATTGAGAGTCTTTCGAGAATAAAACGCAGCCGAGGACATGCTTCCGAATGCACAGCTCTTTCCAATTTCCTGCACGATGCCTTTGGGGGGGCGCGCCTGCCGAGGGTCGCATCCACATTCTTTGACTGAATCCCAGCCCCGGCCATGTGAGGACTTTGCTCCCTGTCAGTGTTCCAGGCGTCCTCGTCCTGTGTCTTTAGGAAGCGAGTCACAATTTCTGTGTGTGTCCTTTCCTGTCCAGCCCTCGGTCCTTCTCTCCCATGTTTCCCCTTCGGAGCCCCTCTCCTCCCTTCTGCCCGCACATGCTGTGCTGCGTGGGATCTGCCTGGTGCCTCTGAGTGCGGGGAGGGGCCCCGCTCCTGTGGCTCCTCGTGGGGCCGCTCTGGCACATTTGGTCCAGGTACTGGTTTGATTCCAGCAGAGGCGCTTTCATGGTCACCGCGTTGTGTAACTCCGAGTAGGAACTCCATGAACGTGTTTTGAATGGAGGCTAAAGAGGATGACTGTAACACAGAGAAAAAAGATAGCCTTAGGGCTGTCTGGGCAGAAGGCACTTCTCGATTTCTCCGCTGTTTCAGAACCAGTCATACACTTTGTCTTAAAGGTATAGCATGATTTCATAATACATAAAAATCTGCGAAATGGAATGAATGGGCTTGTAAGCAATAAAGCAAATTCTGAAGGGAAACCCATGTTATATAGGAACCGTGTCAAACCTTTTTGTTGTTGTTCTTCCAAAATATCATAAGAAAACAAACAAAAATAAATTGGGGGAAATTTCAATAGCTTTGATAGTGAGTTATTGTCCTTCATGTCTGGGGGACTCAGTCTCATTCCTGAAACCAGAACTCTGCCAGGGCCCTGGGATGGACCAGATAATGAGGTTCAGTGGGACCCAGCACACCCAGAAACCCGTGGCTGCATTAAAGGAACCACAGAAAGGGATTCTGAGGCAGCCACCCACCATTTCCCCCCAACAGTAGGTTTGTGGTTCATTTTCAGTATCTTCTCTCTTCTTCTCCAGGGTTCCTGGTGCTCTGTAATAAGTAGGAATTGTTGTCTTTATGAGTGGAAAAGGAATTCTGTGGGTATGTATTTTAGGAAATAAAATAAATTCAGCTTCATGTGTGATGGTGATAAGTGCGCCACAGGAAGGGGACAGCGGTTTTCTTAGCTGCAATAAAACCAAATCAAGGTGACCTCAAGGCACCCAGCAGAGCCCCTGAAATTGAGCTCAGGCGCAAGAGTCTCTGCTACCTGGACTCAGCTTCTGCGGTCTTCCCTGCTGTTCCCACGAAGCTGTCCTGAGGAAAACTGCTCTCTGAAGAGAGATTCTGGGGAAGGAAAAAATGCAATGAATTGATCGTGAGCAAAAATATTCTTTCTTGTTGTGAGGTGCAATTGAGTCGGTGCAACATCATGGGACACTGTCTGGTCCTGTGCCCTGCTCCCAATTGTGGTTGTGTTTGAGCCCACAGTTACACCCAGGACATCACTCCAGCTTGTCCAAGGTCTTCCTCTTGGTTGGTGATCCTCTGCTTTACCACGCATGGTGCCCTTCTCCAGGGACTGTCCCTCTTGACAGCATGGCCAAGATAAAATGTAGATGCCCATAGCTTAGAACTCAAGTAATAGCATCGATATACAGCTGTAGGGAACCCTCAAATCATTTGGAAATTGTTTTATCTTGCGTAGAACGTGGGGTGTTTTTTGTATCATTATTCTCTTTGTTTTGATCTTATATAAACTCCAGGGCTGTCCGTTCTTCATCCATGAAAGAGTAGTTGTGTTACAGGATCGAGGAGGCTCACCTCGTCAGGGTGAAGATGCCTGAATTCTACCTCTCTCACCAAACCCTCCTCCTGCTCTCTGTTCTTCCCCAAGATGAATATCTCGTGGCAGCCGGAGAAGAAATCCCTTTAGCTGGATTGGTGATCATATTCTCTAAGGCTGTACAAGGTACATCAACCCTATCTTGTCTTGGGCTTCTCACTGATCAGCATGACAAAAATCATTAAGAAAACAGCAAGCCTGCAGTCTTCAAGTCTTTGAGCCGGCTGCCTCAGAGGAAGGCTGGCTTGGCAAGAATATTCCAGGTCACTCTGCCCATGTCCTCTCTCTGGCCTGGACCATTTTTTCTGGTGAGGCATATGAGTCGTTGCCATTTTCAATTCAAAAACACATGACCTCGGGCTTTTATGAGCATTTGCGCCCAAACCCCAAAAGTGGAGCAGCAGGGATATATCGTCTGTAGTTTTCTTTTCATTTTGTAGCAGGGATGTATCTACTACTCAAGTGTGACATGGCAGTGTAATTAAATTTTTAAAAAATTCACACTGATACATTGGGAACCACAGTTAGGCACCATTTCTTGAAAACAGCTTTATAATTTTTCCAGGCAATTTAAAGCATAGTAGTAACACGTTTAAGAAATGGCCCTACTTCAGATCATTTGCAAGATAATTACGAGACTCCTTGCTCATTGATGTGTGGGAAAAGACACAATTTTTTGTTAAAAGATGATTGGCATTGTGCAGTTTCTGTGCCAGGGCAACATTAGCAAGCATTGCGTCTTCTTTCTTTCTCTTTTTGGATCCTCTCCATAATATTTGCCATCCTATCTTAAGAATTGTCTTTAAAAGGTCCTATTTACATAATAAGCATAAATGGTTGTTACTTAGGTGGATTTCCCTAAATGAGAACCACTAACTTTTTAGTGAATGTATAAATCAGATGAAGGTGTACGGAGCAGATCAGTTTCTTCTTTCTAACCCATACCCATTTTGTTTCCTGTCCTTGACTGCAAGGTCGCATCACCCTCCCATTTGCTTCCTGGTTTTCTTGTTTCCCTTCCTCCTTCTTGCCTGACCCTTCTGAACTGCGTCCTTTGAAATCACCTGGGTGATGAGTTGAAGGGACGTGTACCTGCCTGGTGTGGCTGTGGCCCTTACAGACCTTCCAAGTGCTTGGCTGAAAAATGCGCCTTGGAGATTTGCTGCAAATATATCGATAAAAGAGGTGGAGCATGTAGGGGCAAAGTACTGAAACCTTCTTATGGACTTATGGACTTGATCTGGACTGGGCTGGGGAGTTTTCTTAGCATAAAGTACTCTTTGATAGAAAGCTCTCTTTACACAGACATGCGTGTCCCTGGATTTGTTTGTCTAGTTAACCTGGCGTAACACAACATAGTTCTACAACAAAACAATGTTCTACCAACCTACTTTGGTGAGTTGACTCTGGGATCTTAAAAACTGGTGAGCTGCCATCTAAGAAGTATCAATTAGTCCCTCTCTCCAGAGGGGAAAAAACCCAAAACTCACGGCCATTGAGTCAATGCCATATCAGTGATCCTGTAGGAAGGCTGGAACCATCCCTGTGGGCTTCCTGACACTATAACCCCACTGTAAAGCCTCGTCTTTATCCTGAGGAGCGGCTGGTGGTTTCAAACTGCTAATCTTATGGTTAGCAACCCAACGCATAGCCTCTTTGCCACCATGGCTCAGAGAGCAAAGAAAATGCAGCACTTACTTCCCACATGGAAAAGGTGAGCATGCAAATCAGTACAGGTGTGACCAAAATTGTTAGACACGCGCAACCCGGCTGAAACGCATACAGCCTAAAGCATGCCATGAAAATGTAGTCAAGAAATAAGACAAATTAATTCATGCGCATAATTAGTTTGCAAAATTTCAGAGTGCTTCAGGAAAAATCATGTTTTCTTGTCACTAGAAGTTTTACAGGGTCTCTTTAAAGTTCATTATGCTAAGATTTATTTATTTATCTATCTATCTATCTATTTATTCATTTATTTATTGATTGATTGATTTTAGATTTTAATGTTGACAAGCATATCTATACAGTAGTGGGGAAGTTCTGCAATAAGGTTGGGTACTAAATACGAATTCTTCCTCTATCACAAGAAGGACAAAACAAAAACTGAAACCCACTGCCATGACCTGAGATAGATATCGGGCAGCTGAGACAGTAAAGCTTTCTGGGAGCAGAAAATGTCAGTTTTCCCCCTCCAGAGCGGCTGGTGGGTTTGGACCCGTGGCCTTGCAGTCAGCGGCCCAGATGGCATTGTGACTTAGATGTTGGGCTCTGGCTAGTAAGTGATGGACTGTGTGTTCCTGAAAGGATTGCAGTCATGGAAGCCCTAAGCAGCACTGTGTTCAGTTCGCATTGACTCCATAGCAGGGGGATTCCTCGTTGCTGTAAGGGGTTTTTACTTACCAAACTTCCACTTTGAGAAGCCCCCTGAAAGGGCATTAGTTATATACTTCCCAAAGCATTTCAAACTCAATTTACAATCTCATCAATTCAGTAGACGTTCAACGCCTCCTTTCCCCCTGACAAGTGAGCAAGCTAATTCAGACAGTTGCGTTGGCTGTTGGGGATGTGAGTGGACAAAGTGAGAGAATGTGCTCCCAGATCCTGCCACTTTGGCCTGGCGCTGTGCTAGTCACCTCCCCGGTAACACCGCTGTCCCGAAGTGCACAGCGCTCTGTGGCACAGGAGACCGCCACAGACCTGTGAGACTCACAGCGAAGACCAGGCCCATTTCTTACAGTCTCCGCAGGCCAACATGTCTGCCCCAGAGGTAGCTCAAATGCCCCAATGTCTACATTTCTGCCTTTCTCCTCTTAAAGTATGAGATTGGGTTTCCAGCATCACTTGGAAGGAGCTGACATGGCTTGGGCTATGGTTGTTTCCATCCCAGCTCATCCTGTCCTGCTCACTTGGGAGGTAATCTGGCACACACTACTGAATATGTTGAGTCAGTGAGAAAGGAAACTTCCTTGACTGTTGGACTCCCTCCCAACACCACATTCCCTTTCCCCTCACTTCCCATCCATCCTTCTCCTTCCTAACTTCCTACCTTCCACTCCCACGCCTCTCCCATTGTCCTAATGTCACCAGGCCCTTTGCCAGTGGCCCATAGCCCACACTGGAGCCAGTACTTATCATTTGTAACAAACTCGCTGGTATTGGGAAACCATGGGTTATAGGTTGTGGATTGGCAATATTCACTGCTTCCCCCTTTTTTTCCATTATGTAATTTGGGGCACTTTCTTTTTATAGGAATTACTTTCATAAAGGAAACTAGAGAAAGGATGATGGTGCATATATTTCATAACTTGTTAACAGCTCTGGATGTAAGATAAATTAGTCAATGAGGGAGAAGAAAGAAGATGGAGATTCATGGGCAGCATGGGGATTGATGTGAGTCTGAGTTTTATCTGTCTGTGCTGACCCAGAGCTTGACTAATATGGACAATAAGGCATATGCTCTATTTATGAGCCCAAAGGGCTTGGGACAGAGCAGTTTGGCAGTATTTCAAAATATCACTTTTCAGCTTAAGGTTTCTCTCTCATGTATCACCATTTCCTCTGTCAGCATATGCACACACACACACGCACACACACAGACATGCTGGGGTTATCACTCTTAAAGCAAAGAGTTATAAAATCATAAGGAAAACAATAAGCACCGTACCTCAACTGGCTAAGACTTTACAGAAACTTGAATGAGCATCACTGATTTCCCCTCTCAGAAAAACTCGCTGTAATGCTTGTGAGGTATAGTCACTCCAGCAACGCTTCGCACTTCACTCCCGCTTAAGTCGATTACACCCTAGAACCGCCCACACTCGAATCCACTTGTGAGGGACCACCAGCTTCCTCCACACCTTTGATTTTATCTCTTTTATATCGACAGACTTCTCAGCCGGCTTCCACGCAGCCCACCAACCTCCTTTCTTGCTGCTATGCCCCACTTTCTCAGCTTCCCTGCTGTCTTATTGCAGCTCCTCCCTAGTCTTCTTTCTTGGCCACTCCTCCCTGGGACCTTTGGCATTTGGGATGTGTTAGGCACCAACTCTCGCCCTTCTTCTCCTCCCTACGACCTCGTCCCCTTAGAAGCTGCCTTGATTTGTGGCTTTGGAGGTACTCTCCCACCCAGAACTTGAATCTATCTGTTCTCAGATCAGTCAGCCCTTGTGGCACTTACATAATTTCACATCAACTTGATGAAGAGTGTAGGGGTGGAGTCTAGGCTGTCAATCAGGTCACAGCCTCATGATGTCTTCTTGTGGGTGTGGCCTTCTCATAAGGAGGGTCCTGGAGACCCCCCCACCTCTCTCTGCTTCACCTTCCTGCTGGCAAGCCGCTACTCTGCCAGAGCCATGTGATGCCGCCACTGCCACCATTGGATTCACAAGACTTTTCACCCACCAGCTAGCGGTTTTCCTGCATTTTGCATCATTGCTTGTGATAGGTGATTCTGAAGAGGGATTTATGAACTAGTATTGGACTTATGGACTTGATCTACATTATGCTGGGATGATTTCCTAATACACAATTACTTCTTGATATAAAGTTCTTCCTTTTGCTGGATTTGTCTCTCTAGTTTGCCTGGTCTAACACAGCCATCAAAAGGCCTACTTGTTTGAAAATAATGATGGCAACAAATGTACAAATGTGCTTGTGTATTGTGATAAGAGTTGTATGAGCCCCCAATAAAATGATTTGTTAAAAAGGCCGACTTGCGACCTTGACTTGGAACAAACTCTAGACTTGGAACAAATAGCTCCACCCACACCTCAAGTTTTTCTCTTTCCAATCTCACTAAGTGGCCCTTTCTTACATTCATGTGCCAGTTATTGGCAAGTTCAGACAGTTACACGTCCCCATATGGCTCCAGCCCACTGACTTTCCTCCCTTCTCATGCTCCTACTCTGTCAGCGATCATCCTCTTTCACCTGGTGTTCCTGCGGATACTCTTGATTCAGTCCAATCCATTCATCACCGGTCCAGTTAGGTATCCTGAATGCTGTGTTCATCGCTGTTCGGCATGCACTTATGTTTTTCTACCGTGTGTGTAGACTCACACAGGCTATATTGGGAAGCGTTGCACCTTCTTGTTCTTCAGTAAAGGTGTGATATCACCCTGTGTGGTAGTTATATAATAGTTTGCCAATTTGAAGATTAAAAGTGAAGGGGTGGAGTCTAGTCTGGCAATCAGGCCATAGTCAATGAGGCCTCTATGTGGGCATGGCCTTCTCCTGAGGCGTCTGGGAATACTGGCAAGACACATGATGGTACAGCCTGAAAGCTAAAGAAGCCACATAGACCTACCCTGATACAACCAGACCCCTGGAGCCAGAGAAGCCATGTCGAGACCCCTGCCAGCACGGAGATGCTTATAATGCCACTGGATCCAGAAGACGTCCTACCCACTTCCCTGTGATCTTCCTGTGTGCTGCGTCATTGCATGTGTTTCCTGAGTCTGAAGAGGACTTTATAGATTGTTATCAGACATATGGGCTAATATCAGAGTTATGGACTTAATCTGGGCTGGGATGTTTTCTCAATATTCAATTGTTCTTGTGCATAAACCTCTTTCTTATTCACGTACGAGTCTCTATGATTTTGTTTCTCTAGTCTACCCAGACTAACACACCTGTCTACATTGTTCATCAATTTGCTTTCTTTGCGTTCTGAAGTGTGTGATTTGACCCTTCTCCTGCCACCTAACTGCTTCAGGGTTGGTGCACTTCTGTGTGAGGATTGAGATGGCATGCTACCTGTTTTCCTGTTGTTGTCGTTGTTCGGTGCCGGTGGTGTCGGGTCTGTCCCTAGCCCCCTGATGCACAACGGAATGGCACACCACCCAGACCTGGGTCACGCTCACAGGTGTCCCCCTCCCTGTGCCCATGTGGGAGCCACTGTGTTGATCCATCTCCTGACTGAGGGTCTCCGTCTTTTTGCCACCCCTCCTTTGCTAGACACAATCTCCATCCCCAGGGACTGCTCTCCTGACCATGTGTCCAAAGTGTGTGAGATGAAGCTGAGCCATCATCCTGCTTCTAAGACAGATCAGTTCATCCTTTCAGCAGTCCCTGGTATTTCCAGTATGCTTGCTTTTTTATAGCTAGAGGTTTATTGGAACACAGCTAGGCTCCTTCATTTGCGTACTGCCTGGGGCTCTTCTTTGTGTCACAACAGCAGAAGTGAATGACTGAAGCCTAGACAGAGCAACACAGCCTCAAAGGTCTACTCTTTGACCCTCTACATGGAAAGCCGGCCACCCTGCTCTCGATGGCCCAGTGAGGTTCAACTCCAATTATACAGCATCCCTTAAGGACGTTTCTTATTGAGAGCTCACGATCTTTTCTAACTTAAATGCTTCCAGTTGCCGCTGGTATGGTTTTCCTCTCTGCAGTTCAGACTTTGCTGTCCAACGTGTCTCACCCAATGTGTCTCAGCTGAGCTGGTGCAACAATTTCACAGCGAGGCTGTCAGCGCCCAGGATGCCAGACGAGGAAAGGCACAAGCACCGAGGGAGGCATTTCTAAAACACCATGACCAGAGCAGAATGTGCAGGCACAGGGGTCACTGGCAGCCTTGAGCTCTTATTTCCCTCCTCGTCGTCCTTGCTCCCATTTCCAAGGTCACAGGGTTTCTTCTGGAGAAGTGAGGTGTTACTTCTGCACAATGAACCAGGCAGGAAGGCATTGGGGAGGGTGAGCATGAGGGAATGGTCCTCAGTACATTACCCATCATGCTCTCTGCCGCTCCTGCAAAAACATGGCGTGTGACCTTCAAACAGATCCAGGAGCCCAGTCCCTGGAGAGATGCCCAAAGAGAACGCTCCGGCTCCCCAGAACACAGGACAAGTGGCCGAGGGCCTTGGAAGGGAGAAGCTTATGCTGGAGACATCCTTCAACTGTTGTTTAAGGGATCAAGAGGGGGAAAACTCCACCTGCCTGCTGGTAAACAGACCTCACACGGTAATCCCATCCATCATCCCTGTGCTAGGAGGCAGCGGTGCCATTCTGACTTCAGAATTTCACATTTCCTTAATGAGTTCCGGGCTAGCGGATCACACGAGCTGTACCATTAAATCAGTTTCAGGAGGCTTACGCAGGGCTCGTAGTCACCTGATTGTATATCTATCATTTTAGTAGAAGGAAAAATAGGACCGGCTGAAGGAAAATGCCACGTGGCACCCCCAAAAGCGGATTTATTCTCTTCCTCAGCCTTCTCCTCACACACGTACCCCCTAATGCAGGCAGACACCAGCATTTATGCGTGACTTATTCATGCTCCGAAAATGATGGATTGAGACAGTCAGTGAAGGGCTGTGTTCGCGCCGGCTGGGGCTTGGTCACTCGCTCTGCAGAGGCTGATGGGGCTGTGAGAGGGAGTCTGCGGAGGGCCAGGCAGGCGGACCAGTGATGGATGGACGTGCTGACTCTCAGATGCAGGTATCATCATATCAGGGAGCACATAAAGGAGTGCTGTGGAGTCCACTTGTCCCTCAGACAGGTGACTTTAAAAGGGTCCTTTCTGTTTTCAGGAACAAGAGCGTGCAGCTTACTTACCAGAGTTGGCAAAACTCATGATTTTCTCAGTCCACTGACGAGAACCCACTGCCATCGAATTGGTTCGACTCTTAGCAGAGGTTCTGTAGACAGAGCTGACTTGCCCGGACGGGTTTCCAGACTAAGTTTCCAGGGAAGTGACCTCCTCATCTTTTGGGTGGATGCAACCAATGACCTCCTGGTTACCAGCCAAATGAGTGACTGACTCACTGTGACACCAAGATGTTCAGGAAAGGAAACTCTCGCTCAGCCACTGAGTGGACGCAGACTCATAGCGACCTGGAGGACAGCGTCGAACTGCCCCTGTGACTTTCTGAGATGGAAACTGTTTACGGGAGTAGCCCGCCTCGTTGTTATCCCTTCAGCAGCTGGTGGTTTTGAACTGCAGACCTGTGGCTCGCAGCCCAGCGTGTAACTCCTCCACCACCAGGGCTCTACATGTCGCAGCAGAGGTGAGGAGTTAGTGACCATCAAGCAGAGATGAAGGTGCTTCAAAGGGTGGAGCTGGTTTTTCCTGTCCTCAGAGGCATCTTTGAGGTCATGTTCAGGGGTCATGTTTCATCAAGGTGAGAACAGCCCATGCGTATGCACATCCCAACGTGTAGGTGAATGGAAATAGTATTATCTTTCCAGGAAAACGCAGTCATTGTTTTCGGCGAGAATTTTAAGTATAGCAATCAATCTATGACACTCAATAGGCAACCTTCATCTCCTGAAGAGGAAAAAAAACAAAACAACTAACCTTGCTGGCTTCCCCTGGGGTTGCTCAAATGAAAATAGTGTGATAATTTTGCTTAAAAGTATGATTGGAGGACTTTTCGGGAATGTTTGTTGTTTTGTTGTTGTTGTTGCATGACAAAAGTGGTTACTTTGAACAAAAAGAGCTTTCAGTAGTTGGTTCATTTATCAGAGAAGAATATTTGACACCACAGTATTTTATTTCCTCTGCGTTAGAGAAGAGCTTTTCTAAATACTGGGAATTTTACTTAGTCATTATTGAAGCAGAACTTGTGTTTACCCATAACGCATGTCTAAAGACCATTCTGGGATTTTTAGTTTTATTGTGTGTGTGTGTGTATACACATTTGTATATATATACAAAATTATATATATATACTTTTACATTCACATGAAAAAAGAAGTTTGTATATTGGGCAGGTATGTTTAGCAACTTGGGAAAATATCAGTACTCCCTTCCTCTCTTCCTTCCTAAGTCTATCCTTTCTCCCCTACTTCCTTTCTTCTTAATTTCTTTCCCTTGTCCCCACCTATTTCAATATTTATACAGTACAACCTTTCTACAAGAACTCGTATTCAGACCTATAAGGACTGATACTATCTATTGTATGATCGTATCACATTCTCTCTTTTTCATCCCAGCGTGTTCTGACTTTCTTATTCGTATCTTCGTTGTTGTTGAGTACCACCGAGTGGTCTAACTCATAGTGACAGCGTGCCCAACAGAATGAAGCACTGCCCGGTCCTGTGCCGCCCTCTCAGCGGCTCTTATGCTTGAGCCCATCCATGGTTGCAGCCACGGTGTCAGTTGGACTCTTATGGAGAGTCTTTACCAAGCATGATGTCCTTCTCCAGGGACCAGTCTCTCCTGACAACATGTCCAAATTGCATGGGATGAAGTCTCAGCACCCTTGCCTCTAAGTCATTCTGGCTGTACTTCTTCCTGGACAGATTGCTTGGTTCTTTTGGCAGTCCATGGTGCTTTCAAAGTTCTTCCCTAGCACCGTCATTCAAATGCAGCCATTCGCCTCTTGTCTTCCTCATTCGGTCTCAGGCTTTCACATGCATAGGAGGTGACTGAAATCCCATGGCTTGCAACAGGTAATCTAGTCCTCAAAATGACATCCTTGCTTTCCAAAACTTTAAATAGGTCTTGTACAGCAGATTTATCCAATGTAATTTGTTGATTGATCTTTTGACTGCTGCTTCCACAAGGATTCATATGCTTTACCAGTTGCTAAATAGTCTGTTATTATTGGTACTGGAAATATTGCTCAATAATGTACTCAATCAATATAGCTTCTCTCAAAGAGCTTGTGGGCCGTCCATTGCACAGAGGTGTCTGTGGCATTATCTTGGGGACAATGAGCGCCCCAGTAGCAACCATTTGAGGAAATAATTGGGAGTTCCGTGGCTTAAACCTTTCATCCTCGTCGTCTCTAACGTATTAGGATGTACTTTTGACTTTGAGAAATGACTTGTAAAACCTTGTTCTCAACATCCAAAGATTCTGCTCGACACAGCAAGACAAAATCAGGAGAGCTATCCTGCTAATGTTTTCTCACCTGGGGGGATATAGAGTTGGGCAAATTCACAACAGGTTAGTTGTATTTCTAAGCCTCAGTTGACTCATCTGAAAGACCGGATTAGTAGTATTAGCAACTCTCATGTGGTTTTTGAGTATAAGACAGTCCAGGTGAAATGGTTTCCATGGAACCTGTCCAGTGATAAGTACCAAAAGATGTTCCACATTAATAGTCTTCTCCTATGAGAAGTATACACAGCAAAGGTGACTGAAAGGCCTCATATCAGTGTGGGGAGAATATGGTAGAGCAAGGAGGCTAAGATTAATGCATAAACCCACTTCCAACTTACAGGTGCAGGTTGATTGATTTTCCCTCCAGCCCATTCAGGCAATTCTGGTTTCCATTTGTAGTTAAGCTACACCAAAAATCTTGCGAATATTCTCATCCCGATGATTTTTCCTGTGTTAGTCCAGGTTGACTAGAGAAACAGCTCCAGAGACACTTTTATATGATAGAAAAGAACTTTATATTAAAGAGTAATTTTATATCGAGAAAACATTGCAGCCAGTCCATATCAAGTCCACAAGTCTGATATTAGCCCATATACTATATTAGCCCTGTCCAATACTAGTCCTTAAATTCCACTTCAGACTCGCACAGCACTTGCATGCTTCTGAATGCAGGAAGAGCAAAGGCTGGTGGGTGAAAAGTCTTGTGGATCCAGTGGTGGTAGAAGCATCTCCACGTGCTCCTTCAGCTCCTGAGTGTGTATCCTCCACAGGGAGGTGAAGCAGAGAGAGTGTGGCCTACCGTCAGGGATAAAAGGGGAAGTTCTCAGGATCTTTATGAAAAGGCCATGCCCACAAGGAGATCTCATCAGGCTGTGACCTGATTGACAGGCTAGGCTCCACCCCTTCACTCTTCATATCCTCAAGTTGACACAAGATTATGTCACTGACACAGTTCCTGAGAGAACAAACTCAAAAATAAGCATAAGAGATATTTCTCCATCTTTAACCACTTTTCACTCATCACTAAGGATTCTTTCTCTCCTTATATCCTGTAGGGTCTTCTCCTCTGAAATGCAGACCAGTATTGCTACAGACCTAAGTCTGAGTGCCGCCCTCATTCGACAGGTTCTGACGGACAAGCGGCCTTAATAGGTCCATAGCATGTGCCCACCTAAGGAGGAACTTCTTTGAAGTTTGTGATTTTCAAAGCATTACATCTCCATACAATTTCTTTCCATGGCATTTTTTCCATGTGATATAATGTCTTCCCCATTCTTTGGCCCAGTCAGAGAACATTAGAAAATGAGGAAGCTTGGATGGTGGATGCTACCGTATATACTCCAGTATAAGCTGACCCGAATATCAGCCGAGGCAACTGATTTTACCACAAAAACTGCATTAAAAATGTGCTGAGAAACACAGCTTATACACGAGTATATATGGTATGTAGGAGGTTTTGAACTCAGAAAATGTCACAGAGTTTGCTAATTAGAAAGTTAATCTGCATTGAAATAATATCCACAGAATTCTTGAAATTCGAAATCAGATTGTAAAATTTCTTGATCAAAAATTTTTTTGTCTCTCTTGCTTTGCAATTTCTGGGACCATACGACAACTTTGAAGGCAAGAAAGGCAATGGTTAAGGCATGAACAGATGGTAATTCAATGGCAACTAGAGTTGGCATATGTTTTTCAAAAAGTTTGTTAGTGAAATAAAGTAGTGTGCCAAAGATCAAATAGTGTTAAGAAACAGCTTTAAAAAGGAGAAAATATATAAATACATATATATGTAGGTATAGATACATATTCCTACATATATAGGTGGAAATAATGAAAGTGAATATGAGAAAAATGCAATAAAAAGTAATCATGAAAATATTTTGGGAAGGAGAAGACATCCACTTCCTCAGCTGAGTTGGGAACCTCAGGAAAGAACATGCGTGGTGAGACGTATGAGCGATGGCCCAGTAGGGGACAAGAACCACCGAGGAGATGACAGGGGAAGGGAAAGTCGGTCTCCAGCTTTCTAGTATTTGCACACCTTAGAATGAGTGGGGGAGCTTCTCAGTGGCTCTGGCTCGAGGGAGGAGACACGCCTGAGGGAAGCGATGTCACGGACGCTTGGTCTGGATTTCTCCATGGACAGTCCTTCCATCCTGAAGACTAGCTTGAGTGTCATTGGCTTGAGTGCCATTGGCTTGAGTGTCATTGGCTTGAGTGCCATTGGCTTGAGTGCCATTGGTGACGTATCACAGTTGCCCTTTCTCCAGAGGGTAGCTGCCCACGTGCAGTGAGGAACAGAGCCCCAAAGACTGAATGGCAGGTATGGAAGGGCAAACCCCTTTAATCATGGTGGGTCTTGGGTTGATGGAGCCAGATAGGTGCTTGCCTTCGAGGGAGAAACGTCACACACTTCCTTGGAATGGTCTACGGAATCTTCCTCCCTCCACTATGCTTCTCCTGAGGGCCCCATCTCTGGAACAGCATTCTCATCGCTGCTTCAGCTTTAGAGAACCAGAACCCAACACCCACCTGCTGCCAGCTGTCAATCCTGACTCCTAGACTCATAGGGACCCTATGGGACCAGGTGGAAGGGCCCGTGTGGATTTCATATAGGTTGGCAGCAGACTTCCAAAGCCTTCTCCTGTGGAGCAGAGGACGGCTTTTCATCGACAACCTCCTGGCTTGCAGACCTCACTGTCCCATGACGCCTCCTTTCTTCAGGGAGCAAAAACATGCGGTCAGCTCCACAAATAGAAGGACAAGATAATGGACTTTTTCCAGGAACTGTTTGCAATGCAGTGGATTACTCATTAGACTGCCAACCACAAGGTCAGCAATGGAAACCCACTGGGTGCTTTGGGTGAGGCTTTCTACTCCGATAAATATGGACAGTCTCGGAAACCCGCGGGCACAGTTCCACTCTCTCGTCCCTCAGGGTCGCTGTGAGTCCGACTTGTCTTAGTGGTTGCGCTGTTGTCTCAATCTCCCTGGTAGAAGCACCGAGATAACTTCTGAGGTCCATGTTGTCAGGTGCTGTCACAGCGACACCGCTAATTCAAAGTGACCTTTGTCACCTGTATTGTGATGGTTATTGACTCCTGTTTGGCTTTGCTTTCTCTTACTTTGTCATCATCCTCAGCAGTGCAGACAGGAGAGCAGTAACTGAAGGTGATAGGTTATCAGGGAGCAACTGGAAGGTTGTCCATAGGCTTCATCCTGGGAGGAGATTCATAGGACTAATGGGACAACTGCCATGTAAGAACCCAGCAACAAGAAACGTAACCTTTCTCATGCCGTTCTGTGTGCTTTCCCACCTGTGCGGTCACCTGTGTATTCTCCTCCAGGGCTCCAGCTTCTTCAGCCTGGCCTCCAATAACCCTGCCTCTCCCAGAAGAACAAGGCCATGCATATGGGTTTGGACAGTCTCAGCTGTCTCCAGCTGTCTTAAAGATAATCTTCACCAAGGGAAGGAGTAGTTATTTGTGCATACCTAGGCTCAGAAATGCCCGGCAGTTCACCAAGTCAGAACGTGGGAAAACATCACTGTGAATCTCGGTCTTGCTCTTCTCTGACCCACTATGTTACAGGTGTGATGGCTGCAGCAGAATGAGCCCTCCTCTGCTAGGTAGTGCCTTGGGCATCCTTGTGGGTTTCTCCCCCCCACCTCTGCCCTCTCAAGTCAGGGCTATTTGGGAACAGGTGCATCTGTCTGGTCCCAGGGTTTGTGGTCTTTCTTTCAGTTACAAAGATTTTATCTGAATTGTTGGGTGTGGGAATCACTTTGCTTGCATTTGCATGGACTTATATTGGTCATTTTGCTTTCTTGACGATTGACAAAAAATCACAAATATTTATCATTAGCACAATTGTAGTCTCTTCTTAATTTGCTTCTGAAGAACCCCTTTCTGTTTATTGTGTTTGAAAGCAAGTATTTTCCCTCAAGGGCCGCATGGTATTGTTTCGGGAGAGATTTTTTTTGTAAGCAGGAAGTTCTACTAGCACCAGCTCTTAACCAGAGGTGGAGTCAACCTACAAAGAAGTGATGCAGAACGTGTTCCTTGAAACAAGCGCACACCTGGGAATTCCAAAGAAAGCGGCTTGGAAAACGAGATACAAAGCTGTAGCCTCCAACGTAGGTGGTCGAATGAATGTCAAGATTATGCGATAGTTTCCAAAGATTTCAAAAAGACAGAACTGGCTTAAAGTATCACAGAAGAGCTTCCCTCTTCCTACAGCTTAAATATGACTTGGTGAGAAGAGAAGAGAGATTAAAGCGGATTCAAACCTTGCCGGGTAGAGTGAGCGATCCAGAGTGAGAAGAAAGCATTCTGGCTGAGAAGTGTTGATGAGCAAAGTGGCAGTAGTGAGCTGCTACCTCCCTCATCCACGCTCCTTCCTGTGGGACAGGCCCCAATGGAAGCAGAAATGGAGAACAAGGACAGCGGGCAACCGGGACAGTCGGGATGGCTTCAGAAAACAAGTTCTGTTTTTCAAAGTATTTGGAGAATATGAGAAGGAGCTTCTCTAACAGTGATTAAAGCACTTGGCTCCCAATAACAAGGTCAAGGGTGTGAATCCCCCAACTGCTCTATGGGGGAACTAGCTGTCAGTCTGCTTCAATCTCAAAGGCCACAGCTTTGCAAACCCTGTGAGGCCCTGTGACTGTCCGATAGAATCAGGATTTTTGTTGTTGTGGAGAACCAGGGACATTAATTCAGAAATTAACAATTAACAAGTTCAACTGCTAATTGAAAGCTAGGTCTCTTGAACAGAGGTAGAGAGGATTTATCTCTTATGCCCATGGGCTATATGCTTTCTCTCTCTGTCTCTCCTCTCTCTCTCTTTCTTTCTTTCATAAACCTTTATTGTGAACAGGGTGAAGGTTGACAGAACAGAGCATCAGTTTTCGATTCAGTGACTCATATCCATTTTCCTCTCAGCCCTTTCATTGCAGTTCCCTCAGTGTAACATCACTCAACCCACTTCCCTTCAGTGCCTGCTTCCATGTCTCCTTCCCTCCCCTTCTGAACTTCAGCCTTGGGTAAATTAAATGCTGCCTCGATCAAAGGTTGATTATTCTAACGTGTGCATACCGCACGTGTTATTGTTCCCCTTACAGACCTGTCTGCTCTCTGACTGGACATTGAACTCCGGGACGAGCACAGGTTCCGACCTGAAAGGTGGCAAGGGATCATGGTCCTGGAGGTTCCACCTGTCTCTCTGTGTTGGTTTGAGTAAACCAGGCGACAAATCCACAGAAGCCCATATGTGTAAGACAGATTTTTATATAAAGGGTAAGTGTACATTAAGAAAGCATCCCAGTTCAGTGCTGTCCAAGCCCATAATTCCAACATTAGCCTATATGTCAGACACCAATCTACCAAGTCCTCCTCCATCTCATAAAACTCCCAGCAATGACCCCAACTGCAGGAGGAAAGGCAAATCAGCGAGCGTGTCAGCATCTCAATGTAGGCAGGGGTCTCCACGCGGCTGCTCCAGCACCCAGGGCTGCATCGGAGTACATCCATGTGGCTTCTCCGTAAGGATGTCTTGCAGGAAATGAGCCTTGCCAACTGAAGCAGGGAACTGGCTAAGGCAGCTGCACCCTGGTCTGACCATCAGGAAGGAAGAGACCCGAAAACTAGAAAGGTGAGGCTCATGGAGCCATTGCTATCTCCACCCTCCAGTTAATCCTACATGTGTTTATTAGCCAGGTTGGCACAATCAGCCATAACTATATCATTATCAGACTAGTAAGCTTAGTCTCTCTTACAATTTTCAGTTTGTTCTACATTTTTCTCCCACTGTATCCAGGGTTTTCTGATGTGTTCCCCTTCAGAGTAGTTGGTAGGGGTCGTGGAGCACCATCTAGTTCTTCAAGGTCAACTGAGAACTTGGCAGAATGTCCCTGACTTTATTCATAAACTTGCAACCATATACCTGAAAATATGGCCCTATCTGGAGAAAGAGCCACATTGTTCTGAGACAGAAATGCCATCAAATACATCTTCTTCAAGCTGAAATGTGCCACCCCTCCCCCCCATAAAATAGCCCTCCATTAGGGAGCTGTCTTAAAGGAACTATGATAAAAAATGTCACATCACTGGTGCTGGCTACTCACTCTGCCTGAAAGTTATCAGTAGATCAGAGCAATCAGATTCTAGTGTCTATCCCACCCTAAAACTTAGCAAAATCTTCTGTCATTCTTTCAGCTACTGATCATTGATTGTTTCTTGGGGAGGGCTCAGGGGCATTTGAGGTCAACTAGCACTGTCAAGACGATGACTCAACTCATTGCTTGCTTATGTTACCTGCTTATGATATTACCCATTGACTATGTAATATGTTCAGTGTATGATGTGTATGCCATTTGAAAGGTCAGTTAGCCCCATTATATAAACCCATTGGAAAATGCATTCACTCACTTGGTCCTGACATAGAGACAAGGAGCCCCTGTGTCCTTCTGTCTATCTGTCTCAGTTTGAAGACTGATGTTAGCATGATCCATTAATCCACTGGACTAATTGTGTCTGTGTTTTTAATTTTCACACCTCTTCCTTACTCTGGATGGAGAGAGACCAATGGTTGCACCTTAGAGGGCTACTCGTGAGCACCGAAGACACCAGCTGCTCCTCACCACAGTAGGATGTGCATCACTGTTTAGTGAACTAAGTATTTCCAGGAGTATTTGGTGTTCTCTGAGACTATGGTCCAGATCCCCTAAGCCCGGTGACTCATTCCTTCAAGGTGTTTAGTTATGTCTAAGATGTGCTCCTAACCTATCCTCAGTATACTTCACCACATTCGTGACTATATTTTCAGCAAAGGTAAATACCAAACCAAAATCACTACCATCAAGTCAGTTCTGATTCACAGCTGCTCTATAAGACAATAACTCTTTAACAGAGGAGAAACCTCATGCTACTCTTGTGGAATGGCTGTGGTTTTAAATTGATGACCTTGTGGTTAGCAGCCCACCTCATTACCCACTACATCACCGGGGCAAATGTTATCAGATATATATGTTTGCAGCTTTACTTTTGCCATCCCCTCACATATCTGTCCTGCTAATTCATTCATTGTTGATAAGTTGCTCGGTGCCATTACATTGGCTCTGAGCACAGCATTGCTATGCACAACCAAACAAAACGCTGCATGGTCCCGTGTCATCCACACAATTGTTCCTGTGCCTGAGCCCACTGATGCAGCCACTGTGTCCATCCATCTCATTCAGGGCCTTCCTCTTTTTTCTGCCCTTCTACTTTATCAGACATGATCTCCTCCTGGGACTGGTCTCTCCTGACAAGCTGTCCAAAGTATGTAAGACAAAGTCTTGCCATCCTTGCCTCTAAGGAACACTCCAGCCTTATTTCTTCCAAGACAGATTGGTTTGTCCTTTTAGAAGTTTATGGCACTTTGAATATTTTTCTCCAGCATCACAATTCAAATGTATCTATTCTTCTAAGGTCTTCCTTATTCAATGTCCAACTTTCACATACATATGATGTAATGGAGAATACCATGACTTGGATCAGACACGTCTTAGTCCTCAAAGTAAAGTCCTCCTTTTCAATACTCTAAAGAGGTCTTGTGCAGCAGATTTACATAATGCAGTACATCTGTTGATCTCCTGACGGAGCTTCCATGAGCATTGATTGTGGATCCAAGTAAGACCAAGCCCTTGAGAGGTTCAGTCTTTCTTCTGTTTATCATGGTGTGACCTATTGGTCCAGTTGTGAGGATTTTGGTCTTCCTTACATTGAGTTGTAATCCGTACTAAAAGCTACAGTCATTGATCATCAGCAAGTGCTTCAATTCCGCCTTATTTTCAGCAAGCAAGGTTGTGTCATCTGCATACTTCAGGTGGTGAAGAAGCCTTCTTCTAACCCTAGTGCCAAGTTCTTCTTTATAGAATCCAACTTCTGTGATGATTTGTTCAGCACACAGATTGAACAAGGATGGTGAAAGGATACAACCCTGAAACACACCTTTTCCTATTTGAAACCATTCAGAACTCCCTGGTTCTGTTTGCATAACTGCCTCTTGATCCATGTACAAGTTCCACAGGAGCACAATGAAGTGTTCTGGAATTCCCATTCTTCTCAAGGTTGTCCACCGTGTATTATGGTCCACACAGTAGAATGCCTTTACATTGCCAATGAAATATCTTTCTGGTATTCTCTGCTTTGAACCAATATCCATCTGACATCAGCAATGATGTCCCTTGTTTCACATCCTCTTTTGAATCCTGTCTGAACTTCTGGAAGTTCCCTGTATCTACTCACAGATTTAAATTATTACAGGACCATGTATTTCACAGTATTTACATCTGTTGGCCTTTAGCTCTTGCAAACCTCCCAGTGTCTTCTCCTACCTCCATCATTTTTTAAAAGATGATTTGTCCATCCTTCCTCTTATGGTGCATACTTTCTCATGAAGATTAAACATTTGCTACACAAGAGGGAAGGTTCTGGATTTACTGTACATTGTTGGTTGATGTCTTCCTCAGCCAATACTGCACTGCATGCTGGTACTCTTCTCCCGCTTTATCCTTTCAGAATGTGGGGAGAAAAAGTCGGAAAGAATATCCATCTTCCCAATGACTCTAGACTCAAGGAATCCCACAATTTCACCCCATCCCAGCCCAATCAATCCTCCTAGTGCAAAGATCTCTATGTGGTGATTCATGTGGTGTTGGCCAGTAACTGCTCTGCCACGTTCGCAAAGGCTGTCTGCTGGGCTTCACGGAAGGTGGCTGTCCATCTCCAGGATGGCTGTCCTGTGACCCCAGGCTGCTGGTGGGTTCAAGAAAAGTCATTCGTTTGCTGCCTGTCCAGCTTTTGTCTTGTGGAACAGATGTAAGATATTTTTTTTCCCCAGCTCACTGCACGTCCAAGTAGAAACTCTATGTTTAATTATTTTGTATGTTTTTAATTTACATTGGCTTTCTTTCAGACAGCCTGAAATTGGTTCTTCATTTTTCTACTTCAGTCGGATACTGTAGTCCCTTTCACCAAACTATTTACAACCTTTACGTGCAGAGTCAGTGTTGATGTGCTGGAATTAAGTCTGGCAGCGTTCTGGTTTCCTTCCCAGTGTCCCTTCTCTTCTTTTGCTGCATCTCAAGCCGAAGCCAGAGTGCACACTCACTTACTTAACTCTGCTGTCATTAACACCTCCGTGTGGTGACTTCTGCTACACAGGCATCTGTTTGGTGATCTTTGTTTTGCTTGTGATACCTGCCTCAATTACAAGGAAGACCATTGATTGGTTAATTCAGCAAATATCCATTGAGCTCTACAGAATGCTGGTCAAAGAAAGCTAAGAGTGTATTCCAATCAACATTAAGGACTGGAGCAGGGCAACTACTGCCTGAGCCCTGACGGAAGCAGCACTTAACTAAGGCACTGCAAGTCGGATCCGGCTCTCTAGATGAAAGCACGTGTAAAACCGATATCTGAGAAGTAATTACTCAGGTGCATAGGGAGTGGTAGAATTTCCCAGTGAGATCTAAAAGAATTGCTAACCAGCAGCAGTGCGAAAGAACAGGCCACTCTCTGGAAACTGCGGAAGGTTTAATGGAGCTGGTGGGCAGCACATTGGCAAGAGAAGAGGAGGCGTGCGTCCTGTGATTTGTAACCACGGGCAAATTATGAAAACACTTGTAGTCCAAGTGAAAAAACCCGAGCTTTAGCGTCCCAGGCAGCTCTTGGGCAACAGCAATAGCTAAGCCTGTTTCTTCTTAACGGAGATTTCTCTTCCCCACTTCTTATTCGGTTCTGATGTGATTCTCCAGTGGGTTTCCGTTCAAGAGGAAGAATGATTTTACAGGCAGAGTAAAATAAAGCCTTCCCAACTGAAGAAAGAGTAAATGGGTGAACATGGGCTGTAATGCTTTGAAGTAACACCCATGGGGCAGCAGGGTGAATGAATGGATAGCGAGGGTGTCCTAAGATGAATCTGGGTTTTGGCCAACTTTTCCTCCAGGGCAGAAGGAGAACGCTTGCTCCTGGGAGAGCCAACCCTCAGGAGTAGGTGCTACAAAGTGAGAAACAAGGCAGTCACGGGTGGATGATCATTTCATTTCAACGCCGTCTATGAGTGAGGACACAGAAGTGAAGTGGCACCTCCAACATCGTGTGGATGACGTGGTCGAACCTGGTGTGTAGGCCCAGAATTTTTGCATCTTCTATTAAGAAACAAAACAGAAAAACTGCCATAAAATCCATTTCAGTAAGTTGCAATCCCTTTGTAGGATGGGCTAGAACTGCCTGATAGGATTTCTTTATGAGACCAAACAACTCTTTCTTTCCTTGTGGAGGGGCTGATGGGTTTGAATGGCTGACCTCGTGGCTAGCAACTCAACAATCGCATACATTTACTAAAGTGCTTTAAATGATGTCTTATGAGCAGTAAATGAAATAGCAGTCAATACATGTTTAAGAAAACATCTAAAGTGTCCATTACTTACTCAAAATGCTTTTGATTTTTGTGGTTATGCTGTGTCCACATGACAAACAAAGTCCCTCATGTCTCTAGAAATCGCTGTTTCTTCCCTCATCCTGATCATTGCAGATGTTAGACATTTCATTTTTAAAAGAAATGTGTTCCTTAGTGTGTTAGTTTGGGTACTTTAGAGAAACAAATCCACAGACACTCATGTATAAGAGAGCTTTATATAAAGAAAACATTCCAACCCAGTGCTGCCCAAGCCCACAAGTCCAACATTAACCCATTAACCCAAATGCCTGGCACCAATCCATAAAGTCCTCCTCTATCTCACAAAACAGACGCAGTGATGCCGACTGCAGGAGAAAAGCCACATCAGTGAAGGTGTAAGCATCTCAGCACTGGCAGGGGTCTCCACACGGCTGCTCCAGCACCCAGGGCTGCATCGGGGTAGGTCCATGTGGCTTCTCCTCAGGGATGTCTTGCAAGAAGTGAGCCTTGCCAGCTGAAGCAAGGAGCTGGCTAAGGCAGCTGCACCCTGGTCTGACCATCAGAAAGCAAGAGACCCGAGAACTAGAAAGGCGAGGCTCACTGAGCCATTTATCTCTCTGCCCTTCAATGAACCCCACATGTGTTTATCGGCCAGGTTGGCACAATAAACTAACTACCTCACTTAGTCATCCCGTGACTTCATCAAGCCTTTTGGGGCTCTCCTATATGGATATCTAAAAAGCAGAGTGATATTCTCATCTGATCAGTAAATCACTCAAAACATAAAACAAACAAGAACAAAAGCAAAAGCTATTTCATGTACCAAGAAATACAGAAGACCGTCGGAGAATAGTCACCTTCAACTATCAAGTTGTGAATTCCAGTGACGAGAACCTTCATTGTTCAACTAGACAAGACAGCAGACATTTACACATCCTACCAATCATGTTTGTTTGTTTGTTGTTTTTCTTTAAATACATGTACACTGATGATTTAGTAACACATCCGAAGGCTCATTTTAGTTACTTCAAGTAACTTCTTGATTTTTGGAAAGGTATCTAAATTTTCCAATGCGATGGTATTAGAAACACGCCAGTGGATGGCTTAATAAACAGAAATGCATCTCTTGCAGTTTAGGAGATTACAAGTCCATGGTCAGGGTGCTGGCTTTAAGGGAAAACTTTCTCTCTGTGTCAGCTCTGGAGGAAGGTCCTTGTTCCCTTTTAACATCTGTGGATCCAGTGCCTCCAGGAGACAAACATGAGTCCATGTGTCAACCCTCCCCTGAGTCTTTGAGGTTCCAAGTTCAGGGGCCTCAGATCCAAAGGACACCTTGAACTCCCCCTCTTCTTCTTCTTCCCCTCAGATCCCCCTCTCTCTGCTCACTTGTTTAAACTCTTAGGTCACCAAAGAGTGTGACTCAACAGATAGCCTGATACTGTAGCATTAGCATAACTTCCTGGAAGCCTGCCTCATTAACATCACAGATGCTTCCATTTAAACCACCTGGTCTAATTCCATCAGATCACAAAAGGGATAGCGAGGTTGCTTGGTGCCTTCCAGTTGGCTTTGGCTAACCAACTCTGTACAACAGAACAAACCACTGACCGGCCCTGCATCATCCTTACAATTGTTCTGTGTTTGAGTCCATTATTGCAGCTATGCTGTCAATTCATATCACCGAGGACCTTCTTTTTCTCTGTCTCTCTACTTCACCAGGAATGACGATGTCATTCTCTAGGGGCTGGTTGTCTCCTGATGACATGTCCAAAATATTTGAGACAACGTCTCTCCATCCTTGCCTCGAAGGAGTATTCTGGCTGTACTTCTTCCAAGAAACTATTACAAAATTTAATGGACGGTAATTGCATAGTACTGAGAATCATGACCTCAACAGATTGGCATATTGTGTTGTTGTTAGTTGTCATCAAATGGGCTCCTCCCCAGAGTGACCCTACACACAACAGAACAAAACACTGCACAGTCCTGCACCCTCCTCACAGTTGGTCCCATGCCTGTGCCCATTGATGGGGTCACTGTGTCAATCCATCTCATCCAGGGTCTTCCTCTTTTTTGCCATCCCTCCACTGTACCAAACATGATGTCCTTCTCCAGGGACTAGTCTCTTTGAACAATATGTCCAAATTATGCAAGACAAAGTCTTGCTACCCTTGCCTCTAAGGAGCACTCTGACTGTACTTCTTCCAATACAGAGTGGTTTGTCCTTCTAGCAGCCTTTGGTACTTTCAATATTCATCTCAGCACTGCAATTCAAATGCATCTATGTTTATATGGTTTTCCTTATTCAATGTCCAACTTTCATGTGCATATGATATGCAGGAGAATGCAATGGGTTAGGTCAGGTGCACCTTAGTCTTCAAAGTAACATTCGTGCTCTTCGGTACTCTAAAGAAGTTTTGTGCAGCAGATTTATCTAATGCAATACTTCTTTTGATCTCGTGACTGCTGCTTCCATGAGCTTTGTGGACCCAACTAAGACCAAATCCTTGACAATTTCAACCTTTTCACTTTTATTGTGATGCTTTGGTCTTCCTTATACTTCGTTGTAATCCACACTGAAGGCTACACTCCTTGATCTTACCAGCAAGTGCTTCATTCTTCTTTACCTTGACCTGTGGCCCATCAGTAAATGAGCATCCTGAAGGCTCCACTCCCACTGGCTTACTGGACTCGTATCACCATGGTCAATTTCCCTCCAAGGAACCACCTCCTTTTCCATCACAGTTTGAGTGTCCGCAAATCCAAGGGGCCCATATTCTGGCAGTATTTCTGACAATGTTCTGCTTCCTATAATAGTGTTTCGAAGCGAAGCGTTGGGTTTTCAGCTGCTTCGTGGTCAGAAGTGGGGAGCCAACTCTCCTCTTTTGTTTGTTCTTAGTCTGGAAGCACAAAAGAAACCTGTTCACTTTGGATGACCCTGCTGGCATTTGGAATACCAGCGACATACCTTCTAGCAGGACACAAGCCATCACAGCACGCCAACTGACAGACAAGTGGTAGTGACATGTTTTTGCAGGGGACCTGACAAATGGTAATTTGCATACACGTTGCGATGTTAATACAGGAAACCCTATCTCATAACAATGTATTGTGGGGTTTTCTGAATTGAGTCTCAGGCAGAAGTACTGCTCATGGTTGACACAATTAGTAGATCACGGGACAGAGAGAAGCTGGGAAAGGGAGCACTGGGCAGGAGGGGAAAGAAAGGCTGGGAACTTGACATCAGTCATGAGAGTCCTAGCTTATCCTACCCAGCCAGCAGGAAGTACCCTTCACTGCAAATGCAGAGCATGAGGGACTCAGGCACAGAACAAAGAAAGTTATCTGTGTGAGCTCACTGCTGCAGCCGCTGGGTCGCCAATGTCATGGGGGGAGGGGGCTTGCTCTTCACTGACCCTCTACTGTACCTGCTCCAGGGACTGGCTCTTCCCAAGAACACCCACAGCGCAGGACGAGAGGTCCTGCCATCTCACTTCTAAGGAACGTTCTAGCCGAACTTTTTCCAAAGGACATTATTTTCTGTGCAAAGTATGACAATAATAGACGTCTCCCTGTAGTGGAGCAGTGGAGACATTGTGGAGAATATGAACAAGGGAATTTGTAGTGGCAAATCATTAAACAGGGGGAAACACTAAGGCTGGCTAGGAGAAATGGGCCTTTTTGTTTTAATTGGAAGAGTCCAAATATTTTACAAACTAGTAATTTTATATTTACTCATGTTAGACAAAATGAGAAATGTGTTCGGAGAAAATGGTTAAATAAATACTGGATCCCACATCCAAACACTGGATCCCGCATCAAACACTGGATCCCACATCCAAATACTGGATCCTGCATCCATGCACACACACACACAGAGGCATGCACAGTTAAAAAGAAGGAAACAAACAAACAAAAAACCCCATGACAGAGTATGTGGGGTTAGTATGTGGAGTTTGGCTAACTTATAGAATATATAGAGAAAAAAGTAACAATAAATTAATCAAATGAGTATAGTTGAAGCTTATCTAAATTGTTTCTGAAGATATTTGTTATTTGTATTATAGTCTAGATAAATTATATAGTATTTTTTGTGTTTTGGTTTCTTTTTGTAATATATTTTTCTTTCTTTTTTGTTTTTTAATCCTTTTATTAGGGGCTCATACAACTCATCACAATCCATACATACATCAATTGTGTAAAGAACATTTGTACATTCCTTGTCCTCATCATTCTCAAAACATTTGCTCTCTACTAAAGCCCCTGGCATTTTCCCCCTGCCTCCCCGCTGCCCCCTGCCTCATGAACCCTTATAATTTATAACTTATTGTTATAATTTTTATAACTTATTATTATAATTTATAACTTATTATTTTGTCATATCTTGCCCTGTCCAACGTCTCCCTTCACCCACTTTTCTGTTGTCTATCACCCAGGGTGGAGGTCACATGTAGATCATTGTAATCAGTTTCCCCTTTCCAACCAACCCTCCCTCTACCCTCCCAGTATTGCTACTCACACCACTGATCCTGAAGGGATCATCGGCCCTGAATTCCCTGTGTTTCCAGTTCCTATCTGTACCAGTGTACATCCTCTTGTCTAGCCAGACTTGTAAGGTAGAATTGGGATCATAACAGTTAGGGGGGGCAGAGGGGGAGGAAGCATTTAGGAACTAGAGGGAAGTTGTATTTTTCATTGTTGCTACATCACACACTGACTGGCTCATCTTCTCCCTGAAGCCCTTCTTTAAGGGGATCTCTAGTGGCCTACAAATGGGCTTTGGGTCTTCACACTGCACTCCCCGTCTCATTCACTGTGATAAGATTTTTTGTTCTGATGATGCCTGGTGCCTGGTCCCTTTGACACAACCTGATCGCACAGGCTGGTGTGCTTCTTCCATGTGGGCTGTGTTGCTTCTGAGCTAGATGGCCGCTGTTTACCTTCAAGCCTTTAAGACCCCAGATGCCATATCTTTTGATAGCTGGGCACCATCAGCTTTCTTCGCCACACTTGCTTATGCACCCATTTGTCTTCAGTGATCATATCATGGATGTAAGCACACAATGATATAATTTTTTGTTCTTTGATGACTGATAACTGATCCCTTCGGCACCTTGTGATCACACAGACTGCTGTGCTTCTTCCATGTGGACTTTGTTGCTTCTGAGCTAGATTGCCGCTTGTTTACCTTCAAGCCTTTAAGACCTCAGATGCTCTATCTTTTGATAGCCGGGCACCATCAACTTTCTTCACATTTCCTTGTTCACCCGCTTTGTCTTCAGCAGTTGTGTTGGGAAGATTGGAAGGTGAGCATCATAGAATCCCAATTTAATAGAACAACATGTTCTTGCATTGAGTAAGTACTTGAGTGGAGGCCCAATGTCCTTCTGCTACCTTAATACTAAACCTTTAAATATAGGCACATAAATCTATTTCCCCATCCTCATATATAAATATATTTGCATATGTGCATGCCTTTATCTAGACCTCTATAAATGCCCTTTGCCTCTCAGCTCTTTCCTCTATTTCCTTTGACTTTCCTCCTGTCCCACTATCATGCTCAGTCTCCACCAGGGTTTCAGTAATTCCTCTTGGCTATATTACCCTTGATCATGCCCTACCAGGCCTCCCACAACCACCTCACCACCGATTTGGATCACTTGTTGTTCCCGTATCCCTGGGTTTGTTAACACCACTACCTTTCCCCCCGACCTCACCCTCTCCCATGTCCCTCCAGAACTGTCGGTCCCATTGTTTTCTCCTCCAGATTGTTCATCAGAGATAACAACATGCACAAAAACAGGACAAAGCAAAACCAAGCAACAATATACAACAAAACAACAACAAAGCAATGACCAAAAAAAAAACACAAGAAAGAAAAGCTTGTAGTTAGTTCAAGGATTGTTTGTTGGCCTTTAGGAGTGTTTTCTGGTTCAGTCTGGTCCACGCCCTGGCCCCAAAGTCCACCTTCAGCATTCCCTGGGGACCTCACCACTCCATTCCATTGTTGTTCTGTTGCATCCCCTTAGTGTTTTGCCTCAGTGTGGCGGCATCATATTGGGTGCAATTCCCACACTGTGTCTCCGGTGTTGTCCCCTGTAGGGATATGGGTCACTGAGGGGTGTCATGTCTCATAATGGGCCAGTCATGTGGTCATCTCTGTGGACTGGCTGCTCTAACTGGGAACATTGGCCTCATGGCCTGGTGGGCCATATATTGTCATTTTTAAATGACATGATGTGGATATGAATTAACAATTTGGAAATGGAGAAGCAGAATTGAACTGAATGTAAACATCATTTTAAAATTTGGCCATTTTTTTCATTATGAAACTAACCACTTTTTAATTTTTACATTAATTTATTAATTGGAAAAATGTATATAATAACAAGAGTATTATTCAACTGCACTGGGCATTGTTCTAAAAATTTTGTGTGATAAATTCTGCAGAAGTATTAAACTGATGCAAAATTATGTATGACAATACTTATTTATTAGTGCCCTTATGTCTATTGTACTAAATATTGCCAAAGAAATGCCATCTTTAGTGAATATTAAGAAATAATATTTTCAATGCATTCCAATCATGCAGTTCCCTGTGCAGTTAAACATGTCTTATCCGGCTATCAACATAAGTTTTCTTTTATATTTTAGAGTGAGTCTTGGTGGTCTAGTGGGTTACACATTGGGGTGGTAAGCAGAAGGTCTGCAGTTCAAACCCACCAGCCACTTTGTGGGAGAAAGATGCACCTTTCTGCTCCAGTCATGTAGCAGCCTCAGAAACCGACAGGACCACATTCCACTCTGTCCTGTTGGGTTGAGATGAGTCAGAGTCAACTGGTTGACAATGAGCCGGTTTTCTATGTTTGTTTGTTTGCTTTGGACTTCTCTAAAGGATTCGTACTATTTCAGTATGTACTTAATAGCAATTCAATTAAGATGTAATTTGGTACTTAGAAGATAAGTGTTAAGCTACAATTTTTTTTAGCAACAAATGCATACTAGGTTCTGTTGAATACCCCAAAAAGTAATAATTTGATACGGCAGCATTAGTTATAAGACAGAACAAAAGGCTTAATGCTATGCATATGATTAAGAATGCTGATTTCCAAGTAATCTAACTGCTAGTCTAAATTGTTTCACAGTGCGGTTATTATCATCCGAGTATATTTTAAACACAATGAAAAAGGTGCTTTATGCTTCTGAGGGTATTTTAACAGAGCATCTGTCAATATTATGTACACTCTTGTCAAAATACAAGTTTTAAGATCAGGAAGAAGCTCTAGATTTTTGGTAATGCGAGATGAGGTTATTCAGATCAACACTCCCACTAAAAACAAAGGAACTCGCTAGAAGAATCACATGAAGAACTCATCTTATAAAGAATTAACCAGTTGTACAGATAGTATTTAAGTAAGAACTTGTCAGGAGAAATAAAGCCATAAAAGCTTGGGGGCCACTGCTGATGATAATGTTCTTGTGGGCTTCTATATGGAAGGATTCATACCAGAGGAATAGAAGTTGGTACCCAGACTAGGCCAAGACCTTCAGCCTGGTAGAATTTCCTTTCCCACTGCTTTTAACCCACTCCATCCTGGATCCCCTGGGTCTCTAAGGAATGCCGCCTCAGCTCTGAGCAGAGCAACAGAACAGCATAGACGGGAAGATGAGGATGCCCTTTGAGGACTAAGGTGCATCTTAACTCTCAGTCTGTACAACTGCCTCAAGTGCATGTATTTGAATTATGGTGTTGGCAGAGAATGCCAAGAGTACCAGAGCCTGCCGAGAGGGAAAATAAATCTGTTTTGGAGGAAGTATAGCCAAAGTGATCCTTAGGAGCCAATATGAAGGGAAGAATTTATTTGACGAATTTTGCACATCTTTTAAGGATAGTCCCGTCCCTAGAGAGGGACATCCTGTTTGGTACAGTAGAGGGTCAGCACAAAGAGGAATGCCATGAAGGAGATGGGTGGCCTCAGTGGCTGCAGCAATGAGAGGCAATTTAACAAAAATTGTGAGTGTGGCTCCTGTGGGGTCAGTATGAGTGGGAACTGCCCGAGGGCAGCAAACCACAGTGATCTGCTCACTGTACTTGGGGATGTTCCTGTACTGTACACAGGGTCACTGTAACCTACACAACAGCACCTAACAACAAGATAAGGTGTATGATTCCAACACCTATCTTGGGGAGACAATTTAATGCGTAACAGCCACCAAGGGACTTTGAGCCACACACTTTGACTGAGGGATTCCGGGACTGCATTTGCTTCTGAAGGAGGCTCATGAATCTGAGACCTCAGAGAAAGCTTCCAACAGCTTCTCCAAGACTAGGACTGATGAGGAGTGAAGGGAGAATAGTTACACTCAGAAACAGGGCAGTAAGCAGGAATGACTTGACATTACTGACCTCAGACCTGTTACCAATCTTAGACATAGATTTTATGACAATTATACATACTCAGTAGGCCAAACATCATAGCACCTGCCCAGATTACTATTTTATAATTGTAAACTGGTTAACATGGAAAAGGACCAAATGGGTTTTTAAAATATCACATCAAAGTAACTCGAATTAAAAACTGAATGGCTGCATTTGGTGACAGGATGAATACATACATCAGAAGAAAGAATAAAAAATCTATGAGAGAAATTAAATGATCTTTGTCTTTCAGATGGAGCATTGAGATCCAAAATGATGAAAAATTCAGACTAGAGGCAGAAGAAATGAATCTTACTTAGAATGTGGGCAGTCCTTGTATCAGTATCATTAACATCCCCCCAGACCCTTGCTAGCAGTGCAGATTCATATTTATGGGCCAAAGGCTCACTCCTGAGGATTGCTTTGGCCAATTGGAAGTTAGAAGAGGTGATGAGCAGGCGGTTGGAGATGTTCTCCTTGTGGGATTTGCTTTTCCACACTTCTGCCTTCCCCAGGAGAAGAACATGCCACTATCAGGCCAAGGAAAAGCTCAGGAAGTCCTCAGGATTAGCACAATCACCACAACAATGGACTTAAACAAGGAGGTTTAGGAAGATGGTGAGCTTCAGGCAACATCAGTTTGTTCTGCCATCAGGGGCTGGAATGGCAACAGGAAACACACCTCACTCAGTCGACTGTCTCTTGCATTCTGCAGGAGTGCTGGAAGCTGTGCCAAAGGTATTGAAAACCCCAGTAGGTTCACCCATGGTGGACAGGTCTCAGCGGAGCTTCCAGACCAGAGCAGACTCAAAGGAAAGGCCCAGAGACACACGAGACATGAACACCTTCAGCAGCAAAAGAGAACGTGGTCTGTCATGGTGCTGAGAGGTGAGTACGGGCATCAGCAAGGATCATGAAGACAAGTCTGGACCAGCTACCATTTCACTCTCTCTGCAAATGGGCACGGTGTGTAAAGCCCACTCAAAACCAAGTCTGAGCAACAGGCCTAGCAGCATCAGCATCCCATGTAAACTCTCTGGCCCCGCTCCAGACCCACTGAATCAGGAACTCTAGGGGAAGCTCTGTAGAAGTCCTCCATCTCTTTGAGACCATCACAGGGAAGTCACAGCTCTGTCACAAAAGTAAGTGCAGTGAGAAGACGTAAACTGGGCTAATCATGAAAATATCCCGAGGCATGCAGCTATGTCCACATAAGATAAATGAATCAGGAGATGAAGAGTAGCATTTTGCAAAGACCAAGGTTGAATTCCATGGGAGCGTGTGAAAGCTGTAAACAAATGTTGTTTAATGACACAGCCTCACGTTTAGGAGAATCGCAGCTTTGGGGGTTCTGCTAGGAGACAGATATGATATTCCTGCAAAGTTATGAAACATGACACACAATTTATCATCCATCCACTTACTCATTCATCAATCATCCCAATACTCGGTGCCAGACGCCATCCTAAGTGCCGGAGACATGAAGATGAACACAACATGATTTCTATCAATGAGGGGTCCTTGTGATGGGGGGGCTTCACTCCATTTCTTTTTGCTTTTAGCAGAGGTTTTACACACATACAACTCTATACATACATACACATTTTCACAGATATATCTATATTATATATATACCAAAGCCAACCCAAGCTCACCTCCGTTGAGCGGATTCTGACTGTCCTTGATCCTGCGCAGCAGGGTAAGACTGCTCCTGCGAGTTTCTGAGACCAACTCCTGACAGGAGGAGAAGAGGTGATCTTTTCCTGAGAGGTGGCCGGTGCTTTCAAACTGCTGACCTTGCAGTTAGCAGCCCAATTTGTAACCCACTACCCCACCAGGGCCCCTACAACAGACACCTATTTTAGATATCAAAGACGGCTTGTTCGCCTGGAGGAAGGAGATGGAGCAGGAAAGAGAGCTCTGAGTCATTTGAGACTTTTTTTGGGTGGCATTTGTGTGACAAGCATGTGAATGAGATCTCAGGTGTGGCACTGACCTACTTCTGGCATCCGGCTACCACCTGGGCCCCCATGCTGTGCCCCTCCTACACTGTGCCTGGCCTTTCCTCAGTCTGCTGAATCAGGCTCTCAGCAAGTGCGCATTAGGCGCAGGAGAAACCAAGGTGGGGGGCGGGGTTCAAAGGGCAGCTGCCCCTGAGTCCCCATTCATGAAGGGAGCAAGTGACGGAGAATTCAGCCAGAGAAGCAGGAGACGTGAAGATGCACCATGAAGGGACCCAATGAGGACGGAGAGTCACCACTGGGGAGAGGAGAGTGGGGGGGGGGGGAGTGATCTGGTCCATCTCAGCAGCCTCTATCTGGCCTGTCACTGTGATCCCGGGAGCTATGCTACTGGGATAACAAAGAGCCAGATCCCAGTCGCCATGGGATCCAGGATTTGGCAATCCCTGGGTCGCCATGGTAACGGGTTCCAGCAGAGCTTCCAGACTATGAGGGGCCAGAAGGAAGGGCTGAGGATTTGCTTCCACAAACAGTCCGTGAAAAGTCGGTCTCTGGATCACACCAGCGTCCTGTCTGACGCACTGCTGGGGGTGCACCCTCCCTTGGACAGCACACAACACGCACAGTGACTGCAATGGTGGACTTGAGCTGGCACAGGCCAGGCCATATCTTGTTTCCTGGAGCCAAGAGGGAGGCAGCCACTAAGAACAGCTGCTCTGACTGAAAGAGAGGAGGGGTGGCAGGCCCCTGTAATCATATGGTCATCACGCCCTCTCCTGCAAAGCATGCAGCATTTTAAGGCCACCTTCATATGCCTAATCCCATTGGAACGTTACAGGAATTGGTGCTCTGGGTAAACTACGCCGTGCTTATCGTGTTCTAGAATAAGTAACCTCCTTTTGTGCAAGGTTCTATCCTGGTCTGGGGTCACCCAGTTGGCAGGAAGTGGGGTCCATCTTCCGCCTGAGTCTCTTCAGTCTGGTGCTGTTTACGTGTGTCATGCCATTGGCATGCCTGAGTCCGTGAAGCTGAGACGACCCTCTGTCGTGAGCAGGGTGTGTTTGAGGTACTCGCTGTGGCCTGGGGGAGGTGTCCTCCAAGGGGAGAAGGAGTGGCAGCCGCTGCATCTGCTTCCATCAGAGGGAATCCACGCACACCTAGACCCGATTCTTCATGGTCTGCAGTTTCGCTGACTCGCCCCGTGCCGTCTCTCTGCATGTGTCATGCCCCTGGAGGACTACTCGTCTGCGGTGACAGTATGCGTGTGTATATGTGTTTCCTGGTTTTAGAAATGATGGCCCTGCTAACTGGAATCCAGTGCCGCTCTCTGATCGCTGCCAGGCTGACAGGTGTGGATCAGAGAGAAGGTCTCTAAGAGAGTTGAGCTGATCAAGGATTCAGCACACTGAACTCTAAGTGTGCTTCTGGTCATCGACATGCACGCCACGTGCCGGGGGGACAAGCTGGATCTCCACCTGGCTGCTTGGGAAAATTAACAACCTGCATCGGGCCGAGGAGGCCCAATTGCGCTGATTCTGGATAAAGGCACAGCAACCTTAGGGTTTTCCTAAATAACACAGGAAACTTTTGTATGCCTCTCTCCTTGGGGGAAAGCTAGGTTTGTCATCTTACTAAGACACGAGGACATAGTCTAGACTCTTAAACAGCATGATCATGTAGAGGATGTGCTCCTGCTAGGGGAGTTGGTCCCAGGAAGCCTTTGTGTTGTGTTTTAATTGGGGTCACCATCTTGAATTCTAAATACTTGATGGCCTACACGTGAATGCATGTGACAAATGTGCTCTTCACGTGTTCCAAAGCAATTCCAAAGTTCACATTTTCGACCTTCTGGAAACAGGAAGATGTGCACTTTGGGGGTTTCCAGACATTTGGGAAGGACAAGTGCTGTTCTCTGAAATCCCCCTGGCCTTTTCAGTGGGGTGTTTGTGTAAACAGAGAGCCCGGGGGCACACTGGCTGAGGCTCAGCTTCTGCCCACAACGGTCCTTCAAGTTGATTCCAGCAGCTGCTCCCGGGGAGACAAAGCTGGCAGCGGGCTCTTGTAAAGGCAGCAGGCTTGGAAAGCCTTTCTGGGCAGCTCTGCGCCGTCCTCTAGGGTCACGGGGCATCTATGTGACCCAGTGAACGTAGGGTTTTGTTTGTTTGTTTCATCATTCAAAGTTATATAAGATTTCACCTTCACACAACCTTATTCTCAATGGCTAGCCCTAGGATGCTACAATTAGACATTTTTCCTCCTGATTTTAAATATTGGAATGCACAGAGGCTCAGATATATGGATTTTAATATAACATTGATGAGATTATGTCCAGCCCCAATCCTGTAATCTAATTCTGACTGTGACAATTCATATACCATTGGTAAGTTTACAAAACGCAGAATATGTGCGGATAAACTTTTCTCAGACTTTGGTCTTTCCCCCAACTGGAACAGGGAGTCACCTAGGAAGGGCTTTGCAAGGATTGGCTGAAAGGAAGCGAGGTCCCTCAAGCACCTGGCTCCTATACAGAATGGCAGGGGACTGACACCTTACCAGGGAGCTGGACTACTGTGGATAGAGGAAAGCTTTGGGGGAGTCTATGGTGGCCAGAATGATTGGGTGATCTGTAGGGAAAGGTGGGGTCCCTGGCTGACCCATATGTGCAATGTGCTGTTAATGGAAAGGTGGAAGGCTCAAGTCCTCCCAGTGGGGCCCTGGTGGGGGGAGACCTGGTGACCCACTTGTGGAGCTTTGGTCCTGAGTGGGGCACAGCTCCCTTGTGACTCATGTGGGGTGGTTATGAGGTGCGGTTGACCAGACAGCAATGAGTTCTCTTTGGGAATAAGGTCCGTAAGGGAAAGGCTTGGGGCCTCTGACTTTGGCTTCTGGTCTCAGCTGCAGTTATGGCTCTGGTGATTAGCTCCATTCATGTTCCATAACCCCCACAAATAGTCCATTGTTTTATGTGAGAGTTTTAGCTTGATGCATTCTGGTGGGTTATGCTTGGTACCCCGATGAGTGTACAGTGTGTATACAGTCTAAATGGGCCAGTACAACATGGCCCATTGCTTCTTAATGCCCAATGTCTAGCTATAATAGGTACTTAGCTAGACAGCCTCTGAAAATGATTTGTATCATCTCGTTTTTGCTTATTGCACAAGAGTAGCTTAAGCCTCGGCTCTGTATACTTCTGGGTCCAACTCAGGCATGCAGGTCTCTCAGCCTTTAAACAAAGGGGAAGAGCATCTTCATTTTATTGGTGTTGCTAATCCTGTTAACAGCTGTCCTGACAATAGCTTTCATGAGAAGAAATGCTTGTTAGGATACTTCTGAGAAACTCTGCCTCAGATCACGCGGAACCAAACCAGCCCTGGTGCGCCCTGGCAGTCGCTCCTCTGCAGCCTCTCCCGAGCCCGGGTCTCTCGGGATGCTTGCTGTGTGCTGGAAAGCATTCTGTGCCGTCAATCTTACCAACGCATCCGCAATACTAGGGTGTCTCTCTGGAATGTTCTCTCTTTCTGCACCGAATTCATTCCTCTTCTTTAAAAAATCACTACTGGTTTACTATATGTGCAGAATGCAAACATAGACAAGTAATATATATGTGCACATGTGTATATACTGTGCATGTAATGCATATGTATATACTAATACATACACATATACAAATATGAAGACACATATACATATGCATGTGTATGCACACGCATAAATCCATGTGGAGAGACCAGGAAAGATAAAGAGTATTATGCATGAGAGAGAGGGAGAAAGAGAGCAAAGGGTGAAGCGAGGGAGAGAGAGAGAGAGAGGGAGGGAGGGAGAGAGCAGTGGGGGAGAGAGAGGGAGAGAGAGAGGGAGGGAGGGAGAGAGAGCAGTGGGGGAGAGAGAGGGAGAGAGAGAGGGAGGTAGAGGGAGCAGTGGGGGAGAGAGGGAGAGAGAGAGGGAGGGAGAGAGAGCAGTGGGGGAGAGAGAAGGAGGGAGGGAGAGGGAACAGTGGGGGAGAGAGAGGGAGAGAGAGAGGGAGGGAGGGAGAGAGAGCAGTGGGGGAGAGAGAGGGAGAGAGAAAGAATGGCAGACAACTGGTGGCACAGTTGTGAAGTGCTCGGCTGCTAATGGAAATGCCAGCAGTTCCGAAGCCCCAGCAGCAGCCCAGTGGGTGCAAAGGGTGGTGACCTGCTTCAGCCAAGACCACAGCCTTGGAGCCCTACAGGGCAAGTCCCCTCCATCCTGTCGTGTTGCTGAGTTGGAATTGACTCAGTGACCCCGAAGTCAATTCCATCCGATAGCAATCCCGTAGGGTAGTGGTTCTCAATCTTTCTAACACCGCGACCCTTTCATACAGTTCCTCATGTGGTGGCCCCCAACCATAACATTATGTTTGTTGCGACTTCATCACTGTCATTTTCTACTGTTGTGAATCGGGAGACCCCTGTGAAAGGGTCATTGGACACCCAAAGGGCTGTGACCCACAGGTTAAGAACCGCTGCTGTAGAGGAAGCTAGAGCTCTCCCATATGGTCTCCAAGCTGTACATCTGGACAGAAACAAACAAACTGCCACACTTTTGGTGACATGGTGGGTTAGGCTTTGGGCTGAGAACCACGAGGTCCGTGGTTCAAACCCACTGGTCTCTCCATGGGAGAGCAATGAGCCTATCTGCTTTGAAAAACTTACAGCCGTAGAAACTCTCTATCGGGTCGCTATGAATTGGCGTCACCTTGATGATAGTGGGTGGGCGTCGTAGTAGTTCCTATGCACTGGGCTGTGGTCTGCAAGGTCTGGAGTAAGAAACCACCAGCCACTCTGTGGGAGAGGTACGGGGCTTTCTACTCCCAGAAAGAGGTACAGCCCTAGAAACTCACAGGGCAGTTCTACCCTGTCCTAGAGGGTCACGGTGAGTCAGCATCACTCGATGGCAGTGAGTCTGGTTGGTTCAGTGCATGCAAATAGATGCCCTGTCTGTTGCAGGTTCGCAACCACCCGAGGCACCTCCAAAAGAAAGCTTGTGATCTCTATCTGAAAAGTCCGACACTGAAAGCCAGGTGGAAGACAGTTGTCATTTCACACACATTGTGTCTCCAGAGGCAGGCAGATGTACAGCTTTACAATAAATAGGCTGCAGGAGAGAGGCCCAGACTCAACTATTTTTTATACAGACTCTATTAAGCTTTAAGCAGGACAAAGACCCAACAAAATCAATCACCCTGGGTGAGGCAACAGGCAGCCTGCACACAGCACAGGGGCTGAAGCCATCTGCAGACTCACGGTTACAGGACCGATGATGATAGAAAACAGAGACAGTCAGCCCAGATGAGGGGGCCGTCGGCCAGCACAGCGCATGCACCGGGGCTGGCGCCTTCTGCAGACTCACAGCCACGGACCAGTGACAGACGACAGAACAGAAAACGAAGACAATCATCACAAACACAGGATGGGTGGCAGGTTAATTCATCACTGCCACAGGAAGGACTTCAGAAGTGGGGACGGATCACGAGTCTCAGAAGCGTGCAATGGCAGGTGGCATCCGTTCTGAACTTTAACCACCTTGCTCTGTGGTGGTCAGGATATGACTTAGAACTCCGCAGGACCCCGACTTGTAACATCAACTAGATAGCACGAGGCTGTTTCCAGTAAATCACTAAGGACACAGACATGCCCCGGGGGCGGGGGGGGGCGTCCCTCCTCCAGTTCAATCACAAGCTATAATTTACTTTCAAGTAAATTCTTCCTGAAGGCCAACGCCCCGCCCTCGTCCTGCCCCGAGGTTGGCCCGGCACTGTCACCCGGCTGGCTGAGCGGTCCAAAAGCACCCAATGCCATCCGCACTGATGACTCCAAATGGAATTAGGGCTCCCGCCCGCCTGAGTACAGCCTTCCGCAATACAAATGCTTGGGATGGAGGCTCTGCTGCCCTAGGAGAGGGGTTAAGGGAGGCAGTGGCTCCCTGTCTTTTGTCATTGGCCCCCAGGGTGGGAACTGGGCCAGGTGGCTCTTGCTCACCTTCTACTGCTCTCTGTTGTTTCCTTGACCTCCTTGCACATTCAATTATCCCTCGCCCGAAAATCCAGAGCACAAGTATTTTTTTTTCATCAGGTAGGAGAAAAGAAAAAAAATTTAATCTGTTTTTCTTTTCTCTCTTATTCTGGGAAATGCCACTAACACCTCATTGAATGGACATCATTTCTGCTTGTGCATTTTCTGCCCTCTGGGGATACTTGGTTTTCCTCCTTTTATTTTGGGAAGTTGCTAGCCATGTTATTTCTGAATACTGTCCAGGATTCATTCCACCCCCCACCCCCAGCCTATTAAGTACAGCCCATCAGCATGTGCCCTTGACACCGCAGGGGAAGGCGTTTCAAGCTGAGCTGCTGCATGCAATACACCACAATCAATCCTCTCTCACCCCAAAAACCAATCCGTCAAACTGAGGGACGTGTTTTATTTGTTTTAAGTACATAAATAAAAGCAACCTCCAAATGAGCAGCCACCAGCTCCCAGCATAGTATAAATTAATGTGGCATTCCAGTCATGGTGAGTGGATGGCGAGAGTGCCACCAACTACCAGTACGTTCAAATCCCACCCCATTAGTAGGAATCATGCAGAAACATTGAGGCATGACCAAAGGGGAGACATGAGAGGCAAGCCATCCCAGAGAGACCTTTAGTGAGGACAGGAGAGAGAGATCGCTAAACTCACAGTGAGCAGAAGTGAGCAGAGCATCTGGGGCCGCGGCAGGCGGTTGCTACAGAGGGAGGAGGCTCGCAGGGTCTCAGGCCTCCAGCATGATCTGGTTTTGAGAAAAGTAACAGTGGACACAGAGTTCACTTGTTTCCAGCGCAGAAAGCCCATCAGGGCAGCATTCCTCCTGAAAAGTATTCCACACACAAACCGGCACTTCCGTGGCTTCCTCCATTGAGACGTCACTCAGGAAGAGAAGCGGGATCTCACTAAGAAGCCTCAGGACACAGTCCTATACCCACCGTTCAGCGTGTCCTGCTAGCGTGGTTTGTGTGTTGTTGCAGTGACACTGGAAGTTGTGCTACCTACCTACCGGTATTTCAGACACCAGCAGGGTCAGCCACGTGGACACATTCCAGTGGATCTCCCGATAAGAGAGGATAGGACGAGCGGACTACTGCTCTGCCTTCACTTCGCAGACAGGGAAGTCTTAGGAATCACACATCACAAGGGCCTACCCATGGACTCAGTTGTGCCAGTAGTCAGGAGGATGGGGCAGGGCCAGACCGTGTTTCAGAGCCACCATGAGTTCAAGCTGCCATGCACTGGTGGTGCAGTGCCCACGTGTTGGGCTGCTATCCACTTGGTTGGCGGTTCGAAACCAGCAGCGGCAGTCCAGCGGGAGAAAGACTGGGCTTTGCACGCCTGCCAACAGGCACAGCCTCAGAAGCCCACAGGGTCAGCACTTACTCCACAGAAGCGAGTGTGGTTTGCTGTTGGCATCAGGCAGCAACCACAACAGTGTGATGCTTTCAATGGTCCCCACGCATGGGCCTCAAGCACAGGGAGCAGGTTCGGCATCAAAGTAAAAACAAGTCAAGGAAGCCTTGATCCTGTGACATAATGCATAACATCCCTAATAGACCACGTGTTTGGGGACAGGAGGGGCAGTTGAGCAAGAAGAACACCCACTCTCGATTGTTGATCTGTTGAAAGTCAAAGGACCACACCCTCCAGTGGCGGAGGCAACCACAAAATCACCCTCGCTGAACAAACAATGGTTAGGATAACTGAGCTGACAGTTAATTTATTATATGCTTTTTTCTGTGTCGGGGAATATTAATAACAACAATACAGCCACACACGGATCCTCCTGATGCCTTAATTTATGATTGGTGTGTGACACAGGCCAGAGGGAGCTTGCAGTCTCGTCTTCTCAGACCCGAGGGAGCAGTGCTGCTTTCTCGCAGCATGGCCATTGTTGTTTGTAAATGTGGTTCCAATTCTTATTAATCCCTTCAAGAGGCTGGCTGCATCTGTTTATGCCTCTTTTGCTTTTTCAATCCCTTAGAAATCCATTCCTCAATATAGCCTAAAGTAATCCAATTTTAAAGAATTCAGAGTCTTAAACCTTAATGGCCAAATGCTTGCAATGTTTGGGAAATCATTTTGAATAAACTTCTACACTTTTCTAGCACTTTAATGGTTATTGATGTTGAAGGACTGGGCCATTAATGAAAGATCATAAATCAAGGCACTTATAGAGGAGTCAAGAAATGAGCTTTAAAAAGGGCCCAAGTGGGACGAGTTATTGAAAAAAAAAAAAAACACCCCAGTATCTTCTTAAAACACAATGGATCCCAGTGTCATCAGAATTTCCAGTGCCACATCTGATTTTCTCTGTTATGAACTGAATGGTGCCCCCTCCTCCTGAAAGATGTGTTGAATCCCCAACTCTCCTACCTCTGAAAAATGATCCGGTTTGGAAATAGGGGCTTTCTTTTCAGGAAGACCCCCCCCACAGCAGGGTGGGTCTTAAACACCAGCATTTCTGAGTGATGCCAAACGATCACAGACCCACTCACAGTGGAAGACCGTCACCATGCGAGAACTCTCTGCAAACAGAGGGATGCTGAGGATCGTGGGGCAGACACCAGAAAGTAGAAGAGGGATCCCCAGAAGAAGTACACACAACAGGGACACTAGTTTGGATGATCAGCCCATAGAACTGTGAGGAAATAGGTGTCTGTCTTTAGAAACTGCTCACTTGTGATAGCAAATTTGGTTGTCAGTGTTTGATGACTAAGACGCTTGTCCTCATGACACTTTTTGGGACTGGTTCACCATTTGGTGAAAGAGCACCTTGTCAGGGCTCATGCCCTCTTCTCCATTCCTGCACCTCCAGCCTTGCCTCCTCCAGACCCATCTTATCATCCCTTGCTCCAGGGCCAGCCACTACGCTGGCCTCCCTTCTCTTCAGAATCATGTCAGGCTCTGCCTGGGCTTCTCTTGCTCCATTGATTTGAACAACTGGCTTGTTTCCACTCTTCACGCCTTTCTGTACTATGTGCTTCATCGTGTCCAAAGATGCCCGCCAACCATCACTCTGCCCTGTGCAAGCAAGCCACTCTTCCCACCCAAAGGTGACATCCGTTTCTCTTCCCCTCCAGTCTTGGTGGCCTCATCGCTCTCTGTGACTGATGGGATGCAGCGGACATGACTTTCTGGGAACTCAAGGCCAGGCCTTCAGACTCCAGGGACTCCTGCTTGTGTTCAGTGGGGATCCATATTCCAGAGCATGCTAAAATCTGACACTGTCAAATCGCAAGGCATCAAAGAACAGTATCTTTAAGTAGTTTCAAAGATTTATTATCAAATCCGAATCCACTGCTGCTATGTCCATTCTAAGTCACGAAGACCCTAGAAGACAGTTGAATCGCCTCATAGGGTTTCTGCGACTGTAGATCTTAGTATAAGTAGGTCTTTCTCCTGAGGAGTGGTCCAAGCTGCCAGCCTTCGGGGCAGTAGCCAAGTACGGAACCAATTACACCCACAGAGATCCTTCTCAATGGGTTAGAGGAAGGTTAACCTTTCTCAGAAACATCCGACAGTGGCCTCACTACTCTTTCCCACCTCGTTTGGATTCTGCAGCAACCTTTCACCTGGAACCTGTGGCACAGAGATGTGACGATTGCCTTCATGCACCTTGGGTGCACAAGAAGGTGCCGCTCACCTTTGGAGACCAAGCAACTACTTCAAGGCATTTCAGAAAGGGATAAGCCAGGTCTGCCACCTCCAGACAATGTTTTCTACCAATTTAAATAATAAATCTTTGGGAAGGTCTACCTCTATCTGTCACCTCTGACACTCAGTGCCACCAAGTCAATTCTGAATCACAGCAGAACCTACAGGACACGTGAGCACTGCAACTGTGGCTGATCCGAGACTATGACTCTTCAAGGAAGTTGTGCCTCATGTTCCCCTGGTGCAGCAGCTTGTGGTTTTGAACTGCTGACCTAAGCATCTAGGGCTCCTATTTATGACCTGGAAATTTACTATTTGCTCTCTCCTCTATCTCAGGCCTTTGACTCAGCAGCAATACAATACTTAAATCTTCAAACAAACCAAGATATTTCTTAGTTATGAATTGGAATCACAACTTTCGCTTGGAGAATAATTCTTACTGTTCTTGCTATGTGAGATATATCTCTAGATCGTATCTTTTCATGTTTTTATCTCTAGTACGTAGCCCAATCTTACACTTAGTAGAAAAATATGTTTTGAGAGAACAAAATTATTAAAAGGGCTGCAGTTTTCCAACTTTTATAGAGGAAACAAATAAAAGCTGTAACTTTACATTCAAAGCTATTGAACTAGTTGCAAAATGTATTAAAGTTTAAAGAAGATGGTTCAAAAAATCTAAAGTGTCAAAACCAGAATTAATTTGAGTAGAATTCAGTTAAGTATTTTGAGTTTGAGAGGAAGCATGGTACTGGTTTGGGGGGTTATAAAACAGAACTAAAATATACTTATTTTGTAGATAACAAGATTGGTAGGTATTCAAGATACAACAGAGAAGAATGACATCATCAAAGTCGGGTGGACCTTAATGACGTGGATGGACGGAGCAAAGCTTTTGAGAATGTCCTTTACTGATGGGGCCCGACTCAAAATGAGACGAAGCAGCTATGAGCATCCATTAGTAATAAGAATGTAGAATGTAGGAAATATGGACCCACGTAGACCAGAAGGCATTAAATATGAATTATCCCAGGCAGTAATATGGCAGCAATGATTCTTGGAAACGAGATTGGTGAGAATTCATTTCATGTACTAGTATACGTTATCAGGAAAGACCAGTCCCTCGAGAAGGATATCACGTTTGGTGAGGTAGAAGATTCACTACAAAGAGGAAGCCCATCGATGAGATGGATTGGCACTTTGCTACAACAATGGGCTTGAACATTGTGAGAATGGCAAAAGACAGGTTAGTGTTTCCTTTTGTTGAGCATGAAGTCCTTAGGAGTTTGCACCTACTGGATAGCACCTAACAACCACAGCAAGGCACTCTCCAGTTACAATGAGCTTATTTGCCATTTCAAATATGATAATAGTATGTTTTCCATTCCATAGATGACAAATTCATGAGGAATGGTATGAATCACTAAGACGAGATCTCTCTTGAAGTTCAGTGTTATATGAGGATAATATCTGTATGCTTACTGGAAACATCAGTTAATATGACTAGACATCAAAAGTATACACCTAGAGCCAGTAATGAAGAAATTGAAGAATTCTCCCAATTTCTTTAGTCTGAAATTGATTAAAGGCACCAGCAATATGCATTGGTAATTACTGGTGATTAGAATGTAAAAAATGGAAACAAAGGAGAAGGATCAGTAGTTGGAAATATGGCAGAAATGAAACCCAAGATTACATGATAGAAACTTGCAAGTCCAATGACTTTGCAAATATCTTACTTCCTGAACATAACATTATACATGGACTTCACCACTAGGAATACACAAGAATCAAGCAGACTGCATCCGTGGGAGAAATTGGAGAAGCGGAATCTAATCAGTCAAAACAAAGTTAGAGATTGAGTCTGGAACAGACCATCAGTTGATCATAAGTACATTCCATAGAAGCTGAAGAAAATCAAAGCAATTCTATGTGAGTCTAAATATGACCTAGAGTATACCCCCTCTGAATTTAGAGATGGTTTCCAGAATAGATTTGACACACCAAACGCCAATGATGGGAGGCGAAATAAGTTCAGGGATGACATCAAGAACATCACATGTAAAGAAAGCACACGGTCATTAAGCAGATAGTGAAAGAGAGGAAAAGACACAAGTGCACATTAAAAGGCTCTTGACCAGGGCAGCTAAACCAACTAGTAGAAATGATGAAGAAAAGTGTTGAACACACTATTTCACAGGGACCTGGAGAAGACAGAGTCAAGCATTAGAATGAATGTACACTTAGAACGTCAAAAATGAAGAATATGCCCAGCATGTCTCGAGCTGAAACACTTAAGAAAAATTCATGCCTGAAATTGAAATATGGAAGGATTCTATGGGGAACATCCTGAATGAGGTACACACTGCCTTCAATTGCGACTCATAGAAACCTAACATCGGATTTCTGAGACTGTAAATCTTTCCAGGAATAGCTAGCCTCATTTTCTCTTGTGGGATGGCTGGTGAGTTTGAACCACTGAGCTTTCTGTTTGTAATCCAACCTTGTCATCAGGGCTACTGAATGAGGTAAGAAGCGTCAAAAGAAGAAGAAAGGAATGCACAGTCAGTGTCCCAGAAATAATTGGTTGACATGTGACCATTTAAAGAGCTGGTAGCCCTGAAGGAAAGAATCGAACTACAATGAAGGCTTTGATGAAAAGCTAGGATCCAGGAGTCGACGGAATATTAATTGAAATATTTCAACAGACTGATGCAGTGGTCTAAGCACTTACTGGTCTAAGCCAAGAAATTTGGAAGACAGCTCTCTGACAACTGAGTGAACGAGAGCCAAGAAAGATGACCCAATAGAATGTGCAGATTGTCGAACAATATCACAAATATCATGCGCAAGTGCCTTTTGCTGAAAATCATTCAACAATGGCTGCAGCTGTACCTGATGGAGCTGCCAGGAATGGAACCTGAATCCAGAGGAGTCCCAATGAGAGCTAAGAGGGCCGTCATTGAAGAAGTCACGTGCATCCTGGTGGAGGGAAGATTCCATTGACTCTACAAAGGCATACATGGTGGAGAGCATGACCAACAATCCACCTGGTTCTAAAGAATGGAGATCCCAAAGTTCCCGTGTGACCTGGTGTCACCTGCATCCCTGGCTTCCTCAGAGTCACCACATCTTGTCTTTTTGTGTATAGACCATGCTTCTTCTTCTTTGTTTTTCCTTATCATACGGGTGTTACTAAATATCTACCTTTGTAAGATTGACAATGTTTGTAAGATTGACAACGTTTGTATGCCTGACAACGTTTGTAAGACTGATGTTTGCTAGGCATCATATTCTCTAGTTGTGCCCATGTCTTAAGGTGTTTAAGGCAGTCATCATTGTTTTTATTGATCTGTGATATTCCATAGGATGAAAACATCAGAGTTTGTTTCTCCTTTCCTCTATAATTGGGGTTTTTGATAGTTCACATATTTTTGCTTTTATGGAAATGGTTGTAAGAAGCACAGGTTTGCATATGTCTCTTTGTGCTGTATTTGCTTTTATTTCTTTATACCCAGCACAAGACTGTTGTGTCATAAGGTACTTAGATTTACATTTGTTGACGGAAGTGCCATGGTATTTACATTTAATTTTTGATATGTCATAAGTTACTTAGATTTACATTTGTTGACGGAAGTGCCATGGTATTTACATTTAATTTTTGATATGTCAGCAATAATACAGCTTTGAGTCATGGGTTCCTCATGCTACAAAGACACCATTCTCAGGAATAAGAAATCCTGGAGGGAACCTGGAGCTATGAATAGAGGATCACTGCCCACTGTTTCGTTCTACATTCAAAAGCACCAGAGAAGAGGGATGTGAGAGAAAAAGAAGTTGTTGTTGAGGGTTTGTTGTTGTTGTTATTGTTTAATTTGGGGATTTTTTCCCCCAAGGATATTTTTGCAGTTGTTACCCTCATCATAGAATAGATTTTTCCCAAGCACATTTGCACATTTATTTCCCTCATCATTCTCAAAACATTTGCTTTCTTCTTGAGCCATTGGTATCACCTCCCTTGGTATCTGACACATGGTTTTCCCAATGAGCCCCAGAACGTGGAGCCACATCTTGTCTGTGTTGCAGAAATGCTTCCTAGAGGACCCCAGCCAGAGGCTGCGGACATACAAATCATCTTAGAGCTAATTGCTCGTCATTTATTGTGAAAGCATAATGCAATAATCTTAATAGTCTTCAAAAGAGTAAATTAGCTCATAACATCAATTCCAGTTGGGGGCTCCAGGTCATCAATGATAAACATAGGAATCATACTTTATTGACCCTTCTGGTTGTTGTTGTTTGCTGTTAGGTGCCTTTGAACTTGTTTGGGCTCACCATCACCCGATGTACAAAAGGTGAGACACCACCCAGTCCTGCACCTGCACCACCATCATCCCTCAGTTTAATTCCACTGTAGTAGCCACCGTGTCCATCTATCTGCAGGACGGCCTTCCTCAGTGGGGACAGCCTCCTCCTGCACCAGGCATGATGTCCTTCTCCAGGGACTGGTATCTCCTGACAACATGTCCAAAGTGTGTGAGCTGTAGTCTGGGGGTATTCAGGAATGCTAACAACCCCGTATCGGGTTTCTGAGATGAGAATGTTAGGTTTGGCAATTTTACACTGTGTGTTTCTCCAAAACAATAATATGAGCTCATGGACACATAAATAAATAAGTGAATAGTCAAACACAAAAATATCTATTCTCATGGACATTCGTCATGCCAAAACATGTCATAAACTGATTCTCCCTGCTGGGACACAGTGTCAGATGTCAGGGCCTGCTCTTCCCTGGAATGCAGCCACACCCCGTGGCCCGCATCATGTGATGGGCAGCATGACAACCCGCTTTCTCTGTGGTGGGGTGCACAGGCTCCCTTTGGAGAAAGAGCCATCGGGGTAAAACATGCAGTGGTGATGTGGCCCCGGTTCCTGCCCTCTCTGTGGGGTCGCAGGTATCCGTGAGGTGCCCAGTCAGAGAGGTTAGCCCAGGGTCTCCCCCATCAAATCTTTCTGAAGGGAGGTCTCTCGCGGTGTGCTGCACTTAATTATAGTCTCTGTTTATTTAAAGCAAACCTACAACCCCTTGGGGAGCCTTGTTGGCAACATGGTGACCCCTGGAGCTGATAACGTCAAGGTCAGCAGTTTGAAGCCCCCAGCTGCTCTTCTGGATGATGAGACTCTCTACTCCTGTAAAGAGTTACAGTCTCAGAAAACCCACAGGGCCAGTTCTTCCCTGTGCTTAGGGTCTCTGTGGGTCAGAACCGCCCTGACGGCAGCGGATGTGGTTTGGTGTGATGTCCATTATAAACGCCAGCAAAACTGCAAGCAGGTGCTTTCAGCCAAGATCCGGCAAACAGCAAAGACAGCCGTCATCCCATGTCCTCGTCTGCATCCGGCTTGGATTCCTGGCAGACCATAACGTCCGACACGATGAGGAATTGGCCCTGGACCAACTGCCTGCAAAGGAGCGAGGTGACTAAGAACTCGCTGCCGCCCTCACAGGCCTCTGGCCTCCCTGGTGAAGGACAAGGCTGCATCCCAGGCCCCGCAGGCGCAGGTGTCTCTTTCCGAGTGAGCGCCGATCCTCGTCCACTCTTTTTGCACACGGTGTTGGTGGCCCCTTGCTTCTTTGGCACTCTTTCAGCCAGCCCTTCACTTCTCTTCGTCCAGTTGGCACTATGGAGTGACAATGAAGGCGCATGGCGGATGGCTAGCGCCCCACAGAATGTGCTCAGCTGGATGCACGCACGGCCTCCCCACCCGCGCAAGCGCGGTGATGTACCGGTTACTATTTAAGGATTTAAGGTTTGGCAATTTTCCACTGTGCATTTGGCCAAACAATAATATGCTAATTAACCTGCTTGACCTACATTATGCGGCACTTGAAGATGTTTCCCCAACCCATTGCTCAACCGGCTACGCATGCGAAACTTACACAAGGCAGTGCGGGGACACCTGGCTGTCCCCCTCCCAAGCCCGAGAGGGAATTAATTATCTGCAGCTTCCAAAGGAAATTTATATTTCATTTGCTTTGTTATGATTGTACCAATATTTCACAATTAATGTACACTGGCAGGAGCTGTGGATTTACCTCCGTCTCGCGGGTCATCCGTCTCCGTCGGGTGGCAAACCAACAAGCAAGTGGACTCATGGCAGCGCTCCCAGCTCCTGTGGGCCCGCACGTGCGCCCAGAGCACGTGGCTGACGGGGGCGAGGGGCAACCTTTCATAGGAGCCAGCCGCGCCATCATCTTTTGCTGGAAGATCCTTTCTTAAGCTTCTCAAAAGGAGTTCTCCACTAAAAGAAAGAGAAAAAACAAAATTGGCTTTTGAGACGAAGAGTCCTTTAAAAAATTATCTCCTTTCTGCGCCTGGTTTTCTCACGCTGCTCTGTGTAGAACAGTCAAGCATGATTGCAATCGCATTATCTTCATCACCAGCAGCGTCGGCACCATGACCAGCAACGCACCCCCACCCCCGCCCCCAGCATTACCACACAACCATGATCACACCACCACCAGCATCACCACCCCAGCATCACCACACAAACGTTATCACACCACCACCAGCACCACCACCAACAACAATACAACCGCCACCACTACCACCACCACTCACCCACCTAGGGGAATTCACATGCATGAAACTCTCCGTGAACCAGAGACCAATCCACGCAGCAGGGACCTTGAAGCGCAGTCCTTCAGGGAAGCACTCAGGCTACAAATGCATCCAGCACAGTGCACTCAGGGGCCAACAGTGAAGGTCTCTTGGTCTCTCCTTGGTAGCAGAGGAATAAGAAAAGAATTGAGGAAAAACAAACCGGTTAGTAAAGTGATGTTCAGGGCAGAGGGAGGGGAAGACAACTGGAAGTGGAAGACGTGGAAAGTAACACCCCAGGGGGCTTTCTGAAAAGCCTAAACACTGTGTGCAGTAACACAGAGAAGGCTCTGCGCAACTCGGCTCACTGAAAAGTCAGGTGTGTTTGCCTGTAGCACCTACGCCCCCACAGGAGACACCTGGTGCTCTCATTAAGCTGCTAGGGTGCAAGGAATCTCTTCTACAGGGTCTTCCCAATCTGCTCAGCTCTGTTCTAATCTGATCCAATGTAAAACCCCCAGGAAATGATTACTGGGACTGAGCTCTTTGAGTGGCTTCTGGTCTACCAAGGCATGCTGGTCCTGGTGGGAGGACCAAGCCTTGGAATTGACAAGAAATCAGACTGGGCTACATAGGGTTCAGCTCCAGGAATCATAGAGGACCTCACTTCCATCAGGAAGAAGAGTTTGGACCAGGAAGCAGGGGCCTTGTGTAGAGAACCTCCTAGACCCAGACGAAAGAGTGGAGGCTGAAGCCGACCCACTGACATAAGTATGCGTGTGGGTCCTTTGAAGAAGGGCAAGCTTTCCCTTTGGGAAGCTGCTATTGTTCATGGTTTGCTTTTTAGTCCGTGCCTGTGTGTCTGTGAACATCATGCATGGTTTAGCATCCACGAAATGTTGATGACACCGGATGCGTGTCTTAAGTCTGCCTGGAAGTTCAAGGCTCAACCTGTCCTGAGCGCATGCAAACAGACCCGCATGGACAGGCAGCTGCAGAGCCTGCTTGTCCTTCTGGGAGGAGCTGTCTTCGCCGTGTTTCCAGAGAGGCCGCTCAGATGCTGTGATGAACCTCTCTCTCCGATGCAGTGATGTAGCCTCTTGGCATTTTCTCCTCTTTTGGGCACAGTGGTCTCACCTGGTCATCCTTCCCTGTGCCTCTGCCATGTCCCCTCCACCTCTGCCCTCCACAGCACCCCGGATGGACCCACTGCCAGGACTCAGTCAGCATGACAAAGAGGCCTGCATTACCACCACTCTATGTGGAGCCTGCTCCCATGTCCACAGCAACTCCAATCCACATGGGTTGTGTTCTCCAAGAGAAGGATGCACTCACACACGGTACACACACACACACACACACACCAGACAGCACACCCATATACAAACACCCCCACAAGTGAATACACTCACACATGCACACACCAGACAGCATACACATATACAAACAGCACGCACACAGGTGAATACACACACAACACACACTTACACTGCTGACAGCACAATTACACATGCAGTGTATCTAAGCAGGTGAACACACTTACACACAATACACACACACTATAGACAGCACACACATATACAAACAGCACACACAGGAGAATACACACACACAATACACACTCTCACAACAGACAGCACACACATACAAACAGCCCACACACACCCAGGTGAGTATACTCACTGACAATACACACACTACAGACAACACCCATATACAAACAGTGCACACACACCTGAAAACACTTGCACACAATGCATACAACAACACATACACACATGCACACTCACTTTCTGGGTGTAAAGTCAGTCACAAAGCTTTGATACAAAGTCACACCTTTCACGAAACACAAACATGGAAATGGGAAGCTCGTGTCTCCGATTTCTCTTCCATCTAGGCCTATACACACTGCTGAAAGCGGGTTTGAGTCTTTATGACCTTTCCCCGACGGACTGCGTGCTCTTTACCCGACACAAACATGAGAATTTTGACGTCCTCAAGGGACTCCAATAATGTTCCTTGGAAATGTTCTTTGCATCTGGGGAACGACATGGAGCCTGGAGGGACCAGGTCAGAGCTGTAAGTGCACGGGGCCAGGTTTTCCAATGAATTTCTCCATGGACAGCCTTTGATGCCCTTCAGGAATGGGCAGCTGCTTTGCCATGATGGGAACATTCCCGGGCGCCCGCCACGCCATTGGCATTTTCCTGTGCAATGCCGATTTCAGTTTCCTTTAGACTCCTCCATCATACACCCCCATGGCCACCCCGTGTCCTTCAAGAAAACCTATTCCTGAATCCTGGGGACCAAACAAAAGGCGGTTGTCATGATCTTCTGCATTGACCCCTCTCCCTTTGAGGTAACATGCCCACAAGTCCCGATGGGTTGAAGTGGTCTTTGCAGGCCTCTGAAGGAGATTACAGAGAGACCTTGTCTGCAGCTCTCCAGTGAACACAGTCCAGTTTCAGCCCTTTTGTGGAAAAATGAACGTGGGCCCTGGCAGGCCCTCTTGGTCGCATTTCCCGTAGGTTCTCTTTGCGAAGGGGAGGGGTGAAGGCTGTAGAAACTGGGGCTCAGGCTGACATGACCCCGAGAGGGCCGACCGCCTGCCAGCCAGGCGGGCACTCCTCGCACGCCACAGCACGCCGCGCAGGGCAGGCTCTGCGAGGAGGGCAGGCGTGAGGTGCCCCCTGCAGACAGTGCCCAGGCTCATTCTGGGGGGAGGAGCTGGCTGCTCCTGAGGATGTGGAGGCCAGGATTGGGAGCTGTAGAGAAATGAGAGCAAGCCTTACCAGACTGTCACAAGGCCTTTGAAACCCGGCCCTGCCTCCAGGCCTCTTAGTGCGCAGTGACTGGAAATGGGCAGCACTGAGCTGGACCCCTGTGGTCTGCCCTAATTGTGCAAGGGGTGCCTTGCCCTCCAGCAAGAGTTCACTGTGCCCCTGCCCTGCCAGGCCTGCCCCCGGCCTGCGGATGCAGGGGCACCTCTGCCCGACTGCTTCGAAATGTTTTAAAGAATCAGAATACTTTTTATTTAAAGACATGTGGTTAAAAATCCAATGTACAGAACAGAAAAAACTCAACTCACTGTGCTGGATTCAATTCTGATTCATCACGACCCTGCCGGACAGGGTAGAACTGCGTGGGAGTGTCTGAGACAGGAACTGTTGAAGGAAGGAGGATGCTCCGTGTTTCTCCCTTGAAGAGGCTGCTGACCTTGCGGATTGCATCCCAACTCAAAACCACTACCAAAGCCTATATACTGCCCACCATTCTGAATCCCCAATATTTACTTCTGGCAATACAGGCATGACTACACACAACCTACACACATATATACCATATAGGCCACATGTTTGTACATGTATGCATCTGTGCACAACACACATATACATGTACATATTTATGCACATACTTAGACTAACACCACACAGGTGCACACACACACATAGACACTCATAAACACCTACATACACTTACACCACACACTTGTGCACAACATGTACATAGTCATACACAGAATACACACATGCATGTGTACACACTTGTGCCAGAATACACACATGCTTATGCACACACTTGTGTGCAATCCACACATTTATCCGTGCATACACACAATGCACACATTCAAATAGAAATACACTTACAAATAGCACACACAAACCATCTAGATCTGTATGTAGGCCAGCGGTTCTCAACCTGTGGATCGTGACTCCTTTGGGAGTCGAATGACCTTTCACAGGGGTCGCCTAAGACCATCAGAAAACACATATTTCTGATGGTTTTAGGAACTGAGACACCGCTCCTCTACGGTCTCCAGGCAGGTCTGCCCACAGGCAGATATGCCCACATATATGTACCCGGCAGGAAGACTGTTACCCATGCTACATCATGCTTCAGGACAAAATTTCATTTATTTGTAATTAGAAATAAATATTTCACAATATATAATTACATATTGTTTTTGTGATGAATCACTATGCTTTAATTATGTTCAATTTGTAACAATGAAAATACGTCCTGCATATCAGATATTTCCATGATGATTCATAACAGTAGCAAAAATACAGTCATGAAGTAGCAACGAAAATAATTTGATGCCTGTAGGTCCCCACCACACGAGGAACCATGTGAAAGGGTGGTCGCATTAGGAAGCGTGAGCACCGCTGATATAGGTACATACACACAACACACAGTTCCTTAAACATTGCCACACTCACTAGGGCTTTTAATCTTGGATTTCAAGTTTATTTCAAATTGTTTGAACTAAAAAAACCAGGTCATACTTCAGATTCTTTTCAACTTCCCAATTAGATGTTAAATCACCTTGTTGAGTTTACCTGTCACATGCTTCACTCAAAAAGAGGTGAATTAACTCTGAGTTGAATGCCCCTTCATTCTCTGAAGATACAGCTCATGTTTTATTGAATTTTCTATATAATAAAATATTAGTAGTCTTTGCTCATGGTTAATAAAATCTTAAACCTATTACCAATGAAAAATTTTCATGGCTACTTGTATAGGTTGATTGATAAATCTTCACTAATTTGATTAGTAGATTATTAAAATATGGGAAAGACTTATTTGGCTATCACACTTTTAGCAATTAATGTTTGTTGTAAATAGAGAAGAAATCTCTGGATGGTTGGTCCATTATACTGAATAAAAGGCCATTATGAGGCGCAAGGATACATTTGACTTAGAGATCGCATTCTAACTAATATCTGTGCTGTAAATGTGTTTATTAAGCTGATGTACACTAGTATTACGCATCCAAGACTATATAGTCTTTCTCCTCCTCGGTGAGATGGAGAAGAAGAAGTCTTGTCACCTTCACATCTGAACCTCAGGTGAAGCCCTAGGCAGGGGAGCAAAATTATCTGAATAAATAACAGGTGCCACCAATGTCTCCATGGAAACCCAAGAGTGAGGGTCTCCATAGAAACCCCATGCCTCCCTGTTTATATTTATGATGGAACCTATTTACAACTGTACTCATTTCCACTGTTTTATTATATGTAACAACCTATGGTAGGAGCGCCGGGGCCACAAATGTGCCCTAAATGTGACCTGAGGTCAATCTACCTGTCTACTCGGCCGACCAGCTGCCTGTCCATGCAGCACATAGCCAGACCCCGTGTTGTGTCCTGGGGACTCAGTGGGACATAAAAGACAAAGAACTCCACGGGGTGTTTCCATGGAAATAGGTAGTTGAAAGTCTGCAGAAGTTCTCTTTAAAGTGTGAGAGTAAAGAACCCACCTTGAGGATGAAGGCACGCCATAGCATTTTCAAGTCCTCAGACGCGTGAGGAGGCAGGAGAATGGCCCAGGGACCCTGAAGATGAGCGGGGGCTTTGGACTGTGGTGCTGGAGAAGAATACGGAATAGGCCGTGGACTGCCAGACTGATGAGCGACCTTGTCTGGGAAGGAGTAAAGACTGGCATTTGGGACAAGGTGTTTGGGGATGGACCAGTCCTGGAGAAGACACCATCGCCACCCTAAAGGGCAGAGCTGCCCTGCTGCTCATCTGCATGAGCCACACCTCGGTCCTGAGGAGCAGTTGGCAGGGTTGGGACCACTCACCTTTCAGTTTATGGCTGCGTGCCTCACCACTGCTTCGCCAGCGCTCCTTTTATTTTGAAAGCTGTAGAGCTGAACTGTCGAAAAGGTGCGTACTTTGCCCAAAGAGAGATCTGTATTCGAGCTCATGGGTGCATAACTGGATCGTTGTTTTATGATATTTCCCTGACTTAGGGTAACAGGATCAAAAGAGGGAATCTTCCATTGAATGCTGTCCTTTCCGCAGGGTCCCCTGTCTCAACTATGAAACCCTTGCTTCTTGGTAAGCCTGTGGGATGGGTCACGATGTCATGGCTGCTAAAGTGTTGAGTGTGGCTCCTATATTATCATCTAATGGAAAGGCTAACACGGTGGGTTTCTTTATCTTCAGAATTGGACCTATGCTGATCTCTTGTGTCAAGATACTGACACTACAGACCTGGACCTGTTCAAACCCTCGGCTTGCTGTTTTGTGTTAGGCCAGGTTGACTAGAGAAACAAAGCCCGTGACACTCATATATGTGTAAGGAAGAGCTTTGTATCAGGAAGTAATCTTATGTCAAGAAGAGATAGCCTAGCCCAGTACAACTCCCATCCATCAGTCTCATGCTAGTCCATAAGTCCTTCAGACTCATGCAGCTTCATGCCAGTGATGAAGAATGGTGTGGTAGTTACCTAATCTGTTGTCAATTTGAGGCTTAAAGGTGAAGGGTTGGAGTTTAACCTGTCAATCGGGTCGCAGCTGATGACCTCATTTGGAGGTGTTAAGGAGATAAATAGCTTGTTGGAGGCGGGACACACACACACTCCTTGGGAGACATTGCAGCTGACAAGACACATGGAGTTATGTTAGAGTCCTGAGCTGGAAGAGCCACGTGGAGACCCCTGCCAGCACTGAGATGCTTACAGTGCCACGGGGTCCACAAGATTTCCCACCCACTGGCCTGATCTTCCTTCCTTCGACATCATTGCATGTGTTTTGTGAGTTTGAAGAGGACTTTAAAGATTGATATTCTACATATGGGCTAATGTTGGATTTTCGGACATGATTTGGACTGGGCTGGGATGTTTTCATAATGTACAATTACTCTTTATTCAAATATAATTCTTATACGCATATGAGGGTCTATGAATTTGTTTCTCTGGTCTACCCGGTCTAACACTAATGGTGACCCGGAAGATCACAGGGTGGTGTGTGCAAAGTTGCATGGTTCAAGGTCCCTGGAGAGATGGCAGGGAGCTGACAGCTGTCAGCATCAGGTGGTCCACATGGTACCACTCAGTGAGCAAGAGCGATTGTCCCAGTGAACTCCCTGTGAGGAGGAAGGTGAAATGGTAGAAAGAGAGGCAGTTCCCAGAATCCCTGACACGCACACAAAAGGCCACACTCCCAAGGAGGTGTCATCAAGGTAGCACTTGATTGACAGGTTTGATCCCACCCCTAGCCAGGTGTGTCACTGCCATTGAGTCACTGCCAACTGACTCAGATGGACCCCTTTGGGTTTCTGGGATTGTGACTGTGGGAGCAGGAAGACCGGTCTGTCCCCCTTGGGGCTGCTGGCGGTTTCTAACAGCCAACCATGCGGGTTGTAGCCCAATGAATAACCACTACACCATCAGGGCTCAATTGCCAGGAGTGTCTCATTGACACAAAACCAGCCGCCGCCACAGTGTTGGTATTTTGTTGTAAGTCATTTACAGCTACCATGAAGATGGAGGCTACATTGAGCTTCCACATCTCCCAGCGACGCTCTTAACTCTCTCTGTATGAATGAATGAATGAATGAATGAGTGAGCCCTCTCAACAACTCAGCCGGACAGTCATGAGAAACCAAGTAAAGATGGCAAAGAACTTGACCGCACTTAGCTGGGGTCCATCCAGTGGGTTGTTCACTGGTGATAAGCTATTTGTTTTCTGGGCTTCCGTAGCCGTTCATTAGGAAATTCGCCAAAAAAGGACATTTCTTCTGGGAATCAGGTCTTCTTGTACTCGTTAAGAAGTGAGATGGGGGATGCTTGGAAGGCCGGGGAAAGAGCCAAGGAACAGGGAAAGTTTATATTGAAGTATGCTTTCATGAAAAAGCCCTGGTGGTGCAGCAGTTTAGTGCTCACCTGCCAATTGGGAGGCTGGTTTGAAGCCACGATCTGGTTCCTGGGAGAGAAATGGTGGCAGAGCGTCGTCGGTTCTGATTCACATGAACGTTATGCACAACAGACGAGACCACTGCCCAGTCCTGTACCGGGCTCACAAGTGCTAGGTTTGAGACCATTGTTTCAGCCACTGTGCCGCTCCATTTCCTGGACAGTTTGCCCCGCTTTCACCGACCCCCACCTTTACCGAGCATGATGTCCCTTTGCAGGCCCTGGTCTCTCCGGACAACTGGTCCCAAGGAGGTGAGAGGTGGGCAGTCTCTGCCGTGCTCGCTTCTAAGGAGCATGCTGGCTGAACTCCTTCCCAGACAGAGCGGTTTGTTCGGCTGGCAGTCCATATGTCTTCCAATATTCGTCACCAACACCACAGTTCAAGGGCATTGATCGCCTACCTTCTCAGTGGGACATTGATAAAGGAGAATGATGTTGCCGTCTGCTTTTATAAAGATGACCACAGACAACAGTCCACTGCTGTCCAGTTGATGCTGAGTCCGAGCGACCCTGTGGACTACAGCCCTGGAAGCTCCATAGGCCGTTCCACTCTGTCTAAATTTAGGGCTGTCCTGAGTTGGAACTGATGGGAGGGCAGTGGGTGGGCACAGAACTTTATTAAGCATGAAATACACATACAGACAGGCACACTGATGACATCAACACAGCTGTTGTGTAAGCCGTTATAAAGGCCCAAAGTCCTTCTTCCTTATTTGAATTGCACAGAGTCAGCCTTGGGCTAGAAGACACCATCCCAGTGGTACAGCTTAATAACCTTGCAGCTCTATAAAGGCTACTATAGATTAATGATCACATTTGGGCAGTTACCGTCTTTTTCCCCAGCACCAAGTGTGAAACATCCAAGGAGACCAACTTTTTCAGCAATTCCCAACAGCGTTGTGTAGGGGCACGCCGCAATCCCTCCCCATTACAGGAGCCAAATCACTTCCAGACGTGTCTACTCAGAGAGCGAGGCCCATCCATAATCGTTACAAAGCCTATTGATAGCTTGACATTTTATTTTCATCGCTTATAAATAGACTCCAACAACCGAGCAAGGCCACCTCTGACCACAGACCGTGATTCAGATTTGATCAGCGTGGACGTTTCAGGAGGTGGTCACTGGCCAGGGAGCCCACAGCACACAGCCTTGGCCTGGAGCAGAGAATCCGCTGCCAGGCCAAAAAGCCTGTGGACAATATAAGATGGAAGAGCGCGTTCTGGAACTGATGGTAGAGACGATTGTACATCTCTTTTTAATATGGCTGAACTATGCAAGTATATGAGATGTGAACCAGATGTCGGTATAATTGTATTCTTCAAAAAGAGTTACAGTCTCAGAAGCCCACAGAGGCAGTGCCACGCTGCCCTACAGGGCTGCAACAAGTCCACATTGACTCGATGGCCGTCGGTTTGGTTGGAGCGTTGCCTTAGAATGAACTTGCTGTAGCGCTGCCTGTTCAGTGTACTTAAAAGTGAATAATCCCTTTGAAAGGTGACTTGCCCCCCTCTCGGCCGTTTGGGCTGGGGAGTGATAAAGCGTGGCCAGGCACGGGTCTTCCTGAAGCCCCTCATTGCCGGCCCTCTTCATGTTTAGTTCTGTGTTCTTGAATTTGCCGTCTGCTTTGCCAGACACTTAATTTTTTTTTTTTTATATTTCAGATGATGAATGGCAGGAGGGAAAATGACCTGCATGACCGTGGGCATACACTGTGAAATCCCTGAAATGCTTTTAAATGATGGTGTTTGGGAGCACAGGTCTGATTCAGCACCCAGCACTGCCTGTACTTGTCACCTCATCCATAAGAAGACCTCCCCTCACCTGTCCTGAGCCCAGCCCCCCTCCTCAGGAGATGCAGAAGTCAGCATGCGGAAACACCAGCTACTTCCAAATTCCCCTGAGAAACTGGGAGGCACAGGTAAGGGCATTCTCCCAGGAGCTTTTAGAAGCCCCCTCACAGTCTTCCTGAAAACATCCCCCCCCCAGTCTTTTTACCCCAATTCAAAGCCTACATAATATTTATATATGTATATATCTATATGTAATTTTTAATTAAAATCATTTGGGGAGGCTCTTATGGCTCTTATCACAGTCCACATATACATCCATTGTGTCGAGCACATTTGCACGTTTATATATGTGTTACAAAAGGCTCCTCCGTTTCACAGGCACGTCTCACAAGCCTTGTCATGCCCAAACGCCGCACCCACATGGCCTGTCAGCAGCCATCAGAGAGGTTGCAGGTGGGAGAATCATTCTGTGTGAATAACTCATCTCTAACAGGGGACCAGAGAACCCTTGGGGAAAAGAACATACAGCCACCTCCTTCTGTGATCAAAATTCAAATTATGTCACGGTACTCAGACTCAGAGTCACTGGGTCATCTCCAACTCATAGCGACCCTCTAGGACAGAGTACAAAGGCCCCGGTGGGTTTCTTAGATGAGTGGAACATCTCAACATCCTACTGCAGAAAGGCCGGTGGTTTCGAACCACTGACCTTGCACTTAGCAGCCCACCTCATCGGCTCCTACACCACTGGGGCTGCTCAACCTTTGTGAGAGTTGTTGCTAATGCTGAGCTGACGTGAGGCCAGAGCTCCTGAGTGTGGCAGCTGAATGTTATGATTCTCTCCCTTCGCTTTTCTTCATAGAGTTACACATTGTTCAACTCTCTAAGATAGAGGTCAAGCCATTCACACGGCCTTGGATGACAAATGGTTCTTGATTGACCTTATTCTTTAATTCTACTTTAGGATACATTCTGAGAAGGGAACTTTCTATACATGCCTGGTATATCTCTAGGTAGGCCGTGCAGGAGGGAGGGCTGTTTTCATGCTTGGTGCTTGTGGAAAATGAGATGCTGGGACATGTAATCGGGCAGGGCAGTGGGGCCCTGAGGGGTGTAAGCCTAGTGAAGTTCTGGTGTGAGTTCACTCCACAGCCCCTGCTGCTTGCTCTATGGGAGCCCTTGGGGAACAGTGGTTACGCTTGGCTGTGGACGGTAAGGTGAACAGTTCAAAGCTACCCGCTGCTTCTCCAGAGAAAGGGGAGGCTTTCTACTCCTGCGAAGAGTTCATCTCAGGAACCCACAGGGCAGTTCTACCCTGTCCTATAGGGTCACTGTGAGTCAGAATCCACTGGGTGGCAGGGAAGGTTTTCTTGTGTGTGTTTGGACCAATTCTTATCTAGCAGGTTGTGCCTATTAACATTTCTATGGATACACCCCAACCTGAAAATTATCAGACTTAGCTAGATCATCCTTCTCTTTTGGGTAGCTAAGATTCTCAAGTTCTTCATGGCTTTTGTAGAGAATGGCAGTGCTCGCGGTCTGCACTGTGTCGTGGGCAAAGCATGAACCTGTTTGCAATGAAAGCAGAGACAGGACACTGCTGCCACTTGCCCGCCAGTGGTCCGAGTCACTGCAGTAAGCGGAGTTACTCGACTAACTCAGGGGCCTGTAGCCATCGTTTACTGTTTCCCACCTGTCCTGTCTCCTATGTAAGATGGAAATTCCGAGGCCGGGATCCGGAACTTCCGCCTTGTGGTTACTCTTGTGAAACTAATAGCTGCCATTCCAACATTCCTCACCTGTACTCTTCAGAGACATTAATTATGTTCAGTACCTTGTCCAGCCATCACCATCTCAGCAGAAGCCCCTCACTGTGCTCATCAGTCAGTTGCCACAGGAGCACGCCTTGATGTTGTGGCAGCCACAGTTGGTGCCTCAAGCTTGCAGGAGTTTGGGGGCCAATGCACCCCACAGGGAGGTGGCGTGACTGGTGGGCACCAAGGCAGGGCCGTCACGGCTTGACCTGCTGATGACTGGGGCAGAATGAGACATGCTGCCACCCCAGCTCGGGAGGCCCCTTAGGGCGTCGATTTCCACACATACCTGCTCTCTTTGCTCTCAGGCATGGATGTCTCTGCAGAGGACTCAGAAGCCATGACCCCGGATAGCAACCAAAGATGGGAGGTTTGAGTCCACTTCCAGGCACCTGGCAGGAAGTAGCTGTCCCTCTCCTTCTGAAATGTCAGCTCAGTGCCGCTGGCCCACATGGGCCACCAGGACACTACCTACTGTTAGTTACCAGCACAAGTCAGGGTCGTTCTTGAAAACAGTGTTAAAGTAGGAAGTGTGGGGGACCCAAGTCTGAGGACCCCATGATGCCACATCCCGCGTTGTCTCGTGAGAGGTTGTTAGCGAAGCCCCTTCACTTGGATGGATATGAAGTCTTCTGAATACCTGCCTGCTTCAACCTGCCCGATGGGATTGTCTTCTTATTCAGCAGAAACTACTTTCCCCATTTAACTCCGAAATGCTCGGTCTTGTCTTAAATACACGTCCACTTCACCCACGTTGGCAGGGTGGTTTTCCTTCGAGTTATTCCGTGGAAGGAATGCCCCTGACCTTTCGTTCTTTGCTGTGTGCGATTGCTTTCTTTCTCCCCCGGGTGCAGTTTTATGCCACAGCACTGAAATATGCAGCCCAGAGAGCACTTCTTCAGCAGCAAACTCCACACGAGCCGCTATTAGACTGTCTCGAGAGCAACCTTTGATGATTCTTTTGGTAACTTGACATCAATAACAAATATTTTTTCCTTGTCTTTTATTGTTTTAAAAACAATGCTAGTTAAAAGCCCAGAGAATAAGAAGCATTAATTTTGACAAAAGGTCCTATAATTTATAAGATATCATTCTCTCTCTTATTTAAATTAAATGAAAGCAATTCTGGAATTAAAAAGTCACATTTAAAAAAGATCAAATCCTTAAGCAAATTGCTCATGAGTGCATTTAAATATCAATAATAAATATTTTCAGTAGAGTTCCCTAGTTTATATCATGTGTGTAAATGTCCAATCTTAAAAATGTTAAATATTGGATTGACATGGGGATATATATGTATAAAACATCATGTGTCCAAGCACATCATCTATGTTGAACAGGTACTCACCTGATACATTAGCCTCAGAGGGAGAGTTTTTTTCCTAAGAGATAAATAAAATAAAATATTCCTGATCCAGCTGAGTTTCACTGCCCTCTCCCTTCCAAAGGAAGTGAGTATAGGTATGGAAGTTTCTGTGTTCTCCTGCATGCTACGGTACAGAGAATGGCCACTGAAGCAATGGATTTGGGAATGTTGTCAAAGCTTCCATTTCCTAGGACTTAAAAAGCAGGAGGTGAAATTAAAATGTTTTTGAGTGATGAAATCCAGTGTATTTTATCAGCTAAATGGTGGTACTTAGGCCAAAAGTCGGAGTAATTGTTTGGCCTTCCCTCGTACTTCTTCAGATGGACTCAACGGAGAGAGAGAGTGGTGAGAAGAAGAGTGATGATGGAGAAGAAAGACTAAAAGGAGGAGAAGAAGAAAGAGGAAGGTATGAAAGAGGAAGAGGAGGAGGAGGAGGAAGAAGAGGAGGAGAAACAGAAGAAAACAGAGAAGAAAGAGGAGGCAGAGGAAACAGAGAGGAGAGAAGAGGATGAGAAGGAGGAGGGGGAGAAAGAGAAGAAAGACCAAGATCAGAAGGAGGCGGAGGGAGAGAAAGAGGGGGACAAAGATAGAGTTGAATTAAAATGGAGCTCTTCGCACATTGAAAAGTAAACACATGCTTAATGCTGTGTAAAGGATTTGCTGAGGTTCCTTGTTGCTTCAACCACTCCTGTTCCTAACAACACCAGGTGCTACAGGATGAAACGCTTCCCGGTTTTCATCATCTGCGCAATTGTTGCAATGGATCCCATTGTTGCAGCCACTGTGTCAATCCACCTCCTGCATGGTTTTCCGCCATTTTACCAAGTGTGAGATCCCACTGTGAACTTAACGGTTACACATTGTTGGACCGCTAACTGGCAGGTGAGCAGTTGGGAACTACCAGTGCATCTCCAGGTGAGAGACAAGGCATTCTACTCTCCAAGACGTAACAGTCTCACACATACAGTTCCATCTTGTCCTTTAGTGCACGATGAGGCAGAATGGACTTGAGGGCGGTCAGTTTTGTCTGGGGGTTTGGGGTCCCTCCTGATATCCAAAGTACATGAGATGAAGTCTGGCCATCTTTACTGCTCAGGACCACCCTAACTGTATTTCTTCGGAGACAGAGGTGTCTGTTCTTTCGGCAGTGCATGGTACTTTCAATATTCTTCCCCAGCACCATCATATAAGTGTGTGGATTCTATTTCAGTTTTCCTTAGTCAGTGTCCGACCTTCATATGCATATGAGGTGATCAAAATGCATAGCTTGGGTCAGGTGTACCTTAGTCCTCAAAGTAACCTCCTTGCTTTTCAACACTCTAAAGAGAGTTGTGTGCAGCAAATCTGCCCAGTGCAGAGCATCCTGATGTCTTGACTGTTGCTTCCATGACATTGCTTGTGGATCCAAGGAAGAGGAAAGCATGACCACTTCAATCTGTCCTCCATTTATCAGGATGCTACCTATCTGTCCAATTGTGGGGAGTTTGGTCTTTACGTTGAGTTGTAATCCACACTGAAGATTGTAATTCTTGTTCTTTATCCGCAATTGCTTCAAGCACTCCTCATTTAGAGTAATCAAGTCAAGGGTTATTAGGGAACAAACAATATGCAAACATCATGATAAATGGAGAAAACTTGAAGTTTCCAAGTATTTAATCTAACTTGGATTCACAATCAATGCTCATGGAGGCATCAGTCAAGAAATCAAACAATGCATTGCGCAAATCTACTACACAAAACCTTTTTAACGGGTTGAAAAATAAAAACTATGTTTCTTTGAGGACTACAGTGTAGCTTGCCCAAGCCATAGTATTTTCAATGGCCTCATATGTGTGTGAAAGGTAGACATTGAATAAGGAAGATGGAAGAAGAATCAATGTTTTTGAATTATTTTGTTGGCAAAGAATATTGAAAGTACCAGGGGCAGTCAACCACCAACCATCTGTCAGTGTGCCAATTACCACTTGTGGCCAGAGTGCTCCTTGGAGGCAAGGATGTGAGGCTTACATATTTGGGGCATGTTGTCAGGAGAGGGCAGTCCCTGGAGAAGGACATTAGGCTCGGGAAAGAGGGGGCTCAGAGAAAAGAAAGAGGTCTTCAACAAGATGGGCTGACACAGAAGCTGCAACAATGGACTGCACCTGAGAATAATTCTGAGGAAGGCACAGGACTGGGCAGTGTTTCATTCTGTTGTGCACAGGGTCGCTATGGGTCATAGTCAACTCGATGGCACCTAACAACAACAACAACAACAACAACAACATGCACTGCCAAGAGAATAACCAAAGCTGTCTTGGAGCCAGAATGCTCCAAGTATGCGGATACCGGGAGGGTGGCAGAAGGTGGAGTAGAAAGGGGGAGCCAATTACAAGAAAATACATAGACTCTCCTCCCTGCGGGATGGACAACAGAAAAGTGGGTGAAGGTAGACTTTCAACAGTGTAAGCTATGACAAAATAATAATAATTTATAAATTATCAAAAGTTCATGAGGGAGTGGGGAGTGGGAAGGGAGGGAAAAAATGAGGAGCTGATACCAAAGGCTCAAGTAGAAAGCAAATGTTTTGAGAATGAAGAGGGCAACAAATGTACTTATGTACTTGACACAATGAATGTATGTATGGATTGTGATGAGAGTTGTAAGAGCCCCCAATAAAATTATTTTTTTTAAAAGAAGCAAGTATTACAAGACTTTGTCGCATATACTTTGGGCATGTTATCAAAAGAGACCAGTCCCTGGAAAAGGACATTATTTGGTGTGTTAGTCTGGGTAGACTAGAGAAACAAATTCATAGACACTCATATGTGTGTAAAAGAGAACTTTATATATAAAAAAAGAGCAATTGTACATTAAGAAAATATCCCCAGCTGGCCCAGATCAAGTCCATAAGTCCAATATTACCCAATATGTTGATACTAGCCAATAATTCCTCATTAGACTCACACAACCATGCAATGATGTTGCATACAGGACGATCACAGACCAGTGGGTGAACGTCTTGTGGATCCAGTGGTGGTGGAAGCATCTCAGTGCTGGTGTGGGTCTCCACGTGGCTCCTCCAGGGCCAGGGATCTAGCCCGATCAGGGTAGCTCCATGTAGCTTGTCAACTGGAAAATGTCACAGGGCTTGAGCGTGTATCTGGCCTCCAGTGAGCTATTTATCTTCGTTTAGCCTTTCCAAATGAGGCCATCAAGCTGTGGCAGGCTGGACTCCGCCCCTTCTCAAGTTGACAGGAGATTATGAAACTGCCACATTTGTGTAAAGTGGAGGGGGTCTGAAAGAAGAGGAAGACCTTCAACAAGATGGAATGTCTCAGCGGCCGCCTCGATGGGCTCAAGCATTAGGAACATGATGAGGATGACACAGGACTGGCTGGCGTTCTGTCTGTTTCACACAGTACTGCTGAGAGCAGGAGCTTAGCCAATGGCTCCTAGCAACAGCAGCGTAGACGGGTTCCTATAGGCTGCCGTTGCACAGAGAGGTTACCACGTGTCCAGAACAGCATTTATGACTTCATTGTTCAGCCTCACAGCGGCACCCGCAGGTGATTCAGATTTAGCTCTCCGCCCGCTCCTCGAGGAGTGGTCTTCTCTCTGTGCCTTGTATGCTCAACACTGTCTGGCAACGTCCCTGCGGTATTTTTAGCTTTTTATTCCTTACTTTACGGAGCTTTGAGTGTGACAACCGATTGTCTCTATTTCTCCAGGAGCCTCGATTCCAGTGTTCTACATTAGATGGGCCCCAAGCCTTCTCTGCTATTTCATAGGTGGTACAAAGTAGAAGCAAGCTATTGGGCATTGATTCCTGCATGACAAGCAGTTTAAGGTGCAAACTCAGACGAGGCACTGCGGGGGGGGGGGGGTGGACAGCAGCGACCAGCAAGCACAGCGGCGCAGGACGACCTCACTTTACCGCACTTTCTGGAGCACGTGCTTTGTGCAGATCCACGTCTGGTAACGACCTTGCCTCCAACACGTCCCAAGGTCCCATTTGTCCAGCAGCTTCTGCTCACTTCAGGTCTCTGTGTCGCACGTTGGCCATTCTAAACAGATTTCAAATTTTCCATAATGCTGTTGATCATGGCAAAGATGCTCAGGAAATGCAAACACTTGCCATCTCCCTGAGGTCTGGTTGCATTTATACTATTGCTCTTTCTCAGGGCACGTTTACAAGTGCCTGAAGGTTAAGTGTTCATGTCTTCATACGGCATTCCCCCTGTTCCATGGTGACTGGCATCCATCTGTCTCAGATGTTCTCCTCCAGAGACATGGTCTCCTTATACCCCAGGACATTATTTTTCTTAGGTGGCATCAACTTGTTTCCAACCCATAGAAATCCTATGCACAACCGAAGAAAACACTGCCTGATCTGGCACCGTCCTGCCAATTGTTCCCGTGCCTCAGCACACTGTGGTCACCACTGGGTCAGTCCATCTCCTGGAGGGCCTTCCTCATTTGTGGCTCGTCCTCTGCTCTACCACACATGATGTCCTTCTCCAGGGACTGGTCTCTCCTGATCACACCTCCAAAGTACATGGGTTGAAGTCTCGCTATCCTTGCCTCTAAGGAGCATTCTGGCTGACTTGTTCCGTGACAGATCCGCCGGTCCTTTTATCAGACCAGGGTATTTTCGACATTCTTCTCTAGCCCCACAATGCAGATTTGTCGATGCTTCTTTGGCCTTCCTTGTTCAGTATCCAACTTTCACATGAACACGAGATCATTGTGAGGCCATGGCTTGAGTCAGGCGCACCTTAATCCTTAAACTTTCCAATGCTCGCTGCTTTACAATCCTGTGCAGCCAAATTGAACAGGGTTTTTTTTTTTTTAATCTCTTGGTTATTGATCCCATGGGCAGCAATTGTGGATCCAGGCAAGATAAATGCCCAGGATGTTGTACCCATCACATGTGCCTGTTCCTTATGCCCACAGACCATTTTTGGTTGTTTGAAAGTGTTTGTGTTACAGAAGGCACTTTTCTTTATCAGACTCTCTTCCAAACACTTTCTGAAAATCTCACAATGTAAAGCTAGAGAAGTTTGTGTCAGAGACTCAATTGTGTTGATCTGGGTACAACTGAGAGAAAAGTGCACGTGTGTGTGGAGAGAAGAGAGGGAGTATGCTTGTCACTGACATGCTGCGTTCTGCTACTTGCTATTCAATCAATCTGTCTGTGTGTGTGTGCAGTAGCCCTGCTGGTGTAGTGGTTGTGCATTGAGCTGCTAACCTTGATGCCAGCTGTTCAAAACCACCAGTTGCTCGGAAAGAGAAAGACATGGCACTCTATTCCATACAGAGTTAGTCTCCACTGTCTTACAGAGCTGCTCTGAGTCGGCACTGACACACGGCTGTAAATTTTATGACTCTTTTGGAAGCAAGGAAAAGACCGAGGGTGTATGACACTGAGAAGCTGCGCCACACTTAGAAGCCTGACTGTAGGTAAGAAACCTGGATAGAATAGACGTACCCTATGGCTTACTGATCCTGAATTGTAAATCATTAACTTCCTTAGGAAAACCCATAATTCTGATTATGGGCTATGAGGTAGTTAGTTTATTGTGTCAATCTGGCCAATAACACATGTGGGTTTTGTTGAAAGGCAGAGGGATAAATGGCTCGGTGAGTTTTTCTAGTTCTCGGTCTCTTGCTTTGTGATGGTCACACTAGGGTGCAGCTGCCTTAGCCAGTTCCCTGCTCCAGCTGGCAAGGCTCACTTCCTGCAAGACATCCCTGAGGAGAAGCCACATGGACTTATCCTGATGCAGCCATGTGGAGACCCCTACCAGTGCTGAGATGCTTACACATTCACTGATTCGGCTTTCCTCCTGCAGTCGGCATCATAGTGTGTGTTTTGTGAGATGGAGGAGGACTTTGTGGATTGGTGTAGGACATATGGGTTAATGTTGTACTTGTGGGTTGGGGCAGCATTGGGTCAGGATGTTTTCTTGATGCGCACTTAACCTTTATATAAAACTCTCTCTTATACATGAGTCTGTGGATTTGTTTCTCTAAACTATAAAGACTAACACAGGCTGTGAGTTCTGGATGGCCATTACAATAAATTTCCAAACCCAACAGAGAAGCAGAAAGAGCCAGATGGGTAATGGTTAGTGTCAGAATTGGTAAAGGAGGTTGGACAGTAGAGGTGTCTAATCTCCACCTCATAGGACCCCACCTTGTGCTGATGCTAAGAATAATTCTGTTTCATTCTTGTGAAGTCAGGGGTGGTCAGACACTGCCAGGATGCCATTTTACCCCTATTTAATTAATTTCTCTAAATCAATTAGTCAATTATTGTTCTCAATTTATTATAATGTTGCTTATTGGCCAGCTGGGATAATTTTTGTTTTATGCTGAGGTGTAATCTGCACTGTAGTCTTTGATCCCCATGGGTAAGGACTTTGAGTGTTCTTTACCTTCCAGAAACGAGGCTGTGTCATCTGCATATGGCATATTGTTAACGACCTTCTTCCAACACTGATGTGTGTTCTCCAGCATTTTGGATTATTTTCTCAGCGCACACACTCGATGCCCAAAGAAGCAGCAGTCAGGAAAGCCAATGATGCATTTCAGTGGGATTCTTATATAAAAGCCCTCTTACAGTGTTAAAAGGCAAAGGTGTACCTGGCCTAAGCCATACCTTTAATCACCTTACATGCATGCAAAAGGTGGACAGTGAGTGAGGAAGACTGAAGGACTGATGCCTTTGAACTACGGTGTTGGCAATGACTGTTGACCACACCAGGGCTGTCGTGACAGAGAATAGATCTTTCTTTTAAAAAGTACAACCAGAACTGTCCTTAGAACAAGGATGGTGAGGCTTTGTTATTCGTTCCATGTAGACAATAACTTTAGGGGGAATGCTCAACTTTCTAGTTGGCATGACATTTCATAGGCGTATGAATGAGCAAATGTCATAGTTGAGGCAGAGCATACTGAGGATCAGGATGGCATTCAATAAGAGATCCCCAAGAGTAGGCAATATCATCATGAGGAAGATTGTTTTGTACCCGTGAATGAGTTTGAATAAGGACTCCTGCAATCTTTCACGAGTCGCTTTGAACACGTGGTCAGAGAATACGAGTCCCTGGAAAAGGACACCATGCTTGGTGAAGTAGAGGGCCAGAGAGAACGAGGAGGCTCCTTACTGAGACGGTTGGAGCAATGGCTGTAACAGTGGGCTGACACAGAGCAGTCACTGGGAGGATGCTGTGCGGGCAAACAGTGCTTTGTTCAGTGGTGCGCAGGCTCTCTGGGCATCAGGGTGGACTGGATGGTACCTAACAATAACAGTCATCCGTGAGGAAGGAGTTAGGGAGCATGCAGGCTGGAGGGTCTCTGTTCGTATGACTGTGAGCTAGGACAGGAGGTAAAATGCAAGGAAAGACGAGGTTTGCCCCGGGTCTTTTTCTGAGCAGCATCTAGGTGACCACGTTTTAGAGGAATGCATTCCTCTTGGTAGAACGATCTTGACAGTGTCCCTCTACCTGCTGTCACACTATAGACTTCTGAAACTCACTCCGAAGATTTGATAAAATCCGAGCAGCTTGTTTTATCACTGGTTGAGAGTCAGACCCATTAACGCATATTACTTTGCATAGCTACACGATAAAACGATGATATGTGATGTTGAGATATTGTTAGGCACGTTCCTTACATCCCATTTTGAAATGTGTCTTTGAAACGCCTAATTTGGACTGAGGACAATACTGGCCACTGCAGAGGGACCTGCACTGGAATCGGTGGTTGGGCTGCGCAGAGCAGAAGGCAGCATTTACCTGCCAGCAGGAATGGAAGGGACAATGGCGTTAGGAGGCACCAACTTGACCCTCTGCCTCCAGCAATCAGTACCTTCCAGGGAGACCAGTTTCTATGGAAATCAAGGAAGGCCACGCTGAGTTGTGTTTTGGACGCAGGTTTTTATTTAACTCGATGTCCAGGTGACTCCCCTTACTTTAGCAGCAATCATTTAATTTGCTGATGTTTGGAATACAAAAATGTGCAATTTCATATCAAAAGGAACATACGCAAATTGCTTTAGATTGCTTCAAACGTGTGGTTCAAAGTGGCATTATGGAAAAATGGTTTCTCTTCTGTCCCGTTGTAAAGACATGCTGCGCTTGCACGCCAGGCGAAAGGTGGCAGCAGGAAGAAGCCGTCTTTGCCAGAATGTCCAACTCTCAACATGGCACCTGGCAGCTTGGCTCTTTTCCTGTTCCTCTCGAACCATTGAGGAAAGGACAAGGACCCTTAGGGGAAGATGTTCTGCCACCTCCTCCTTATAATGTTATCAAAGATAATATAGGATGTTGGGGTTCCAACCCATAGCGGCCGTATGCACCACCTTGCCTGCTCCTGCGCCATCCTCACAGTGGTCCGTACGTGCGAGTCCGTTGTCCATCTAGCTTCTTGGGAGACTTCCTCCTTTTCGCTGCACCTCCACTTTACCAAGCGTGAAGACCTTCCCCAGAGACGGGCGGCTTGGAGAACATGTCTAAAATAGTGAGAGGAAGCCTTAGCAACCATGCCTCTAAGGAGAAATGCTCTTACCTAGTGAGCACAATTTGCCAAACTTAGTCTCTTCCCATGTGAATGCCATTGCCTGTGGCCCACATACAAATGTCCGCATGGTGACCGAATCCCATCCACTGTGTTTAGTGGGAATTCTGCAGATGTATTTGTTTGTGACTACTGGGTCCCGTCGAGTCGATGGTGACGCATTGTTGCCCCATGGACAAAGGAATGGACCACTGGCCAGCCCCGCGTCCTCTGCTGAACCACGTGACCATCAGCCTCATTGCGGGTCTTCCTCCTTTTCATGGACACGCTACTCTCCCAAGCCCAGGGCTGTGATCCAAGGCCTGGCCATGCTTCAGAACATGCTCACGGTGTGTGAGAAGTCTCACCATCTTCGAGTCTCAGGAGCATTCTGGCTGTAATTCTAACAAAAATGTGTTTGTTATTCTGGTAGTTCGTGGTATATTTACCAATCTTCCCCAAATACCGTAATTCACAGGCATCAATTCTTCGGACTTTCTTCATCATCATTCTGCTTCCACATCATATGAGAGAATTGAAAATATCATGGCTTGGGTCAGACGCACCTTAGTTTTTAAGGATCTTGCTCTTTTTAACAGAATGTATAAAGATACTAAAATATGGAGAACGTTTCTAAATCTATGAGACTTGGTTAGAAACCAAGATTCTCATTTATCAGTTCAGAGGACATCAGTTTATTTTAGAGGATTTTAAAATATGTTTTTCTGTTTAGGGAAGTCAGGATTTTTGAAGACAATAGCTGAAATCATAATTACTGGGGGCGTGAAAGCCGAGGAAGAGAGAAGTGGTAAGTCAACACCAGGGGAACAAGAAGGAAGAAAATCTTGCAGAGTTGATTGTGATATTGATTGCACAACCCTTATTAATATACTTGAACTATTGAATTGGAAGATACATTAATTATAGCTCAATAAAACTAAGTTGAAAAGAAAAAATAGTGTATCATATATAAAAAACCCAAACCAAACTCATCACCATTGAGTCAATGCTGACACACAGTGCGTCTACTGTGGGTTTCACAGACTGTAACTGTTCACAAGAGTAGAAAGGCCAGTCTCTCTCTCAGAGCTGCTGGTGGTTTTGAACTGCTGACCATGCAGATCACAGACCATGTAAGTGGATATTACAGAGTAGGAATCTACCGTCGATAATACGAGGCCTCACACTAGCAGCCTCTTTGCCATGCTAGTTTCCTTCCCTTTCTGCTTGTCCAGGAACTTGGCTGATGAGTGTGTCAGGACCCGCTCTGGAGGCTACTAGCACTCAGCATATAACCGCTGTGATGGGAAATGCTGATCTGACACTTTTCCAAATGTGACGTATGGTTAGCTTGCCTCCCCTGCTCAGTGTCTGGGCCTCTTGACCTCTTAGCCAAGCCATCTTCCATCTAGAAAATGTATGTGCCGTTCCCCAGGCAGAAGTCAGCTCTGCGTCTGCACATATGTAGGCTTTGTCATAATCTAATCTGTCTTCTTACTTGGGTGGGCATCTTGTCTACCTGAGAGAAGCGGCTCTAAGAGAGTTCCTTGGGACCCTTCTTGGGCCTAGAGTCTGCTTCGGCTGGTGGTTAACCATTCAGACCACAGCTCCTCCGTCTTAGGTGAGAACCATGCCCAGAGCAAGTGTCCAGGATTCCATTTAAACAATTTTAACAAGCACCTGGAATGACATTGATGTCCTACGAAGCTGAAGCTTTAAGGCCTTCAGGACCCACTGGAGCCTTAAGAAATTCCCCTTCCACTGAGTTGGGCCATGTGAATCCTCTAAGAACCTGGGTGTAGGCTATGCTCCAGGCTCTTTCTCCCCTGTTCTCTCCTAAAGCTCCTCACTGGCCTTCCTGCCTCCTTCGCTAGCCAGCATCCCCTGCGCTGACTCAGTGACTCGGTGTGCACCAGGGGAGAGGGGGGACCTCTGACTCATCTGGCCATCTCTTTGGTGCCAACTGCCACCTGTGATGGTCGCTCTCCCTTCTTATAACTAAGCCAATGTTATCACCGGTCTGTACAAGAACTCCACTTTATTTTCTTTGTCTCCTTAGTTCAGTCTGTTTTATCTATTACCGTTCATGCTGACCCTTCAATTACAATATGATCCCTTGTTATTTTCCTCCAAACTGTGACAACTCATTATTATTCTTATGGGTCACAGTTCTTTGCAGGGCTCAGCTTTAGGAGAAACGTAGACGTCTCGGCACGATATGTGAGTTGGTGGCTTTCGGTGTCAGCATCTTTGCCCTGTAACATCTTCCAATGTGCTCTTCCTCCCGCCTATGTTCCTGGAGGGCACGGAGCCTGGCCAAGATGACCTTGAGTGGAACACAGGGCTTAGGCTCCTGGATAGTGACCGGGATGTGCTGGAGAGAAGGTGTGTCTGAGAAACAGCCTGGGTGCTGATTGCTCACGGACTCTGGGCCAAGTGGATCCTCACGGTGGACTTTGTCTCTCATCTACTCAATAAACTGATGAGTCTGAAAACTCTGCAGGACCCAGATTTCCAGAGGTTCCAAACGCTCTACCTTGGAGACAGGATAAAACTGCCTCTTTGGGTTTCCGGTACTTGAAGTCTTTATGAGGATGGAAACCATCATCTTTAGATGTATAATTTTACTGGGGGCTCTTACAAATCTTATAACAATCTATGCATCAATTGTATCAAGTACATTTGTACATGTGTTGCCATCATCGTTTTCAAAACATTGTCTTTCTACTTGAGCCCTTGGTATCAGCTCCTCTTTTTTCCCTCCCTTCTCCACCCTCCCATCCTCCTGACTCCTGGTAAATTATAAATTATTATTATTTTCATATCTTACACCATGCGCTGTCTCCTTTACCCATGTTTCTGTTGTTTGTCCCCCTTGGGGGACAGAGGGTTCTTGTACATCTATCATTGCTATGGGTTCACTCTTTCTACCCGCCCCCCCTTACCTCCTTCCCCATGATGCTTTTGAACTACTGGACTTTCCTAAAAGCAATCAAAAGGAATAAAGATAAATAGACCCCCTTGGAATTGCCAGTTCATGAACATGTTGCTGCCATGTTCCAGTGGGGAGACCAGCAGTTCTGTCCCAACATTTCCACGCTCATCCGTTCAGCAATCGGCCCAGCACTCTGCACTGGGCAGTCCAAAGGCTTCTAGGTCGTGATGTGGAAGAACCAGCTGCTCTATCGTCCCTGATGAAGCCTTCTTCTTCTTCCTGCTTTCTGGATGATTTCCCACAACCCCCTCCCACTTTCACCGTTGAAATACTGACGCCTTTGACATTACCATCAGCTGAATGTTTCCACTGGTGTCTACACCCTGCTAATTGGAGATAAAAGAGTACTCTCAAACCACTTCACTCTAACCACGCCCACCACCCTGCCCCTACCTGGCAGCTGCACTCAGCACAGCTATTTCTTGGGCAACCAGCATCCTAACACTTGAACCTGCTCACGCCACTGATTGGCCTGCATTCCCGCTGGCAATGCAGCCGCGAGGAGCCCTGGAGGTGCAGTGGCTAATGGCTTGGCTGCTAATCCAAAGGTCTGCAGTGTGAGCCCCCCAGCCGCTCACTGTTAGAAAGACGAGGCAGTCTGTATCTGCAGAGACTCCCATTTGTTAAAATCCCGTGGGACAGTTCTGTCTGTCCTATGGAGTCAGTGTGGGCCCAATTCAACTTGATGGGACTGGGTTTGGTCTGGGGTCTGGAAAGACCTTTCAGAGTATGTTCCTGATTTCTCTTTGTAACTTAGACTTTCAAAATCCTCTCTGCCACCTCTTTCTCCCAAAGTAAGTGCTTTTCTAGCTCCTGCCAGACCCCAGTGCCCCATGCCAACCTTTGTCCTGCAGATTCATCCTGGTGTGTCCTATGCCTCCCACTCTGCCTGCTAGAAGCAGGACCCCTGGTCTTGTGATAGGTTAAGTGTTGGACTGCTAACCTTGAGGTCGACAGTTCAAATCTAGCAGTGGATTTTTGGGAGCAAGATGAGGCTGTCTGCTTCTATGAAGATTTATGGTCTCACAAACCCTAGGGAGCATCTCTGCCCTGTCTAATAGGTTAGAATCAACTCGACAGCAATTGGTTTACTTTTGGCTTTGGGTCTGTTGAATGTCCCCTTCTCATGGAAAGCATCCTCGCCTCACCTATCAGCCATACAGGGAAACCATACACACCACCATGAAGTGGAGACTGGAAAAACAAGGAGCCACCTTTTATGGCTCCGGTCCCTCAGAGTGGGCAGGTTTCTACTGAGCTTGCAGTCTCAGAGAGACGAGGAAGTAAGCAGGGGTGGTCTTACTTCTGAATATCAGTAAGGTTGGCAGTTCAAGCCCATCAACTGTTTTGTAGGAGCAAGATGAAGCTGTGTACGCCCATAATGCTTCACAGCCTTGGGAACACACTTTCATATACACACACCACACACTCCCACACACACTCCCACACACAGTCACACACAGACTCCTGTCTGCACACTACACTCACTGATATTGACCACACACTCATGCAGACTCACCCAGTCACACACATACAAGGGGGCTTCAAAGTTGGTAGAAAAATTACATAAATTTTTATTTCTAATTTTCCATGATGTTTGTGAAGCCATCTCCTACATGTGTACATACATACACATACTCACACTGTACGCAGACTCACTCTCACAGACTGACATACACTCATATGTGTGCGTGTGTATGAGTGCGTGCGCACACACATACACACACACACACACACACACACACACACACACATACACACACTGGAATGCCCACTCTTGTGAGCAAACAAATAAGAAAACCATTCTGCCTGTTCGCTTGTAGCTGGGTTTATTTAAAAAGGTGAATTTCAGTGCTTCCTCGGACCTTCCTCCTTCCCAGCACTGTCCACGTTGGGGCGGAAGGGAGATGAGGATCCACAAACAATTACCTGACTTCCCCAGATCTGGAGTTGGCCCCCGTGGATGCCGCCGAGTCAGGCACGGACAGGGTGAGGGGAGATGCACATTGAACGAATAGCACCAGCTCCCCTCATCTCAATGTGTCTGCTCTGCCGCTGGGCAGACTGGGGATGGGGGTGGAGGGGTGCATTTCATCGTGGGCAGCTCCCTCACAGCCAGGAAGGTTCTAGTCTCACTCATCCTTCCCAGGCGAGGTCACCCACGAGGGCTGAATGCCATGGAGAGTGTGCTGGTCTGAATCAAGGCTAGAGAGAGGCCAGCTGCTTTGTGACGTGACACATTCTGACACAGCCAGACCTTCCTCTGACCGCTGCAGCCCTGGCCTGCTTGCTTCTTTCAGGGGAGAATCAGAGCAAGCCCACCTGGCAATACTGGGAATCTCATTCTACCTTGTTTTTACAGCCTTATAGTCAATGTAAATAATGTAAGGGGGCCATGCACGAATCAGCCCTGGGGACGAAGTGGTTATGCACTGGGCTGTGATCTGCAAGGTCAGCAGTTCAAAACCACCAGTGGGAGAAAGTAGGGGATTTCTACTCCCATAAAGTGTTATCGTTTCAGAAGCTCAATGCATAGTTCTACCTATAGGGTGGTCCTACAGAGTTCCTATGAGTCAGAATCCACCGGAGAGCAGCGGGCTTGGCTGTTTTACAGTGACAGATGCAAAGATATATTGCAGATCCAAGCAACATACAACATTGGGTGACTCTCCTGCACAGGAGCTCTTTAACGTGTGACAAAGCAGAGGATGCCCTGCTTGGTGGAAGAGAGGGTCTGAAAAACAATAAGTCACTCAACAAACTGACGACAACCATTGCTCCGGCCTGGCATGGGCCACCGGGACGGCCCAGCAGCAGGCAGTGCCTCGAGATGCGCTATGGGGGTCGCTGTGCACCCACACCGCTCCACAGCACCTAACAATGACAACGTGCAGCGATGGAGTCAAGAGGGACAGACGCAGGTTAAAGGTGTTCCACTTGTTGTTTTCAACAATGATTACTCTTTCTGGTCCTCGGATTTCCTTGGCTGTGAGTGGAGAAGGCTTAGATGTCTCTCTGTTATTGTCCATATCAGGAATCCATCCTGATACATATGAAACAGGGCCCACTGTTAGTTACATCATTGATTAGGCTGTTCTTGCTGTGGGTGAGGGAGCTCTTCCACATGATTCTTGAAAGAGTTCAACACCCGGATCTATTTGCCCAGCCTCTGACCCTTTCATCTGCTTCCCTGACGCTCCTCCATGGCATGACAATGCAACACGCTGAAAGAGAGATGGTTAGCCCTGAGAAGCATCAAGGAGGGAAATGGGTTCTACTTTCCATTTTATTAAAATTCCGATTTTCCACCAGCTGTATTTTTTATGCTTGGCCTAATTTCCCTTTGGCTGTGGGCAACTTCTCGCGGGTTTTACAATCTCTTCATAAAACACAATCTATCCTGTTATCACATTACATACCTCCACAGGCATGGAATATTTTGCTCCATTTTGTGTGTGTGTGATGGGGAATAAAGGCAAGAAAGGTTTTCCAGGTTTTGAACTTTTCATTAAAGTGCAATTTTCTGCTTTTTGCCCCTAGTTACATATTAACCAACCTGCCTGATGAATTATTTAAGCCTCTGCATTTACAAAGTTTTATACCTGCCTCACACAGGTAAGGGTGTTTTCGGTTACTGCCAGTGTGAGGATTCTCAGGTTTCCCTGGGAGTGGATGTTTGTTACGTGGATGCTTCAAGGTGAGTGCCGTCACTGGCTGCCCACGATGTGGGACCAGCTCCTGGAGAGAAGACAGGGGCACGCCTACCGCCAAGAGCTCTGTGTGTCTCAAGTCTACCTCCTCCCTGTGCTTGATGGCTCCTTCTTGGGGTGGCTTCACATAGCAGGCTTTGAGAGAATGCTCTCCACAAAGGGGGAGGGCTTGGCATTGCACGTGCCACTGCTGCTTGCCCGGGTCAGCGCTGGGTGGATGAGGAACCTGCTGCCTCAAGTCAACGTTGGTTCCTAGTAACCCCGTGGGACGAGCAGAGCTTCCCTCTTGGGTTTCCAGGGCTGTAGGGTGTTATGAAAACAGGCAGTCTCATCTTTCTCCTGCGGAACCATTGACTGTGGGTTAGCAGCTGGGTGCTTAGCCACTGAGCCACTAGGTGGCAGCCTAGGGGGGTGAGGGGATGTAGGCATCTTTCCCGTGGAAGGAGAGAGTCTGACTCTGCAGACTAGATTCTGACTGTTGGTAGAGTGGAGGTCCTCGGGCATCATGGCTGTAGGTGGAGGGCCTCTCGGGGCTCTAGAAGGCTTCAGATGTGGCTCCTGCAAGTGCGCCCCCTTCTTCTCACACATCCACTCTCCGCTTCTTCTCGGCCTTCCCATCTTGCCATCAGCAGAAGGAAAGGGCTCTCGTTGGCTTGGAGGGTCTTGGTAGCTCAGTGGGATAAGTGTTGGACTGCTAATCAAGAGGTCAGGAGAGCAAAACCAAGGGCCACCCCATAGGAGAACGATGCATCTGTCTGTTGCTCTTCAAAGATATACAACCTCAGCAACTCTGGGGAGCAGGTCTGTCTTGCCCTGTAGGGTCTGGGGCAGTTGCAACTGGCTCAGTGGCACTGGATTTATCTGATTCGATCAAGTTCACCTAATTATTCCCCATTGGCAGACTTGAGATTTGAATCTTCTCAGCAGTGCTTAGTCAGGTGTGTCAAAACCTGGGGGCTATAATCTCAGGGGGTGGGGGTGGGGTGGGGGTGGGGTGGGGGTGGGGTGGGGTATTGTTAGCATTCTGCCTACCACAATGTCCCTTATGATCTCAAAGCAAAGAGTACTCATCCCACCCCATGGTCCCCCAAGCATTCCATGGCAGGCTCACAAAAGAAGTCAGAGATGGCGATGTCATTCCACGACAGTCACTGCTCACACCCAAAGGTGAGTGGGTTGGAGGCGCCTGAAACATTTAAGGTCAGATTCTGGGGAGGTGCTGGCTCACAGGTCTGCTGTCTTTACCTAGCCTCATTAGGAGACAGACCCCGGGAGAAGGGTGATGTTGCAGGAATCTTCATGCATTGCTTTCACATGCACCTCCAAACGCAAGCACTCAACCCGGGTGCTTATATGGTAATTTTATCAGTAAACTCGGCAGCTGTGTTTTTCAAACACAGCAGATCGATAGCCGGCATTTAGCCATGCCATTTGGGAGGGAGTGCAGAGCCCTATATGAGTTTGGAGTTATGTGTGAGGGAACTTGCCTACTTTATAAAATCTTACTAAATAAATAACATTAAATGGAGGAAATTGAATTCCCATCTCAGACACTAAAATGCACTTTGTGATGATGGATAAGGAGCCCATTTCTATGCTGCGGCATTCTTCCCGATGATGTATTTCCGTTAGCTCGTCCTATGAATCCCAAGTTCTCCGCGTGAACACATGCATCAGCTCTCTCGCACCCTGGCAGTAGTTTACGCTCAGGCTACCTCTAGTTTACTCCTTCTCTGATTTTAAGAATTGCTCATGCCTTAGGGGCTTGAAAGAGAGACAGAGTTAAGGGAAGCCCAAATGCAGACGTTCGACTCCAGGTCGTCAGCATCAGGTAGAGAGACAGGGAGCTATTACAAGAAAGTCCCTGTCTGAGAACTCCAGCTTTCCCGCAACAACAGCTGCAGCCAAACATCACGGCAATGTCGAGTACTATGTGCATGAGCGCTTCCAAAGGTGGGGACCCACGTAAATAAGAGATGATGGAATTCATCCACCTACTCGCGAAAGCCCCTGATATTTACAGGAGGCAGCATTTGGTTGGGTTTATTGGAAAAATGAAGAAAGATGCAAAAAGAAAACCAACTTGTTGCCCTCGAGTATATTCTGACCCAACACCCTTCACAGAAACACATCAGCAGGCCTTTCTTCCACTGGGTGGGATCCAACCACCAACCCTTCAGTTCAGGGACGAGCACAAAGCCCCAGGTAAGATCTGGAGACCAGATGTGTAGGGCGAGTAACACTGTTGGAAAGGTTTAGGCCAGTGGTTCTCAACCTTCCTTGTGCTGCGACCCTTTAATATAGTTCCCCATGTTGTGGTGACCCCCCCCCAAACTATAGCATTATTTTCATTGCTATTTCATAACTACAATTTTGCTACTGTTATGAATTGGGAGACCCCTGTGAAAGGGTCATTTGAACCGTAAAGGGGTCGTGGTCCACAGGCTGAGTACCGCTGCTTTAGGCAATTTGGGGTTTTCCTGGAAATAGTTCTTCGTTTAGTAAATTGTGAGCACCTGGTGTTCTTAGGAATGCTCCTTGGCACGTGAAGTTTTTTGTCTGAAAGCCCGTGATCTGGGCCCACCAGCTGCCGAATGCATTACCACCATTACCACCTGCGTATTGTTATTAGCATCTGAACAACAAATGCACGCACGCATTGGAAACATGAAGACTTAACACTCCCTGTGGCTGTTACTGGGGACCATTGAGTTCATGCTGATTCATGGTGACCCCGGGGGACAGCACCGACTTTTCTAAGCCGTAACCTTGGGTTTTCCTCCTTCACTTTTCATGGTGAAAATTGGGCTGAGGACTACAGGGCAGATGCATTTTCCCTTCAGCAGCGTATACACCGTTTATTCCATGCCGTCACGGTCACAATGTAACACGCAGGCATCCCTCCTCCTCCCTGTGTTTCCTGTTCCATTCTTCTTTCTTTCCTGTTCCTTTGGGTCAATGCCGCCCTTCGGCCTCGCGTGGCTGATGAACCTGCACGGCGTGTGTCCCTCCCAAGGTTCCTGTTCCTCCCGAGTGTGGCTCTACGGTGAGCACCGGGCTGAGTTCCTTTTCACAGCTGAAGGGTGGCGGGGCCCATCTTCTCAGGGTTCCACCTATCTCTATCTGACTAGTAAACCTGGTCTTTATATGACACCGGATTTTGTCTGCATTATTCCTCTCTCACTCTCTCCAGGATCCTCCACTTTGATCCTTCTCAGAGAACGTGGTCATGGCAGCTGAGCATACCTAGATCTTCTGGTCTTTGGGGGCCATGGGGACCGATGACTAGGGGTCAACAGATCCATTGGAGTAATTGTTTCCATGTTTCTTTCATTTTCTTTTTCCACTCTTCTTTGTTCCAGACAGGGAGAGACCCATAGCTGCTCCTAGATAACCACTCCTGAGCTTTTAAGAACCAGTCCCTACTCTCCAAAGTAGGATGTGCAACAGAGTCTTGGCGAGCTATGCTATGTCAATAGACCTTAGCGGACGCAGATCCTGTGATCCCGATGCCCTAGGCCTCTTGAGATGTTGGGCCATGTCTGCAATGTTGTCATACCTTGCTCCCAGTATGCCCCGCCACATTCATAGATAGATATGCGCAGCTGCAGTCATGGAAACAGATAGTCAGGTCTCTTTGCTGTGGATCCCTGGGGTGGATTTGAACCACCAACCTTTCGGTTAGCAGCCAAGGTCTTAACTACCAGGCTACCAGGATTCTTTAAACTCCTTACTGATTTAATTGGGTGCCTTGGTGGCAGAGTGGTTAAGCACGTGGCTGATAACTAAAAGGTCAGTGGTTTGAGCCTACCAAGAGCTTGCTGGGAGAATGCTGTGACAATCTCTTTCCCAGGAGATGGCAGCTAGGAAACCCTGTCCTTCGGGGTCACTTAGAGTCAGGATTCACTAGATGGCAACCGAGTTCATGGCAATCAGAAACAAACTTCACTAGACTCACCTGGTCCCTGTAGTGCACTCAAATGCTCCCCCTGGGATTCAGACAGAGCAGCTTACTTGGCACGCTGTAGACCCTCAAGTCCGGGAGCTCACTGGGTAGCCTAAAGGCTTTCTTCTATGTTGCTTTTAGCTAATAATGTTCGCCTTGGAGGGCCTGTGCTGGTGTGATAGCTATGGGGCACCAGTTCATTAGGTGGAGGGCAGTGGCTCTGGATACTCTATGGTGCAGGCAATGCCCAGTACAGGCGAGCAGCTTCTTCAAAACGCAGCTGTCAGCTGGAAATGCAACTCTACTCTTCAAAGGAACATGCTGGGATGTTAGCGAGCATGTTTAGGCATTCAAACCCAGGATATTCTACGAAGGGATCATACCTTGTCTTGCTCAGAACATGATCCAAAGTTGGTTGCCACATAGCAAAGCGTCAAACCCAAAGCATCCCGATGTGTGGGCTGTGAACAGCCAGCGTAGTGTAGGCATCGCAGACTCCTGTGTAGCTGTTTCATGAAGGGCGATCCCACATGCGTGAAGTCCCTTGGCTGCTTCAGACTGTGTTTTCGTCCACTGGTGTTCAAACATTTGCACGGCATCCATATTATTTGATTATAATGAGCCTGTCTCCTTTGATTTCACTTTTATCCTGCAGTAAGAGCATTCTACCAAATCCAGTAATTTATGAATGTAGGTTGTTTTTGAAATCCACGAGTTCATTTTGGAATAATAACTAGAGGGATATAAAATATCATTCATCATAAAGGGTACAATAGGTGCAGATATGTTGTGAATGTCGGCACAGATCTTCTGATACCATTTTGTTTTAGTTTGTTTGCCAGGCATCTGACGATTCCGTGTAGGTTGGAGGTCAGAGTAAAATTTATACAAAAGAATTCTTAATGTTCCCACAGGGCAGCAGGCAGAGATATTTAAAAGCACCAAGTTATGGCTGTACTTTCTGTGATAAGGAAGAGAAAAATCATCCCTTAGCTTTCTTACTTGAAAATCTATAACCAAAAGCAAACACACAGAAGGGAAAAGCAAGGTTCCAATTAATTTTTCAATAATGCCTCTCAGTGGTATTACTGACACCAGGGTAGAGGCTTGGAGGCTGGGTATTGATCAGAGTCACAGGTCAAAAACAAATATATAATCAGCTCCACGCAGATTGAATGCAAACTTGGTAAAATGCAACCTCAAGTTCTATGAAAACTCTGCATCAACCAAGATCAAACTAGACCTAAGCCTCACACCAGAACGAACGCAGATGTACCCTAGACTGAAATGTAACACATTGACTTGGCAGGGGCTGGCCAATGTGTTCTGAGGCTTGACACCAGACGTGGCCCATTAGTGGAAAAATCAATAGAGTAGGCATTGTTAAAATCTACAGATTTTCTCTGTGAGAGACCCTGCTAAGAGGATGCAAAATCAAGCTGCCAACTGAGCATCAGTATCTACAGACCATTTACCCAACAAAGGACGACCATCTGGAGACCACCTACCCAACTAAGACTAATGTCTATAGGCCACCTACCCAACTAAGCACTAATGTCTGCAGATCACCCACCCAAGGAAGGACTTAGTGTCTACAGGCCACCTACCCAACTAAGCACTAGTGTCTGCAGACCGCCTACTCAACTAAGAACTAATGTCTGCAGATCACCCACCCAAGGAAGGACTTAGTGTCTACAGGCCACCTACCCAACTAAGCACTAGTGTCTGCAGACCGCCTACTCAACTAAGACTAATGTCTGCAGATCACCCACCCAAGGAAGTACTTAGTGTCTACAGGCCACCTACCCAACTAAGCACTAGTGTCTGCAGATCACCCACCCAAGGAAGGACTTAGTGTCTATAGACCACCCACCCAACTAAACACTATTGTTTGCAGACCACCCACCCAAGGAAGGACTTAGTGTCTACAGACCACCCACCCAACTAAACACTACTGTTTGCAGACCACCCACCCAAGGAAGGACTTAGTGTCTACAGACCACCCACCCAACTAAGCACTAGTGTCTGCAGACCACCTACTCAACTAAGAACTAATGTCTGCAGATCACCCACCCAAGGAGGGGCTTAGTGTCTACAGACCACCCACCCAACTAAACACTAGTGTTTGCAGACCGCCTACCCAGCAAAGGACTAGTGTCTGCAGACCCAACTACTCAATGTAGGACTAGTATCTATAGACTACCTACCCAACAAAGTCCTAAGATTGAGAAAGTATAAAGAATGCTCAAAACTCAAGAGGGGAAAGCAAAGCAATTAGAAAATAGGCAAAACCATGAGGACACATGCTTACCAACATATACAGTAGTCTAACAAGTACAGGTAAAAATTATCAATAACAAAGAAACTCAAATTAACGTAAAAATGAGACAGGACTGCACACTCACCTGAATGGCCGACACATAAACAGTCACAACACTAAGGACTGAAGGACGGCAGGGCAGGCAATCACCCTACGTGGCTGTAAGTGGTGCACCCACTCTGGAAGCCAGTGTGACAGGGACCCTGAGAGCGACTGTATTGAAAACCTTTGAAAATTATTCACAAAACTAAATGAGGACACACAAGTTCACACAGTTCATTTTCCCCAGAGTGAAATGTTGAGCTTTTGGGGACTGGACATACTACTCAGATGTAATCCTTTTTGTTTTCTTAAAAGATAAGAGGGCAGTGTTTCTCTGCTTTTTTTCCTCAGTCATTGTTATTTTAATATGTTTTATGCTGTTTAATGTAAAATACTAACATTTTAAGAAAACAAAGGAATGATTTTGCTGAAAATTTAATTTAATATGCAATTATTATGGAAACATCTTATGTAATGGGTAGATTAATAGAATGAATGCAGAGCAAAAATTATTTTAAAAAGTAATCACTTTGCTTTCATGTGCATCCTACTATATTTTCATCTGTTTAAGTGGCTCAACTTTTAAATAACTTAGTTTATGACTCTTCCTTAATTCTCACTATTTACATCCTGGTCATCATGGCCAACTCTGCCTCAGTTCTGTTCTTTAAAGCCAAGTTTGTCCTCGGTAACACGACGCTACTTTGTTCAGATGACTCCGTTTTTCACACAATTGATACAATAAGAGGTTCTTCTCTTGATCCCTCCTCCATAGTCATTACCATTACTGCAAACAACCCACTCAGCTTCAATGAGATTATCAATAAACAAAATCTTCCTTAACAATGGAAAAAGAAAGAACGAAAGAAAGAACGAAAGAAAGAAAGAGACTATATTGATGTCCAATGTTAGTCCTGAGGCAAAACCAAGGAGAGATTCCCCCTGGGTGCAAGATTTAAGGGAAACCAAGGAGTTAGCAACCATGATAAATCATATTTGAATGCAATATTTTAAAAGTGAAAATTAATGTAAAATTTAAGATGCATACAATTTGAAAATCTACAATATGAGCAAGCACATGATCTCCTGGGTATTTACTCCAGAGCACTGAAAACTATGTTCACATAAAACATGTATGTGGATGGTCATAGAAGATCAGCTTCTTTTGTAACAGGCAAAAACTAGAAACAACTCAATGTCCTTGAAAGCATGATTAATTGAACATACAGTGGCATATTAGAGCTCGTCATTACAATAACTTGATGCTTATTGACACTAAGGGACAAATGCTTGATTCTCAGCAGAAGTAGCCTGAACGTGACTTTGAGGTGAGTGCAAAAACCAACCGCCGAGGATGATAGGGCGTCAAATTCTGCACTCTGAGGGCCCAGCTAGACAGCGAAACCACGCCCTCATGGAGGCACCATGCTATTCACGTTCCACGTGGGCATCTGCCAGTGGTAGACCCATCTCACCCATCATTCCAGATGGAGACGTACAAGGAATTGGTCTGACAATTTTCTTCTGCAAATTAGTCAGTGAAGCTCTTCTGGGTCTCAACAGAACCCAGCATCAATCACTATGGCGTTTGCAAATCAGAGTCCAGTAAGCCTGAGGAAGACCCTTGGTGAGGTGGAAGGCACATAGCCACTGCATTGATCTCCAACCTGCTGGTGACTGTGAGGTTGACACAGAACGGGTCAGTGGCTTAGGCTGCTGCATGAGTTTTCGGGCTTGGGAGTCTATCAATCCTTCTGAGAGCAGAGAGTCTCATGTGCCCCCTGCAGGTTGAAGAATGGGTTATCTTTAGAATATGTATGAATCCATCTGCATGGCATTCCAAAACGATGGTGGGCTAGAGCTGGAAAACAATGTCAGGTTTGCGAGGGGAGAGACACCGGTCAGTCAAGTGGTAGAGAACGTTTGTAAGGACGGAACTGTTGTGAACCTCTGTTAAAGGGGTTACATGAATCCCTGCAGGTGATAAAGTTGTGTAGCCTTACACACACACACACACACACACACACACACAGACACACACACACACACACACACAAGCTCACATGCTGGTGAAATCAGAACGTGATATCTGCCCTCGTAACCAGTATTGGAGCAATGGTACCTTCTCGGTGTTACAGACCTGTACATTTCAGCACTAAGGGAGCTGGGGGCAGAATGCCCAGGACTCTGTGCTCATTTTGCATCTTCCTGTGGATCTAAAATTAATTTAGAACAAAATGTTAAAAAATAAAGAAAGGATAATATCTCCCATGAAGAGACACTCCCAGCAGGCACCATATTGCAGGCTAGAATGAAGACCACACGCTAACAAAGGGCTGCGTAGCTGGGCTCCTGGTTCAGCAAGCTTCTGGAAGAGCAATTTTCTTTTCCTAGGGCCCTCTTTATGCAATGGAGGTATGGTTATTTTGCTTTCTGGCTGCTGCATCTTTGCAGAATCCCGAGAAAGGGCTCCTCCACCCCTGGGTGAGTGGAGGTGAGTTCACGAGATTTGGGATCAGGGAAAATGGTGCACGGCAGGGCTAGTGCCATCAGCCCTGTCCAGCTTCCTGCATGGAGTGTGCTGGTACGAGGTCTCTGCGAGCTGACCGTCTGGTTGGTGCGCCATGGTGGGAAAAGTGGCCAACACTGGAAGAGGGAGACACCCCAACACCTCCAGCGGGAAACAGCATGGGTTTCTTGAAAAACCTACTAACTTGCTTGTCCAGGGAAGGAGATGTTTGAGTTGCAGGATGGCATTGGCATCCCTGTGGCAAGCTGAGAGACGGGAAGATCATTCCATTTGGAAGCTACAGCGACGAAAATTTAGTGCCTGCTTAAGTAGAAGGTCCAAGTTCTCACCCAGGGCCATGATCATTCTTCACTCAGCCTTAAGGGAGGCATCGTCAGGCCAAGTTGTGGTTTTTTTCAGCACTGATTTTAGAAAGCAGCATTGGAATTATACCTGACATAAAATCCTTCAAACACAACAGACAAAGTTAGCGAAAGTAGGAGTAATTACAACGCTTTGCAGTTACAACAATAGTACCTGAATTTTCTATGCAATTGTGCAATTTTCCCCAGGATTGTGACAGTTCTACAAACAGCATCATTACTCTAGCTCACAGAGGGTGGGAATGAGAGAAGGCAGTAATTAGGACAGTCCCTTGTCATTCAGAGTAGAGCAAGATGATCAAGCCTTCGTCTCTTTCTAAGGCTCAAGGCGGGACAATCCTGGGACTAGCTCTGGAAAGTTCAGAACTGGGGATAATGGATCCTGCCTTGATAAATGTTTTAAGTGCTTGCCTCGCTCCATAAACTGATAGTCCCGAATGTTTGCTCAATATTTATTGACTTGAGTACATAGAAAAAATCATTTTCTATTACTAAAATTGTATGCTTGTTCAAATAGAAAATTCATTATTATAAGTTATCTGAACAACTTTTTAGAAGGTATTTTTAAGATATCTATTTATCTACCTACCTACCTACCTATGCAATTATCTATAGTTAATTAATCTCTTCATCCATTATCTATCTACCTACCTACCTACCTACCTACCTACCTACCTACCTACCTACCTATCATCTGTCTTTTCATCTAACTAAGAGTCTTGGGGAGTTGCAAACAGTTAAGTACCGGGCTTCACCAAAAGGTTGGCAGTTCCAATCCCACCAGAATTTCCTTGGAAGAATAGGTCTGGAGATTTGCTTTCCAAAAGTCACAGCCAATGGAAACCTATGGAGTGAAATTCATCATGATTTGGAGTTGACTCCATGGCCATTTCGTCTCTGATTACTTGCTCAGTATACAGACTGACTAAGGACAGTGAGAGGACAGCTAGACCAGATGAAGAAGAATGCAGCATCAGGATTGGAGTAAGGCTCATGAACAACCTGCGACGTGCAGATGACACAACCTTACTTGCAGAAAGTGAGGCCCGGATCAGTTGCTGATGAAGATCACGGACCGCAGCCTTCAGTATGGATTATGACTCAATATTAAAAAAGAAAAATATCCTCACAACTGGACCAATAAGTAATATATGATAAATGGAGAGAAGGTTGTCGTCAGAGACTTCGTCTTGCTTTGAGCCACAATGATTGCTAATGGGAGCAGAAGTTAAGAGAACAAAGAATGCATTGCATTCGGCAAATCTGCTGCACAGTATTGAAAAGCAAGTGTGTTACTTCGAGGACTATAGTGCACCTGGCCCGAGCCTGGTGTTCTTCATTGCCCCATAGGCATGGGGCAGTCAGGCATTGAGTAAGGAAGACTGCAGAAGGACGGACACATTTGATGTATGTGCTAGGGGAAAATATTCGAAGTACCATGGGCTGCTGAAAGGACAACCCGGAGCTGACCCCACCACACTGAGGCAAAACACTAAGGGTGTGCAACAGAGTGGCAAGGGGAGCAGAGCAAGGAAGTCCCAGGGGAGTACCAAAGATAGATTTCAGGGCCAGGGCATGGCACCCATCAGACTCAACTGGAAAACAGTCCTAAAGGTCAACAAAGAGACCTTGAATTATTTGCAGGGTTTTCTTTCTGTTTCGTCATTGGTTTGTTGTTTTGTTTTCTTTTGTTGCTTTGTTTTGCTCTCTCTTGTTTCTGTGCATGTTATTATCTCTGCAGGTCTATTGAGATAAGATAGGCTGGACAAACAATCCTGAGGAGAAAACAATGGCACCTATGGTTCTGGGAGGATATGTGAGAGGGGGAGGTGGGGGGAAGGAAGTGGTGTTAACACACCCAGGAGAAAGGGGACAACAAGTGATCAAATTAAGTGGTGAGGAGCTTGTAAGAGGCCTGGTAAGGCTTGATCAAGGGCAATTTAACAGACAAGAATTACTGAAACCCAAATGAAGGCTGAGCATGATGGTGGGACAAGAGGAAAGCAAAAGGAAAAAGAGGAAAGAACTAGGAGGCAAAGGGCATTCATAGAGGTCTAAATATAGGCAAGTAAATATGTAAATGTATTTATATATGATGGGGAAACAGATCTATGTGCATATATTTATAGGTTTAGTATTAAGGTAGCATATGGACATTGGGTCTCCACTTAAATACTCCTTCAATGTAAGAACACTTTGTTCTATTAAACTGGCATTCCATGATGCTTACCTTCCGAACATGATCGCTGAAGACAAATGTGTGCATAGGCAAATGTGGTGAAGAAAGCTGATGGTGACCAGCTATCAAAAGATATAGCATCTGGGGTTTTAAAGGCTTCAAGGTCAACCAGCGGCCATCTAGCTCAGAAGCAACAAAGCCCACATGGAAGAAGCACACCAGCCTGTGCGATCATGAGGTGTCAAAGGCATCAGGTATCAGGCATCAAAGAACAAAAAATCATACCATTGTGAATGAGGGGGAGTGCAGAGTGAGGACCCAAAGCCCATCTGTAGGTAACTGGACATCACCTTACAGAAGGGTCACCTGGAGGAGACGAGTCAGTCAGGGTGCAGTGTAGCAACAATGAAACATACAACTTTCCTCTAGTTCTTCAATGCTTCCTCCCATGATCCCTTACAAATCTGGCTAGACCAGAGCATGTACACTGGTACAGATAGGAACTGGAAACACAGGGAATCCAGGACAGATTATCCCCTCAGGATCAGTGGTGAGTGTGGAAATACTAAGAGGGTGGAAGGAAGGTGGAGTAGAAAGGGGGAGCCGATTACAAGGATCTACATATAACTCCCTCCCTGAGGGATGGACAACAGAAAAGTGGGTGAAGGGAGACATCGGACAGTGTAAGACATGACAAAATAATAATGATTTATAAATTATCAAGGGTTCATGAGGAAGGGGGCGCAGGAGGGAGGGGAAATGAGGAGCTGATAAAAAGGGCTCAAGTAGAAAGCAAATGTTTTGAGAATGATGTTGGCAACAAATGTACAAATGTGCTTGACACAATGGATGGATGGATGGATTTTGATAAGAGTTGTACTAGTCCCCAATAAAATGATTTTTTAAAAAGAAAGTACAAACCAATGTGTCTTGGAAGAAGCAAGGTCAGATTTTCCCTTAGAGGTAAGGACAGCAAGACTTGTTCTCACCCACTTTGGACACATTGCCAGGAGAACCCAGTCCCTGGAGAAGGACAGCATGCTTAGTGAAGCAGCAGGGCAGATAGAAAGAAGATGACCTTCAATAAGATGGATGGGCACAGTGGCTGCACACATGGGCTCAAACCTAAGCTAGAATGTGAGGATGGCACAGGACTGGGCAGTGTTTCCTTCTGTTACATCGGGCCCCTAGGACTCAACGCTGGCTCAAGGGCACTGAAAACCAAGGACAACAGACACAGATGAAGATGAACTCGGCCTTGCTCTACTGTCAGGGAAGGTTTCTTCTCATCTTGCTCAGCTTCCGCCTTGGCTGGAGTTGCATAGTCACTGGGCATTCTTCCTTGTCTGTCCCTGTGTGTCTTCCCTCTTCCTCTGAGGGCTCCACCCAAATAAATGGGAGTGGGACACATCCTGTTCCAGCACAACTCCATCGTCAAAGGCTCTGTTTGCCCAAAAGGTCATATTGATGGGCACCAGAGGGCTAGGGGGCCCACATGCCATTTTAATGGACACACTTTAATGCATGACAGGGTTCATTGGAGGAAGATGAAGAATATGCCTCAATGGCACCTTGGAGGATTAAACCAATTGTGACTGGAGAAAAATCACAATATAAGTACATGTCCCTCTACTCCTGCACTGTCTTTAAAGAGTACCATGGCATCTGTAAGTTTAAGGCCAATAGGCCATTGCAAGTTTGAATTGTCTATGGGGTACTCTTTCGAGCATGTTCAAAACTTTTTCAAAAAACAAAAACCCAAACCTTTTTTCCCTTCTGATTGGAGGTGCTAGGCAGCTGTTGGACAACTGTGAGGTTTTGTCTAAATATACTTTACACGAGGCAACGTTATTTTCTTTAGGGGAAAATTGTAGTCTAAATCAATTTTATTTCGATTTTCTCCTTGGGCCTATAATATTTTAGTTGTCCTCCTGTTTATTTTTTAATAAATGAATTTTTATCAGCTGTAAAAATTAGAGTACAGAAATATTGTAGGCACTATTTGAATTGTTAATTAAGTGTGGGATTTATTTTAGGGTGTTGTTTCTGAGGCAGTGGAAAGAACAGCTGCGCCTGTTCATGTCGCCTGCTAGAGACTTCTGTTCTCAGAGGGCCAATGTGCAAAGGGGAAGATCGTTCATCTGTAATGTAGGGGAGCAGAGCCCATCTGCATTTCTCACTGCATGGACGGGGAAAATGGACTGAGGATCTCACACCACTGTAATACAAAACTAACTCTCTCTCTCTCTTTCTCTCTCTCTCTCCTCAATTTCTGCAAACAGCACATGGGACATGGCTACTGGAAAGATCCCAGATTCTGCCATTGGCTCCATTCTTCCATGCTCCTTCATATCGCCCAATCACTGGAAAACGTCTATTATTCCACTTGATGTATCCTTCTGACTTCAGACAAGCCTTGGCTTAATAAACAACTCCTCCTCACCGCAGCCTCGTTGAGAGAGTGGGCAGCAGAACCCTGGATGTCTGGAATGGAAAGAAGCATGACGACAGGTGTCATGCCAGTCGTCGGCACCTCCTCACCCAGCCTGAGCCTCAGCACAGGGGCCCCTTTCCCTTTTATGTTTTAAGCAAGGTTCCTGCCTGACTATTGGGTGCATCCTCAGTGGTGCACGTCAACAAGGTGTGTGTGTGTGTGTGTGTGTGTGTGAATCTTATCAACAACATTTCTCACCACATGTAATTAGTTCAGTTCAGCAATCAAGACATAAGGCAGGTATTTCATTTCCTGTTGAAATTATTGTTGGAATTCCCCACTCGGTACACACGCACTATGTATGTGATAGAGAAATGTTTTAAAGAATAACAAATCGGTCTATTGGAAATATGCTTTTGGTGTGGTAAGTAAAGTTGCATGGTGCTTTAAAGCATGGATGACCAGATGTATTCAACAAATGAGAACAAGAGAGAAAGAGACACAGAGAGAATGGTGACAAAAGAGGCGACGTGGAAAGCATGACTTTGCGGCTGGATTTTCGTAAGGAGTCTATGGAATCCGAGTAATTCCTCCATTCACATAAAAACAAAATTGCCCCAAACCACTGTGCTCCAATAGACTTGGAGTTGGTTCCAGAAAGCACTAAGGTGTCCAACCTGCAGTTGGAGCATAGGACCAGCCCAGCCGAGGAAAGCACACACAGGGTGCGAGCAAGCAGGGCCATGGAAGCATTTTCTGAAAGCAGTTTACATCGACGTGGACACGGACACTACATTTTAATATCCGAACACACGGAACTTTTCCTGCTGGTCACAATGACTGAGTGTGAGCCTTCACTCGTGAAAACAGGGCTTAATCTCTAAGAGGCAGTCATTCTTGTCCTTGACTCTCCACCACCCCTCCGATTCTCACTCCCGCCGTTCATCCCTGACCTCGCCCTTCAAGGCATGCATTAGCTTTGCACGCTGCTCCCTGCCTCTGGAAGACTTTCCAGTCACCCCGGCGTCTCTGCCTTACGCTCTGTCCTGATCTCTGCTGGCCGCCCCAGTCCATTCGCGCGCCCCCACACCAACCTTCTAAGTCCTCCGCGCCCACCCCCTTTTGTTGACTGACAGCAGTTATCACGCCTGCCTATTTGTCGCCGCTGACTTGGTCCAAACACATGGGGACACAACAAACACTTCCTGCGTCATCTTCATGCTCATGTCATTGTCTCAACCCACGTCACGGAAGGTTTCCTCTGTCCCCTCCTTCCCGTCCCCTGTGCCCTTCTATAACAAATTGACATCCTTCCGACCTCCCGGATGATGCATCCGGAGGAGGCGATCCAAAGGTCCCGTGCTCTCACCTCCAAGGCCCACTCTGGCGGGCTCCTCCCCAAATGGATTTGTCCAGTTTTCGGTCAGTTCACGGTCAGGATCCACCCACATCACGTTCCAAGTGTGTCAAGTTTCCTTTGATTTTCCCTTTTCATTGTCTTCGGCTTTCACATGATGATACATGAGGTCACTTGACACGTAAATACGTGCGCGCTGGTGGCACAAGCCTGTGTTGGAGACAATCAAGTTTCAAAATCAAGTTCCTCCCAGCAGTGAAGAGTCTCGAGGTATCGGAGGGCTCCTCAGAGGAGCTTCAACTCACCCAACCCCGGTGCGTTCACTTGGACAAGCAGCTTCTCTCAATGGAGGGAAGGGGGAGAGCAGGTGAGGCGGGGACTGGTGTGCGTGTCTTGGGGATCTCTAGGTCCTCGTGTATTCAGACTTCAAAATGGAGATGATCTTCCCAGGGAAAAAAGCGAGGCGCCTCCGAGATGGGCTGGGCAAAGTGCTGACGGCGCTCCCTCCTCCACGTGCCTTACATTAACCTTTTTACTGCCTCCTGATGAATGAGAGCATTTAACTGCGCCTGGAAACCAGATAGAGCGCTCTAACGAAGATATGGAAATAAAAGGAAGTGCTTACAGAAAATTAAATGGTTGACCTGAAAGCACCAATAAAATGTGTTTTCTGTTCGCAGCGTTTTCTGGTTGCAAGCGAGGTCCCTACCTGTATGGAGGAATTACGACAAAACACCTAAGGGAGTACACCAGGAGGCCAAAGGCAGCCAGTGAGTCTCTCCACCTCGCCGGTGCCCCGCAGCGTCAGAGTAAAGTGTGGCCACAGGATTTTCAATAGCGGTTTTTGGAGAAGTAAATCACCATCCACCCCTACCCCCCTAAGTGGACTGACTTCTCTAGACTTTTGTGAGGCAGCCAAACGCACCCTCATTGTTACCACTCAGGGGTGCCTGATGCAAGGTACCGAGAGCTCCATTAGAGACTTTGGGGAATCTGTCAATACTTCTTTCACAGTTGAAGAAAACTAGATATTGAATCTGGGAGACAGGCGGAGGATGCATTTAAATTATCCTGCCAGTGAAGAATATTGCTTACAAGAACGAACAAATCAGTCGTGGAAGAAGTATATCCAGATATCCAGAACGCTCCTTGGCGCAAGGAAGGTGAAGCTTCATCTCAAGGTCTTTGGACATGGTATCAGGAGGGACCCAAACTTGGAGAAGGGTGCCATGCTTGACAAGTAGAAGGTCCGTGTCAAAGAGGAGACCCTCCACAAGCCCCGCCATAGATTGACCCAGTAGCTGAAAGAACAGGATTCCACATAGCGCGGAGGGTGGTAGAGAGATGAGCGCTGTGTCATGCTGTTTGATGTGAGCTTGCTAAATCAGAACACACTCGTGGGCACCTAACAACAATAAGGAGAAGGATGTATGGACGTTGCAAAAGCAGGTGCTGTTTGGGGTAAATTCTCTGGCACGAAAACACCGTATTAATCTTGGTGAAGCCAAAACTTTAAGCCAAAAACAAGCCAACAAATTCCCCCAAAAAAGTCTACAGTGAGTAAGACAGGATCAGGTGGGGGAGGGGACCATGTTAAATCAGCCTAGTGTGATAATGGATCCCCAGGTAGATCTTTGTGGTTCTGGTTGAATGGCATAGATGCAAACCACACTGGGCATCTCCTCTTCTGCTCTGATGAATTCCCCCTTTCACAGAACAAGCCAAGAGACGTCCCCAAGGTGTGCTCAGTCCTCTTCGGGTTGTCTGCCCTGCTCTGGTGGTGTTGTCATTCGGTGCCTTTGAGTTGGTTCCAAACTATAGTGACCCTATGCACAACAGAATGACACCCTACCCAGTCTGCACCCTGCTCACAGTGGTTAGATGTAAGCTCATTACTGCAGCCACTATGCCAATCCATCTTGTTGAGGCGCTTCTTCATTTTCACTGCCCTCTACTTTCCCTGGCATGATGTCCTTCTCCAGCCGGCGGACTCTCCTGGAAACCTGTCCAAATGATGTGACGGTCTCTCCATCCTCGCTTCTCAGGGACATTCTGTCTGTACTTCTTCGAAGACAGATTGGTTGGTTCTTTTGTCAGTCGATGGTGCTTTCAATGGTCTTCACCAGCACTACCCATCAAATGCACGGATCCTCCTTCTGTCTTCCTTGGTCCAGGATTCCTGCTAACACACTGAACCAAGGGCCCAGCGCGTGACCTGGCTCTTGCCTCTTGTCTCTGGCAGGCTGCTGAGAAGGCCTGAGATGCGGAAAATACTATTTACTCTGATTGTTGTTGGTGTCCCTGGCCTGAAGATGGCCCCAAACATGGCAACCCAATGCACAACAGGAGGGCACATTGACCAATCCAGTTTCATCTTCATGATCCTGCTGGTCTAGGAGGGTCCTTGACCCTCTGATGCGTAGGCTTTGGAGCCTGACCTCCATCCTGTGCCTCTGTGAGTTGGGACACATTCTTCTCATTGGTAACTGGGGCAGGGGTGGTTACCTCATTTGGAGGCTTTAAGGAGATAAATAGCTCACTAGAGGCGGGCCACAGACCCTCCCTGAGAGATATCTCTGCTGACAAGCCACATGGAGCTACACCAGAGTCCTGGACCTGGAGGAGCCACATGGAGACCCTGCCAGCATTGAGATGTTTCCACTGCCACTGGATCCACAGACCCAGTGGCCTGTGATCTTCCTGCATTCGGTATCATTGCATGTGTTGCGTGAGTCTGAAGAAGAAATTATAGACCGGTATTGGACATATGGGCTAATATCAAACTGACGGACTTGCTCTGGACTGGGCTGGGATGTATTTTTTAATGTGCAATTGCTCTTTTATATAAAACTCTTTCTCATACACATACGAATGTCTCTAAACTAACAACCAGACTAACACAGCAACATATGTACAAATGTGTTTGACACAATAAGTGTGTCCATGGATTGTGAAAAGAGCTATAAGAACCCCCAATAAAATGATTTAACAACAACAGAAAAGAAAAAACATAGAATCGCACCTTCATTTCCTAGAGCTGCCATAAGAAAACCCTAGAGGCTGGGGGTTTAAAGAACAGGATTGTATTGTCCCAGAGTTGTAGCGGTTAGAGGTTTAAGGTCAGGGTGTCCGTACAGACCTGCTCACTCTGACGGCTCTGGGGAAGACACTTCCTTGTCTGTCCCAGCTTGTGGAACTCAAAGCATTCTTTGAATTATAGAGGCAGCATGGCCTGGTCCTTTCTCGCACCCAGTACGTCTCTCTGTGACCCTCCTCCTCTTTTTGTAGAACTCCACTCAAAAGGGACCAGAGTCAACCCTACTCCATATGACCTTGAGACTTATATTCACAGGTGATCACATATAGCCTGTCTTCTGGGGAAAATAATCCAATCCATCACAGGTGACAAAGTTGTCAGAGACTTGGGATACATTTGTTCATCTAGTATTTTAGCTGATATTTCCATAAATGTTCCAAATATTATAATATTTTTATCAGAAGTCTTGTCGTCCATGGTTTTTCTCTTAGCAAGGACCTCACTGCCTTCCATGGCTGATCACTTCTCGATCAAATGCTTTTTCTTGTAGTAATTGAGATTAATGCGAGGTCCCTAATGTGAATTTATATTCTCATTTCATGGGAGCAGCAGATAGCCTCATTACGCATCATCTGATTTGTTCATGACCATTTCTAACTGACATTTGAAAAAATGAAACTTTCTTCATGGGAATGGTAAAGAGAAAGAACAACGACTAAATGATTTCAATGTTAATTTCTGCCTCTATCTCACTAACATTTGCAAATCTTGAGGGCTAGAGCTGAGAATTAGGCCAGACAATTCCATCAAGAGGTAGAATTTGAAAACATCGCACAAAATTTGGAAAATTCTTCTCAGGTTAACAGCACCGCCACCATCCTCACCGACAACAATGGAACCTGCAACGGCAGATCACAATAGAGAAGCATGTTTCTTACAGCCACGCCTTCTCACCTGCAAACTCCAGACTAGCTTGGCTTGGCTGTTCCTTTCCAGTGTCTACATTGAGGACATGAAATGAGCATCACTTTCCATGGGCCTGACAGAGTGTCTCTCTCTGCATGATCACACTCTTCGGCCTGCACTACAGTACGCTCGACGGGAATGGGGGGTATATTACTCTTCTACGAGAGGGGAAGTCCTGACAGCCCATTGTCCTGAAGGTTATGTCATCAATGACTGCTCTAGGGCTGGACAGAGAGGAGAGGGATCCTGTGTACACACGAGGGATAGACACCCTACCCTTTCATCATTAGCAGGGACAGGGTGCACTATCCCGAAGCCTGGAGTCCTTACTTGATTTTCATAGGAATTAAAAAGAAATAATTTCATAGAGGCAGTCAGTACCGGAGCCATCTTTGTTCTCTATCTCCAACCTTTCCATCTGACGAAGCAGCGCAGGGAATGTAGCACCGCCAAGGGAGCATGCTGCATTCTGCACAACCGCTAAGTCTTCTGGCTTCTGAGTTGCGGTGCTGGGGAGAATATTGAGAGTACCATGGGCCGCTAAAAGGATACACCAGTCTGTATTGGAATAAGTGCAGGCAGAGTGCTCCTTAGCGGCAAGGATGGCAAGACTTTGTCTTATATACTTCAAAGGTGCTGATGGTTCTAAATTGCTGACCTTGTGGTCAATGCATAACCACTAGGTGTCCTTGATTACTTCTGAGTCATTAACACCCCCCCCCTTAAAGAATCCTCCCCAAACAAAAACAGACTAGACACAGACCTGAGCACAAGCTGGAGAAGATCCATGAGTGGGAAGATCATCAAGGAACCAAGGAAAGCTGAGACAGCACCTTCCCCCAGAGTCTGCAGAAGAGCCTTCCCTGGAGAAGTGCTCTGAAGCCCGACTCTAGACGTCTCGACAGTGAGGTAATATGCTCGTGTTCTGAAAAGCCACTTGCTTGTGGCGTGCTTGCTACGGGAAGCCCACGGAACAGAGGCACTGGCTCAAAAGAGGGTTAGAAGACTCCATGTGTGTGAAGATTCTTCAGTGTTGGTGATGAACCGTACCCATGGGAAGAGTCAGTTTGATGATAAGTGGATTTTGTCCAAATGAACTTTTGTTTTTTTAATTAATCATTTTATTGGGAGCTCTTACAGATATTATAACAATCCATAATTCAGTTAGATCAAGCATAATGTTACAATTGCTAACACCATCACTTTCAAAATATTTTCTTTCTTCTTGAACTCTTTGATATCAGCACCCATGTATCCCCTCTCTCCCCCACCCTACATTGCCCCCCAGGAACCCTTATTATATTATTAATATTTTCAGGCTCTCACACCATCCAATGTATCGGTTCACATGCCATTCTGTTTTCCATAACGCTTGAGAGGAATTATACAGCCATTGCTATCAGCTACCCCTTTCTCCCTTCCCCTACCTTCAGGGAATCATTGTTTTCATTACTGTTTCTGAAGGGTTCTCTAGCTTAGCTTTCATCTATCAAACACTCCTAATTATACAAATGAACATATGAATGAACATATGCAGGTCTAACAAGATTAATGAGGTAAAACAAAGACCATAATAGTAAGGTGAGGAAATGTTCAAGAACTACAGGACAGATATGTTTCATCAGTGCTATACTGCTCCCTAGATTTATCATCACTTCCATGTGCCCCTTCTGTGAGGGACTGTTCAGTTATCATAGAGGTGGGTTTTTGGTCTCCACGTTGTCCATGCTCCTTCTTGTCAATTTGATTGATTGTTTTTGAATTCCTGATACCTATCCCTGTTGACCCCTCACAATCTGACAGGCTGGTGTGCTTCTCCAATGTGGGTTTTGTGGCTTCCCTGCTAAATGACTGCTTGTTTAACTTCAAGTCTTTAAGGCCCCAAATGCTATCTCTTTTAATAGCAGGACACCACCAGCTTTCTTCAACACATTTGCTGTGCACCCATTTTGTCTGCAGCAATCATGTTGGGAAGGGGAATATGATACAGTGCCACATTATTAGAATAAACTGTTCTTGTACTTAGGTAAGATTTAAATAGAGGCCCAAAGTCCATCTGCTTCCTGGATATATTTGTGTGTGTGTATACACACATATATATACTCAAATATACCTAGCTTTATATATTTACATACATACATATCTATATTTATATCTATAAATATAATGTTTACTTTCTTGCTCTTTTCTCTTTTTTCTATCCTCTTGCCTCACTCTCATGTTTACCTATCACTCACCTCTCAGTAATTCCCCTCAGATAGATTTTAATTGATCAAACATGAGCAGGAACACCCTCCTCAACGTCAATTTTAGACCACTTGCTATCCCCCCAACCTCTCCCCATCTCCACCCCTCCTGCCAGAACCATTGGTCCCTTTGCTGTCTCCTTGGGATTGCTTATCCTGCCTGTCTTATACAGACAGACACCAAAATAAAGAAAAGGAAAAAAAAGACCCTACAGTCCTGACCCAGAGTAGATGGGTATCTCTGTGAAATAGTGAGCTGAATCTGTATAATCCATCAGTCCAATCCCCTTTTCTTTCAGGCTTCCATATCCTGGGACTCACAATCCTCAGCATTCATGACCGTGAGGCACGCATCCTATCAGTGCCCTTGATCTTCCAGCAGCCAGAGATGGAGCAGTCTAATGCACCCCCTCTCCCTGTTACACCTCTAGACTGTCAGTGTGCCCCCTTGTGAGTTCCTCCAACCAGCTCAGATGAGTGCCAAGGGCTGCACCCCAAGTCAGAAGTCTACCCTCAGGATCCGTCAGGGACTTCGTGACTTTGCTCCCATTGCTGGTCTGTTGCACTTCTCTCTTGGTTTGACCCCATGTGGGAGGGTCAGGCCAGCCCTTCTCCCCAAACTGTCTCTTCAGTGCTGTCCTCTGTAGTGCTGTCATCTAGGAGGGGGACGTCATGTCTCGAGCTGAGGCCTACACTGCAGTCCCCTCTGTGAGCAGACTGCTCTGGGCAGGTATGCCCTCTTCAATAGTTGACTCACCAGAATGAGGAGCACTCTCTCTCCTTTTCCTGTGGAGACATAAACAATACTTTCCCCTTGGATGGATTAGTGCCCCGCTCCCCATTGCTGTCTTTTTGTCTTCCCTCGCCTCTCTGTGGGTCTTAAATGTATGTGAGAGGTGGGTGGGGGGAGGGGTGTCTTTCAGCACAGGTGCTATCTGCATCTTTTATCTCTTTTTGATGACCTATGCATCCTTTGGTTTGGTCTGGCTTCTGCCAGAGTATCTGGTCCTCAGCCCAGGAACTGTGCGATGTGTGCATTTCCCTCTATGCCCATTCTGCTGTTAAACTTCTCTCGGTGGACTCAGGTTGTACTTGACCTTTTGTGCTCGGCTAACTTCACTCAGCATAATAACCTCCAACTCTTTCCCCAAGACGAGGTGCTTCATCTTCTCATCACTATTTTTAAGGGATGCTTAGTACTCCATTGTGTATATATACCAGAGCTTTTTAATCCACTCGTCTATTGATGGAAATTTAGGCTGCTTCCAATTCTTTGTAATTGTGAACTGAGCAGTGACGACCATTTGGAATTGTGAGCTCCGCAGTGATGTCTGGTTGTGGTCTGTTTATTTCCTCTGGGAATATGTTCTGTAGTAGCATTGCTGGGTCATAAGGAAACTCAATTACCACCTGGTTTAGGTATCATCAAATCCCTTTTCACAGTGGCTGTACTTATCTATAAGACCACCAGCAATGAATGAGAGTCCCTATCTCACCACACCCCCTCCAACATTTGTTGCTCTCTTTGTGGGTGGTAGTTGGTATCTCATAGTTGTTTTAGTCTGCATTTCCTGGATGGCTAATAATCGGGAACATATTCTCATGTGTTTATTGGCCATTCGAGTTTCCTCCTTTGTGAAACTTCTGTTCAAGTCTAGTGCCCACCTCCTCGGTGGACTATTATGTTTCTTTTCCCTGTCGTGGGCTTTCAGGCTCTGCAGATTTTAGTACTAAGCCCTTTGTCTGATATGTCACTGCTAAATATCTTTCCCCAGTCAGTGTGTTCTCTTATCACTCTCTTGATGAAGTCTTTCGATGTACACAAGTGTTTTATCTTTAGAATGTCCTACTCATCTATTTTATTTTTCTTTGGGTGTGTTGCCTTTTAAAAATTCCTGATAGCCCATGTACTCCCTGCATGAAGGTTCTTATCTTTGTCCCAGTTTTCTCATTGACAATCCTGATTGTTCGGGGTTTTACCTTGAGGTTTGTCATCCACCTTGAATTTGTTCTTGTGTATGGAGTGAGGAAAGGGTCGCTCTTCATTTTTCTGCAGGTAGATGTACAGTTTTCCCAGCATCATTTGTTGAAGAGGACATCCACTTTCCATTTGATATTTTTGGGGGCCCTTATCGAAGATCTGTTGTCTGTATGTAGCTGATTTTATTTCTGGATTTTCTGTTCTTATCCATTGGTCTCAGTATCGCTCATTATACCAGTACCATGCTGTTTTGACAACTGTGGCTGTAGAATAAGTTTCAAAGTCAGGTAATACAAGCCCTCCCACTTTGTTCTTCTTCATGGGGAGCTCTTTGCCAACTCTGGTCTTCTTCCCTTTTCACATGAAGTTGTACTCATTTTTTCCATTGCTTTGAAAAGAGATGCTGATATTTGAAATGGAATTGCATTGAACTTCTATAGTGTCTTAAGTAGCATTGACATCTTTACAACATTAGTCTTATGATCCATGAGCACGGGATATTCTTCCATTTGTGAAGATCCCTTTTGGTTTCTTGGAATGGTGTTCTATAATTTTCCTTGTACACATCTTTTGTTTTTCAAGGAACTAGACTTTGAGAATCCTATTACCTGAAAGTACTACTACATTTTTAATATTTTCAATTGAGTTTACCCTTCCTCCTGGGTTAATGTTAGGTTGCTATCTTTAGGCAAAATATGTATAATCCATATATTTAAATATCCAGTTCTGTACATTTAATTAAAATTGATCATACTTTTTGGACTGACCTTCCACTGTGTCCTAGTAACTGGCTTATACCATCCATTATATTATACCTTAGAGAATATTTAACTCATTCAAAATTACTAGATGTCTATAATAATTGCTAAACACATAGAAAATTATTCAAATATGTGAGGGAAACTCCCAAGAGTTTGTGCAAAGACTCCATTTTCTTTCTTTATTTTTTAACATTTTATTGGGGGCTTTTACAACTCATAACAATCTGTACATCAATTGTATCAATCACATTTGTATGTATGTTGCCATCATCATTTACAAAGCATTTTCTTTCCACTCGAACCCTTGGTATCAGCTCCTCTTTTTCCCCCTCCATCTCCCATCGTCCCACATTGTGATACCTTGATAAATTAAAATTTATTGTTATTTTCATGTCTTACACCATCCACTGTCTCCCTTCATCCATGTTTCTCTTATCCATCCCCCTGGGGGGTGGGGGAGTTATTCATTGAGTATTGTGATCAGCTCCTCCTTTATCCCCCCTTTCTCCCTACCTTCCCCTACTCTCACTGCTCCAAGGGGTAAGGGGGGGGAAGAGTTGTATGTCCTGGATCCCATGTTTCCAGAGCTCTTATCTGTACCATTGTACATGCTCTGGTCTAGCTGGGTTTGTGAGGTGGGTCTGGGATCATGATAGTGGGGAGGAGGAAGCATTAAAGAACCAGAACAATGCCTTATGTTCCTTCAGTCTATGCTGTGCCCTGGCTGACTCGTTTTCCTTGTGGCCCTCTGTGAGGAGTGGTCCAATTGTCTACAGATGGGTTTGGGGTTTCCATTCCAGTCCTCCTTGTTTGCATCGATGTGATTATTTGTTTTGGATCTTCTGATGCCTGATACCTGATCCTGTGGACACCTTGTGATAACACAGGCTGGTGTGCTTCTTTCTTGGGGTTGGTTGTTTCCCTGCCAGATGGTCACTTGTTTAACTTCAAGCCTTTAAGACCCCAAATGCTATATTATCTAATAGCTGTTTTCAGCAAATTTGCCTGTGCACACATTTTCTCTTCATCAGTCATGTCAGGAAGGTGAGCATCACAGAATGCAAGGTTATTAGACCAAAGAGTTCTTGCATGAGGGAGGTCTTGAAGTAGAATCCCAATGTCTGTCTGCTACCTTAATACTTAACACATAAATGTATGTATCTAGGCCTACATCCCTATCATCATGCATTAATATATTTACATATGTGCATGCCTATATTTATAGCTCTATAAATGTCTTTTGCCTCCTAATTTTTTCCCCTATTTCTTTTTACTTTCCTCCTGTCCCACTATCATGTTCGACCTTCAGTCAGCTCTCCATAATTCCTCTAAACTACATTGCATTTTATCGACCCCAACAAGGCATTCTATGCCCTCCTTGTTATCCATTTTAGATCTCTTGTTGTTCCCTAGATCCTGGGTTTGTTGGCACCCCTATCCCTTTCCCCCACCTCATCTTCTCCCATGTTTCCCTGCAACCTCTTTTCTCCTCGGGATTTTTATCCTGCCTGTCTTATATAGATAGACAAAGAAAAGGAAAAAGAGAGAGAAGAAAAATGGAAGAATAATAATAAGAAAAATATAAAAAGTCTATAAATAGTTTCAAGCCTGCCTGCTGACCCTTTTGAGTATTTTCTGATTGGGTCTGATGAGATGCCCTGCTTCCATTCCCCCCCCCCCCCCGCACTCCCTCAACCCCCCACTCCTACCATCAGAAGTCTATTTTCAGGATCCCTCAGAGTCTTCGTGACTTTGCTCCCCTTGCTGCTCTATTGTGCTCCCTTCATGTTTTGCTTGTGTGTGGGGTGGGGAGTTGGGGGGGGGGCATGTCCGACCAAGCACTGTGACTCTTGTGCTGACCCCATAGTGCTGTGGGTCAGTGAGGAGCTATGTGTGTTGTGGTGCAGCACGCCCTAATGTTCCCTCTGTGCTTTGGCTGCTCTGAGTAGGAGGAATGTCCTCTTTGAGGCTTGGTGGGCCAGGATGCAGTTCTCTCTCTCTCTCTCTCTCTCTCTCTCTCTCTCTGTCTCCTTAGTTTGCTCCTGTGTGGTCTAGGGGGCAGACTGGCCCCTCTCCCTGGGCTGTATCTTCAGGGCTGTCCTCTGTAGTGCATTCTTCTACGAGTGGGGGTCGTGGGGGGGAGAGTCTGACATAGCTGTGATTGGGGCCATCCGGCATACTTCTCTGTTAGTTCACTGTTTCATGCCCCTATGGTGTCCTCAAGGCTTGGCGCACCAGGACCAGGTTGAGGACTGGTTCCTTTCTCCCTTTCCTGTGGAGACATAAACAATACCATCCCTGAGGGTGGGTTAGTGCCATTTCCCCACTATCCATGGACTCTTTTTTTTTTTTTCTTTTTCTTTCTCCCTCCTTTTTAGTTGGCTGCCATATGCATCCCTGGCTTGGGTCCGACCCCTGCCAGAGTTCCTGGACCTCGCCCCAGGAATGTATGCATTTAGTGGCTTCCCCCTATGCTCCTGTGCTTTTAAAGCTTACCTCAGTGGGCTCGTGTTGCACTTGTCCTCTTGTGCTTGGCTTACTTCACTTAGCATAATTAACTCCAACTCTTCCCATGCAACAATGTGCTTCATGTGTTGACCACTGCTTGTTCTAGATGCATGGTACTCCATTGTATGCACCACCATTTTTAATCCATTCATCCGCTGATGGAAATTTTATTTTAGGCCGTTTGCAACTCTTTGTGATTGTGAACTGTGCCACAATGAACATTGGAGGGTAGATATCTGGCTGTGGTCTGTTTTTTACCTCTTCTATTTTCTCCATGAACTCTTCAAAGCCCCTTCATATATGCCTTGCTTAATCCTTCTATCAATCTGGTGAGGTAGAAATATTTTAATTTCAAATTTGTAGGTGAAGATACTGTGGTTTATGTCTTCTCAACAAGACAAGGAAGGAAATGATATATATTGCTCAATGCAGAAATTAAATTTTCTCTATGTAAATCTTCCAGGATTTATATAGTGAAAATTTAATTTTCACATTAAGGAGTTCTTTTTATGGCAATTGGAAGATGTTGTTGAGTATACTGTTTTCTTTTTTCAGAAAATATGTGATCTATAATCACAAAAGTTTGAAAGATAAGGTAACATAAACCATTTTTAAAGGAGTTAGACTATTTAAGCTTTATTCAACAATATTAAATATGAAGACACTTTCCTGGGTGAATATTAGATAAAGAAATGCTGAGAGTACCTGTCATATAGTAAACAGAGTAAAATATTTCACAAAAGAAAAGGTGGAATAAATCATAAAAAGTCTTCTTCTGAGTATTTCTCAAAGAAGAATGTAAAGAATAAATATGATTTTGACTTTTGCAATTAAATATACTAAATGAAAAATATCATTATCTCTATTAATGCCTCTTAAGTATTCTACTCTCTCAATTTCTCCAATTTCATATGCCTAGATTTCAAATATCTTCAGATTATACTATTTCTCAAATTTGATTTATGCAAATTAGTCTGTAGGCCTGGGACACCAACGTCAATGGCCATAACACAGTCTACAAAGACATCGTTGTTCTACATGCCCTGTAGGTGAGTAGTGACTAGAGTTTGAAAGCTTGTGAGTGACCATGTAAGGTGCATAGCTTCAAGTGGACATTAAACCTAACTGCATGCTCGTTATGCAGCATCGCAGTCTTAGAGTTGATGAGTCTAAACCCAGCCGATGGCCCATGGAATGAGTCTGTCTGATCCAATACAGAAGTATTCTGGGAAACTCTAAGAAGCGGTTCCATTCTGTCCTGGGGGGTCCCTGTGAGTCACAATGGACAATGGCTGTGGATTAGCTCAAGCTTTCAGCCATTTCCATTGGAATGTTTTTCATCTTAAAATTGGTTAATGAATGTATTAATATTTATGAGTGTATGGATTAAAGAAGAAATTAAGGCACATTCATTAAGGTTGGGGTCAGTTTGCGATGAAACAGATTTCCTTTTATTAGTTTGGAATACACTCAGAAAATCATTTTTATTATTACAAAGCTTGAGGGGAAAACACCTTTTAAAATTAAAAATCTGAGCTTTGTTAACCCTGCACTCCCATAATTCTTCTGTTCCAGATGTGCAGGAGCCTGCGCCACATCTTTCCTGCTGCCCAGAACAGATCCAGGAAAGAGTTGGTGCCAGCCGGGTGGGCAGCTGGAAGGGCAGGGCAGAGCAGAAGCTACTGGGAAACACCCAGTTAGGATACAGGAGGGCAGAGAAGAGGGAAGGTGGGAGGAGGGATCTTCTTGTGTTTGGTTTGCAAAGGACCAACCTTTGCTTTCTAGGCTATAAGCCCTGACCCAAGGTCACCTTGAACTCAGGCTGTGTCCTTGGATGACCCAGTCTTCTGCCTTCTGCCTCCCAGATGCCACACCCACCTTCTGTTATACCTGAGCAAAGAGTAGAATTCCTCTCTCCTTGTAACATAATTTACTATCATGATGTTTCTGACCCCGATGGAACCTTCTTAAAGCCTGGTCAGCTACACAGCTGAATCCACTTTGTGTTGGCCTGGCAGGCAGTCGGTTCTGACTCATAATGACTCTATGCACAGCAGATCTACATACTGCCCAGTCCTGCCCCATCCTCACAATTGCTCCTGTGCTGGAGCCCACTGTTGCAGCCACTGTGCCCATTCATCTTGCTGAGGTTCTCCTTCATGGTCGCTGCCCCTCTAGCAAACATGATATCCATCGCAGGGACTGGTCTCTCCTGATAACATATCCAACCCTCCTGCTAGAACTTCCCCTTTGGGCTTCCAAGACTGGAAATCGTCATGGAAGTAGAAAGCTTCATCTTTCTCCCAAGTAGTAGTTGGTGGTTTTGAACTGCAGATCTTGTGGCTAACAACTCAATTCAGAACCACAATGCCACCAAGGACCCGCACATGTAATGAACATATCTAAATATATATCTTTTCTCTGCAGCATAAAAAAGCAAGAGTTTAAATTTGAATTTTAGCATCTGTGAATTACTTAGAGATTCTGATGACACTCTTAAACATGTATAAGGTACAAAACATACTCATTGCTACAATGATGCTTTTAAAATAGTTTATATTTGTATTTAGTATTTATCATTGTATTTTAGGTGTTAATCACGATTTCTGCATTTTGACTTCTTAGAACTTGTCCATGACAGTGGTAATTTACTTTTAGTTCTTTCTTGATAAGAACCCACTCAATCTGTGAGAACTATAGTAAAACAGCTGCCATATTCCTGTCTTAAAATGTCTCTATCTACTTTTTTATTTGTTTGGTTGTTGGTTTTTTTTTTTTTGGGGGGGGGGTCCTTCATAAGCTCCCTTGGTGTACTGCAGGTTTAGAGGCTTAGTATTCACAGATATTCAGCTAATTTTGATCAATTTATATACATTCAAATTAAATTGCCATAGCCCTTCTGAAAGACATTTTTTTTTATCTATTTGTTTTGCTAAGCAGTTTAGCGTTTCCCCGTATTCTAGTTTCCTATGTTTCCTTCCTTCTGTTCTTGACTGGGTGTGCACTGTGTTAGGAAATTAGAAAGTTGTCATGTGGGAGTTCAATTACTCCAAATACCCAATTTGTCCAATCTTGTGAGGCTTCCAGCGGGTCGGTGTTGGGCTGCTAACTACAAAGGCAGTAGTTTGAAAACACCAGCCCATCTGTAGGAGAAAGACGAGGCTTTCTACTCCCATTAAAGATGTTTCAGTCTGGGAACCCCACAAGGGGCAGTGCCTCTCTGTTCTGCAGGGTCACTCTGAGTCAGAACTGGCTAGATGGCAGGGAGCTTGCATTTGAGTTTTTGGGCGAATCTTCTAAATCTTGTTACTCTGGAAATTAAAAAAAAATGTTTTTCTTTAAATGAAATGTGTTTTATAAAATACCAAGCTTACAGAACTTGGAAATATTTTGCTTTTAAGATTGTGTTTTTAATATTTACATTAACATAAAAGAAAAAGAGAGATAAGTTTATTTTCATCAATTTATCAGAATATTAGGATGATTTAATTATTTGTCATTAAACCAATCAGAGTAAGTTTCTAAAGAAACAAATCTAATTTAATAATACCATCGAGAAGCAGGAAATGATGCATTTTTTTATCCCTGTCTTCTAGGATACTACAGAATATCAATGGAAAATAATCAGTCCATTTAGAAGGATTTGTTCTACTAATTAAAATTTAAATGCCCATTTTAATATACTATTTATGTATAACCATTTTTATTACTTTTTCTCTATGTAGTTATTGATAGCCTAACTCATAAGGCAAATGTAAGATTAGTTGTTTTTCTAGGACGAAGAGATTGCCTCATGGCAGGAGGTTGAGCGGGGGTTGGTGGGGGAGAGAAATAAAACAAACAAACAGAAGCTCTGGTAAGTGCTAGCCAAAGGACAAAGCAGAAACTCCCACCGACGCTCACAAATGAATGAATAAAATGAGAGAGGAAGCCGGTATAAATTCACTCACTGGCCTGTGAGGCTAGATCAAAGTCCGGTGTACATTTAGCATCCATGTGACCCATGGGTGAAGAGCTCACCTTTCTAAGCTGCATGCAGAAACTGTTTGGATGACAATGAATTCATTTAACAGGAAAAATGCTTCCTTGACCAACTTCTTATTTCTACAGACTGAGACCTCAAATAGGTCCTTTGACAAGACGAGTATTATGTGAAAGTGCCCCTAAAGGAAAATGAGACTCATGTGGGAAATTATTTTCTTAAAGGTATTATCAACTTTAAAAATTATTATTTCTAGTATATGTAGTAACGTATGAGCCTCAAAGCAGAATCTTGGTGCAGGGAGGGGCTGGGTTTATCCATCCAGTATGTTAAGAATTAGGTCGGAACTCTGGTCCCTAGTAATAAACATTCTTTTTAATTTTTAAAACAGGGGCATTGATCCACTGGGAGTCCTTAGCTACAACCACACCAAATCCAGTTTCCGTCTGAAGTTGATTCATTCCCTTGACTGGGGACACAGTCTCCTGTTTTGAACCTGCAGGTGTCTGTAGTTGGAAAGACCCCTGTTCTCTTTCCAAGCATGCATTTCAAACAGGGGCACAGGAGCAGCAGACTGGTGCTATAGCTCCTTGTTTTGTTTTGTTCATTTAGATACAGTAGCCTGCAGGGAAGTATTTCTGCCTTTTAAATGTTTCTTAGGAGTTTTAATGTAACAATAGGCATTCCAGGAACTTAGGAGCCTTTTGTCCTTAATTTATTATTCAGGAAAGCCAATTAGGAAGGTCAAAAGAGCTACAATGTGCTCAGCATGGATTCCCCACACTTTCATTAGCTAGGGAATGCCAACCCCAATGCAAGGCACTAACACATGTAAGAGGCTATGCCATTGCTCTTCTCAACCTGTGGGCCGCGACCCCTTTGGGGGTGTCGAATGACCCTTTCACAGGGGTCACCTAATTCATAACAGTAGCAAAATTACAGTTATGAACTAGCAACAAAAATAATTTTATAGTTGGGGGTCACCACCACATGAGGAACTGTATTAAAGGGTCGCAGCATTAGGAAGGTTGAGAACCACTGGTGTGCCCTGGAAATTAGGGTCCCCTGGACTTAAAACCAAATCTGAATAAACTCAAAATCTGTAGGACAGTGTTCTCGGGTGGTGCCACGGTAGAGGGAGCTGGAGGCTCACAAACGAATTAACCGAAACGATTTTTGTTCCAGAGAAGAAATAAATTTCAACAATACATGTGGCAAGCTTCAACACAAGGTTGTCGATGCTCAAATGCCAGATGTCACTCACCCAGTGGCGATTCCTGACAGGCCATGGAAACAGACTCCCCACCTGGCTTTGCTGGCGCTGTAGACTGGATCCCTGGGGCCTTGGGACCCAGCTTCTGACAGCCAGCATGTCAAAATGCACCTGGCCAAAAAACCCAAATATAGAGAAAGATGAATGTGGTGATCAGATGGAAGTTTATAGTGAGAGGAACACAAAGTGAAGACACGTCACGGGGTGTTCTCACAAGATGCTCAGTTAGAGAGGATTGTAAAGATCACAAAAACCACACCTGAAGGAGACTTTAAAAGGTATTTTGATTGACTAGTCATTTGCATAAGGCATTTACAAAGAATGTTAATTGGTAACTGGAGAAATCTGCGGGGAAACCCTCTAAAGTGAGATTTGGGTTCCCTGTCAGTTCCTTGGGTATGAAAAGCAGTGAGCTTCACAGTCCTGTCGAGTTGGCTGGGACTTCCGGTGACCTCGAAATGAAACACGGGCCAGTCCTTTGCTCAGCTCACAATCATGCCTCTATCTGAACCCATTGCTGTAGCCCTGGTCTCTGTCCATCTCACTGGGGGGCTTCCATTTCACGGACTCAGCGCTGCACATGCTGTCCTTTCCCAGCGACCAGCCTCCCTGAAAACATGTCCATGGTATGTCAGGTGAACCCCCGCGAGCCTTGCTTCTCAGAAGCATTCTGGCCATACTTCTTCAGAGACATACTGATTCATTCCTCATCAGTCCATGGTCCATCTAATCTTCCTCACCAACACCAGATTCAAAGGCGTCGTTCTTTCTTCAGTCTTCCTCATTTGTGGTCCATGTTCCCCGTGAATATGAAGTGATGGCATGGTTGGCTCAGGCTCACCTGACTTCTCACAACGAAGCCTTTGCTTTTTAGCACTCAGAGATCGTTTGTAACATATTTGCTCCGTGTGCTAAGCGCTTTAATTTCCTGGCTCCTGCTTCCTGAATATTGAGTGAGGATCAAAATAACATGAAATCCCCACAAGTTCAGTCTTTTCCCCAATGATCACGATGGTGCTTATTGGTCCAGTTCTGAGGATTTTTGCTTGTTATGTTGGGATGTAATCCATATCTTCATCTATTAGCGCTTTAAGTTCTCTTTGATTTCAGCAAGAAAGGTTGTGCCCCCTTCACATAGCCTAGCCTCTCAGTTTCTGTGGTCAGGACACAGATTGAGGAAGTAGGATGAAGGATGACCCTTTCTGATTTTAACGTCCACAATAGCCCCATCTTCTATTTTAACAACTGCCTCTTGGCCCACGTACAGATTTCTAAGTGCTCTGTAATTTCCATTTTTCATAATGTCATTTGTAATTTATCCTGATGCATACAATTGGATGTCTTGGAATATTCAAAAGATAGATAAACATCTTTCCGTATCTTTTTCTTTCAGCCAAATTCCCTCTGACATCCACAAAGTATCGTTTGGCGAGCTGGGGAAGCAGAGGTTACATCTGAGAAACAGTCATGTTAATAGTGAAACCAGGCCCACATTTTAGCTAGAAGTCGCAGTCGTGCCAAATGTCTTCAGCAGTGGAGTGCTCCTTATCACTTTGTTGGATATTTAGTAGATGTTTTTCGAGTAGATGGATGGGAGGCAGGATGGGAGGAAGAAAGGGCACTCAAGTCAGTGAATTTGCTATTTATTGACAAATATTTTGCTTGAAAGAGGATTATATGCACATAAAGTCAAAAAAACCCTTCTGATGGAATGCAGTGTTGTACAAGCAGGGTCAGGCCTTATCTTCTTGACTCTTGCAAATTCTTGACCTTGTACTTATGAGTTCTGATTTCAGACTTACGTTCTGGGAGGATGCATTTTCAAAATCCCTCCTCTTCCCCTCTTTTTGGGAAGTTGTCTTTTTATTTTCCTTTTTGTTTCTTTGTCTTTATTTCAGTTTTTTATCATTTTCTAAGGGGCTCATACAACTCTTATCACAATCCATACATACATCAATTGTGTAAAGCACATCTGTACATTCATTGCCATCATCATTCCCAAAACATTTGCTCTCCTCCTAAGCCCCTGGCATCAGCTCCTCATTTTCTTTTTGTTTTTTAAGCACAGACTTATCCTTGATCCACACTTTTACCTCTAAAGGAAACACGCAGAGCAATTCAGCACAAGATAAATGCCATTCCACAACTTTTGCTCTGCTCTGGAGTAGCTTCGTAAGTCTTTGGACAAGTTGGGTGTCAAAGAAGGATTTATCAGTGAGGAAATAATTCTACTGGACAATGTAGAGACTGCCGAAGAGCCTGGATCAGAGAGCTGTGTGTGTGAAGTTTATGACCAGGGTGCCATTATGGAGGCTAATTCTGTACTATACAAGTCATGAGAATATGTGACCATTCATCGCGCATAGCGAATTTTCCTGGAAGTCCTTGGGAAGGTGCAGGGGCGTAAGAGACAGAAAAATGTGCACTAGGTTCCCTGCATGAATATGCTCTGCAAAGAACTGCGGCTTGCTTACCTGCCTGGAGAGTCACCTGTGACAACACTTTTGGAACTTAAAACAAGACAAATGCAAAGATAGGACAGAGAGGTTAAGACCCAGCTGCTTATCAAAATGCCACCAGTTTGAAGCCCCCCTGTGACCCCGTGGAAGAAGTGCTGGCCCTCTGCTCCCATCACGTTTGTTTATGGCCTTGGAAACCCTAAGAGGGAATCGCTGTTCTGTCGCATGGGGTGGCAGTAAGTGAGAGATGACTCTATGGCACATGATAATAGCAAACAGCTCATATTAGTTCACTAATCTGTTGAACAAGGAACACTGACACGGGTCTATGATATCTTTGTCTATGAAGAAATCCTGATTGCAGAGCAGCTAAGTGCCTGACTGCTAACTCAGCCGTCGGAGGTCGGAGCCCAGTAGCCACGCCATGGGGGACAGAGGTGGCAGTCTGTCTCTGCACAGAGGACCGGCTGAGCAACCCTACGGGGCAGTTCTGTTGTGTCCTGTAGGGTCATCAGGAGTTGGACAGGATGCCACAGTAAGGGGTTAATCTATCATAATACCAAACACTATCAATGAAAGGGGATATTTATATAACCAGGGCTTTCTGCCCTCGGGCCTATACAGGAGCCCCCAATTCCAGCCTCTAGTAAAAGAGCAGTTTTGTGTTCTTCAGACACCCCAGCCAAGGTCCCAGCACAAGGCTGGGGAAACAGCCACGCTTCACTGTAGTCAACCTGAGGTGTGGCTCGTGCCTCTGTTCTTTACGCCGGTTCTCCATCTCCCTGTGCTTATCAGTACCAACCATAAAGACACGACGGAGCGTGAGGATTAAATAAAGCCTGTATAGAAAGGACTAGGTAAGCAATGCACTGTGGCTCGGTCTTAACAACGCCCATGGAAACTATCTTTTATGACACACACAAAACACTGAGCCAAAGTCTGACCTTCTACAAATTCCACTCAATTCACACGTCATGGTGTCATAGCGACTGCCTGTTGCCTACAGAACACATCGTGCATAGTTAAAGGCTGGCACCCAACCTCCATATTTGGCCTCTGGGCAGCTCTGGCTCACAGCTGCTCCCTGCACAGCAGCCTACAAAGCTGTACTCTGTGTGTGTGCTTCTGGCAGCCGGGAGTATAGCCCATGTCCTTCACCAGCACCACGATTCCAACAAACCGAGTCTTCACTGGTCTTCCTGCTTCAATGTCCAGCCTTCGTGGGCACATGAGGCAGTTGAGAAGACTCCTCTATCCGTGTTTTTGCATGGATTATCCCACCAGCCCTGTTTTCCATCAAGGACTTCAGCTCATCTTGGGCTTCTTCCTTCAATACCATCGGTCCGTGATCACAGGCTACTTCCTCACAGGCTTGAATGCTGACCAATTGTTTTGGGTGCGCCGACTCCATGGGCTCATCTCTTCTTTTCTGAAGCTCCCTGTGTCACTCAGTATCTTTTCCCACAAAACCTCCAAAGAAATCCACTGTCAGTGAGTCAACTCTGATACAATCCTTTACTATGGAAACTCCAGCTTGAGAGTTTTATTCGATTTTTTCAGCTGGAGAAATCACAAGCATCTTCTTCCCTTTTGTTTTTCTTAATTCAGGACTCTGTGCCTTTCTTTATAATGTTTACTTTGTTTTCTTGAGTTGCCCTTTGAATTATATCAACTTTTTCACTTTATCATTTCTTCAGATTATTTTAGTGGCTCAGGTAAGCTGAGATTGATGAACCCAAAGTTCAGTAGTTTAAACTCACTGGGTAAAAGATGAGGCTGTCTGTTGCCATAAAGATTTACAGCCCTGGAAACCCAGTACCCGGTCACTGTGAATCAGAATCCACTTGATGGCCTTAGGTTGGTTGGTTGGTTGGTTATAGTCAAGGGTAAGTCTTTTTAAAACAGTTTCATTTGCAGATAATTCATGTAACATACAATTCATAGTTTAATAATATTTTAAAATTCATATAATCATCAGCACAATCAATGCTAGAACATTTTCTTCTTGTACTCATTGTTATTAGTGCCCCATTTCCCAGTGTCTTCCCTGCCATCTCCCCAAAAACCTTTAATCCAGTTACTTCCTATAGATTTTCCTATCCTGGATTGAGTGTTAATCTTGCCATATCAACAATTCATGCAACCATTTCTTAATGTGTGGTGTCCCTGCTTCATCCTATAACGTGTTTTATCTCTAGTTACTAGTGTTCAGTATATCAAAGCTATTTTTTAGATAGGCTTTAAGAACAGGTAGTATATACTATATATAGTTCATACTTTAATTCTCATGGACTTTTTCCCACAAATCGATGCAACACTGGAAACACTAAATCTTTTTTTCCAAAGGAATTTGAAAGACAGCTGCCTGGCCGATGAACTGGAAGAGATCTGTACATTTGGCCATTCATAGGAAAGGTGCTATTTTCAAATATAGAAAATGTCCAATAATATCATTAATATGGCACACAGATATAACTTTTCTGAAGGTAATATTTAAATGGCTAAAGCAGTAGATTTATAGGAAACATTCAGAAATTCAAACCAGACAAAGAAAAGGAAGTGGAATGAAGGCTATCATTTCTGGTGTTAGATAGATCTTAGCTGAAAGTAGAGAATAGTAGAAAGAGTTTTTTATCTGTGTTTTATTGACTATGAAAAGACACTTGGCTGTGTAGATCATGAGAAAGTATAGATAGTCCTGCAAATAATGGGATTTCCTAATTTAATTGGAAATTGTGTTCATGTGGAACCTGTACCTAGATCAAGAGGCAGTTTGTTCCAAAAAGTATATTGGGGTTGTGGGGGAGACTTGAATAATTTAAAGTTTACAAGTTGTGAGTGAGGGTTTTATATTTTCAGGATACTTAGTCTGTGTGTTGAAATAATCTAAGCAGCTGGACTAGATGAAGAATAATGTGGGGACGGGATTGGAGGAAGCCATCATCAGTCTGTGACAGGAAGATGATCCAACCTTGTTTGCTGAAATTGAGGTCCCCTGGAAGCATGTACTGATGAAGACCAATGGCTTCAACTTTCATTATGGATTATACATCAACATAAAAAAATTGAAATCAAGAATTTCACTTGGACCAACAGTCAACTTCCAAAGAAGCAGAAGTCAAGAATCAAAGGACATATTGTATCCGGCAAATCTGGTACAACAAACCATTTAAAGTGTACAAACATACACGTTTCTTTGATGACAAAGGTGCTCCTGACCTAAGCCATGGTCCTTTCAATCACCTTCTATGCAGGAAAAAGCTGGACCATGGAAACAGAAGCTGAAGCAAAAGTCAGTGCATTTGAATTACGTTGTTGGTGAAGAATATTGAATATGCCTGACCTGCCGAAAGCACAAAGTCACGTTGCTTTAGAGAGAGAACAGTCAGAATGCTCCTTGGTAGCAAGGACAGCAAGAGTTCATCGCACACACTTCTTGCAGGTTATCAAGAGGAAGCTAGTCCTTGGGTAAGCATGTAATACTTGGTAAAGCAGAGGGCCAACAAAAAAGAGGAAGATCTTGGAGCAATGACTGCGACCATGAACTCAAACATGGCAAGGATTGTGAGGACAGGGTGGGATCATGGAGTCTCTGTCTGTGTACATCTGGTTGGAATGATGAGGACAGTGTGGCATCATGGAGACTCTGTCTGCTATACATCAGGTTGGAATGAGTTTTCTTAGAATGGGAATAAAAACACAGCAGACACAGAGCATGGGTTTAATCAACAGGTTTTCTTAGAGGTTAATGACCTGCCCAAGCATTTAGAATGGAATGAGAATAAAGGGGGCAGGGTGAGGGAGATTTGGAGACAGAGTGAAGAGAGGATAGCTGAACGTAAGAAAGGGAGAGTTAGAGAGAGGAAGAGACAGAGGACAGACATGCGGCCACAGGAGAAGGTAAAGAAAGAGTGCAAACAAGGGAATCCCGTGTTAGTAAATCTTTGGGACATAAATAAATTATGTCTAAAGGGAGCCTGTGCTCCCCTATTAGCTGTGGCACCTGAGAAGGCTAGGTGCCATGTTCAGCTAGCTGGGGATGGAGAGGGGGTTAGAGATGCTGGCAGTGGCTGAGAGCTGGAGTGTTACTGCTGGACCCTTTAAGTTGCAAATGATTCACAGCATCTAACAACAATAGCAGCATTCTGACAGCAGGAAGAAGGATTAATGGAAGGTTGGCTCCATGAAGCGGTGATTGAGAGCTCAGAGATCAATGATGGGGCTGGAGCAAGAGCAAGAGCAAGGAGCCTGGGCTCAGAACAGGCAGCACTGAGAGGAGGAGTCTGAGGTGAAGGAAAGGAAGCCGGAAGCTGGCAGATTTCTCATCTGAGCAGATGAAGGCGTGGAGCTGGCGCTCACAGTGCCAAGCAGGTTTGGGTAAGCGAGCAGATGGTGACAACTTCAGTTTGAGAGTTTGTGTTTCAAGTGTCTACTGAGCACCTTCTCACAAACATTTCCCTCAAATGCTTTCCCAGAGAGGGAAAAAGGAAACGCCGCAGACATTGATTTTCATTAAACTCCTTTTGAAGTGTTTAAAGTTCTTAAATAGTCATATCCTGGAGTAGGATGTTCATGGTGTGAGAAACAGCCTCTCAGGTCTGATCTCTTGTGGTATTTCATGCTAACAATATAGTTAGCACATAGACAGAAAAAGTTATGCTGGCTTAAAAAAGTTATAATGTATTCAAACACCATATGGTCAGTTATTGCTACCTGAATAAATCAACAGCGTCACTATCCACATCTTTTGGATCATAAAGAGTTATTAATCTATGAGCCACATTTTCAGAGCACATCAGCATATATTTTGCATACAATGCCTTTCTCAACAAAAATCTTCAAATTTCATTGCCCATAGAGAACAAAACAAAAACACAACCCAAAGCCATTGAGTCAATGCCAACTCATAGCGACCCCTCTGTGAATTTCTGAGACTGTAACTCTTTACAGCAGCGGTGCTCAGCCTTCCAAAGGCTGCGACCCTTTAATACAGTTCCTCATGTGCTGGTGAACCCCCAACCATAACATTATTTTCGTTGCTAGTTCGTAACTGGAATTTCACTACCGTTGTAAATCAGGTGGCCCCTGTGAAAGGGTCATTCAACTCCCTAAGGGGTCGCAACCCACAGGTTGAGAACCGCTGCTTTATAGCATCAGAAACCCCCATCTTTCTCCTGAGGAGCTGCAGGAAGGTTCTGGACTGCCAACCTTGTGGATTCAAGGCCAACGTGGAACTCATATAAACGGATGCCCAAAAGGTTAGGACAAAAAATGTAGGTTGTCCAAGCTTCCTGGAAAAATATATAACTTCATCAGCAAACTTTGAATCTGAGGACATGCTTCCAGATGGAGTCCAGTGCTCTTCCAAAATCACCTGAGAACCATGCGAATTTATATTGAGTAAACAAAACATGGCTCAGTAATGCATAAGTATCTGCCATAAGAATCTGCAAGGCTCAAGTAGAAGGCAAATGTTTTGAGAATGATGATGGTGACAAATGTACATATGTTCTTGACACAACGGATGGATGTATGGATTGAGATAAGAATTGTATGAGCCCCCAATAAAATGATTGGAAAAAAAAATCTGCAAGGTTCTTGCACCAGATCCTTTGAGTCGGCAGTGAGAGGAGGGAAGAAGCCCCGGGGGGTTCAGCGAGTGGGCAAGTAGTGTCCTGTGACAAACAACATCAGAGGGAATCACTGCGGTCCCACTGGTGAGATGACGCTCCGTGCAGTTTAGCATGTTAGCAAATATGAGGCCGGCGCAGGACGGGGCAGCGTTTCATTCTGTCGATCACATGCTCACCACCGGGCAGAGCCAACCTCACAGGGACAACAGCTACACAATTCAATTACGGTTTCCTGAGTGGGATCCGAAGGCACACCCCAAAGCAGGTTCTAGACGAAGACTGGGTAAGTGGACTTCAATGTGCAGTTATGCACAGAAGGAAGACATGCAAACGTTTATGGACTGCATTTAGCTAGAATTGACACTTGGAAGTCAGTCTACAAGCAGAGAAAAGTACAGGACAACCCAGACAAAGTTCAAGGTCCAAACATATAAAGAAGAAAAGCAGGGGCTAAAAAGAAGGTACTCTTGTTTACTCGACAAAGCCTTTAGTGCATGCGGCCTTAATATTCCGAGGCAGGTTCATGGCCTAATTGAACGTCTCCCTTCCTCCCTGTCTAGTCCATCCTCCAGCCCCCACTCAACAGTTCGTCATGCTCCCCAATTGAGGGGAAGGCCTATAGCAACATGGAAGATAGACTCAACTTGAACATTAGCCTGTATTTTGTTTCACAAACCAAAGCTCTAAAGTGGAATGAGATTGTGGCATAGAAACAGAAACAGGAAGGGCACAAATTATCTAGGGAAAAAGTGAAAAAGCCCCCCCCCACCCCAACTTCTCCAGGCTGGCTGGGGAAGGACATGACACAAAGAAAAGGGAGAGGGAGAGGTGGGCAGACCAAGGTGCGCTGGATCTGGCTCCCACCAGCTCCCAAGAATAATTATAAAAATCTCTGAATTTAGCAGCTTCACATTTGTAACTTAAAGTGGACCCTGGTCAGAACACAGAAACAGGCCGATGTTAAAAAGCAGGACTTGGGCTTGGAGTGGGGTGACTTACCTGTGGGGAGGCTGAACATACTCTCTGCCAGCCCGCTTAGGAAGCAGCCACACTTCACCTGGCATATCTAGCCCAGGAGAAGTGGGACTCAGTGTGAGGGAAGCCAGGCTCAGAGACTGACAGCGATGTCTTCAGCAATCCCGCCGGATAGAAGCTCAACACTAAACTGAGATTAAAATAAAATAAACCCTTCCACACTTGTCACATGTGCATCTGTTGACCGAGAAACTTATCTTCTCTAATTCCAAGTGGTTAGGACCTTGAAATAAGCACAAGAAAATGAAAGAGGCTGTTTGGGGATAAATAATAAAAGGTATTGTATCTCAACTCTAGGATAACCATAGCTATTATATCTAACAGTACAGCTTAAGGCTCTTCTTTCTAATTCTTGGATAATCATAGGGAATCGCAGGGAAGAAATAATTCAAGATATGATGGACAGATGGAATTGGCGATTATTTCTCTAGTGCTAGGGAAGCTAAGGGTGATGCTCATATCAGTACAAGATTGCAGGCGACCACAGTACCATCTGTGAAAAATAGAAGCCGTGGAAAGCGGGAAGCTGCCAGAGAAGGAGAATACTAACATTCACCGCTGACAGAGAGTGAGGGAACAGTGGTGGGCAGCACCCTGTTAAAGGTGGGAAAGTGCAGGCCCCAGAAAGACAAAGTAGCTGTCCCACATTCCAGCTTGCACACGGTGCACTGTGTGCTTTCGAATGAACATGGATGCTGGCACATTTATGTCCTATCGTGGTAGAGAGGATTCAGAAACCGTAGGTTCTTTTTGTCCCGTGGACTTGAGGAAACCTTGTCTAGCCTGTGTCATCTTCCTATCCCTCTCCTCTCAGTTCATCCTACTGTGGTGGCGGGAGGGTAGCGGTGATGCTGGAAGCTGGATCACCAGTGTTTCAAACCTCAGCAGAGTTGCCTGTGACAGGCAGGCTACAGTGTAGCTTTCAGGCAAAGAACAAGCTAAGAAGAAGGAATGGGCATTCCACTTCTGAGGGATAAACAGCAAAACATTACCATAGAGAAGTGCAGGAAGACGCGTCCCACAGGTTTTTCTTGCTGTTGTTGAGTGCCACTGAACCAAAGCTGACTCATGGTGACCTTACGCACAACAGACTGAAGATGCCGCCCGGCCCTGCACCCTCCTCACACTTGTTCCAGTGTTTGAGCCTATCATTGCAGCCACTGGGTCAATCCATCCTGTGGAGGGTCTTCCTCGTTTTCACTGCCCCTACATTTTCCACGCATGTCTCTCTCCAGGGACTGCTCTCTCTTGATCACATGTCCAAAGTATGTAAGATGAAGCCTCATCGTCCTTGCCTCTGAGGAGCATTCTGGCTGTACTCCCTCCTAGACAGATTGGTTTGTTCCTCCGGCAGTCCACGATACTTTCTAATTAAGGTTGGAGAACATTCGAAGTGCAATTGGGAAGAGCTGCGTCCTCAACGTCGAGTGACTGTCAATGACATGGAGAGAGGAAAGCTTCAAGGACTTTTATTTGCTGATGGGATGTGTTAGCCCAGGTAAACCAGAGGCACAAATCCAGAGAGATGCATATGTGTATAAGAAAGAGCTGTAGATCCAAGAACAATTGAAAATATTGAGAAAACACCCCAGCCCAGTTCAGATCAAGTCCATAAGTCCAATATTAGCCTATATGTCTGATAACAATCTATAAAGTCTTCTTCAGACTCACGAAACACATGCAATGATGCTGAATGCAGGAAGTTCACAGGTCAGTGGGTGGAAAGCCGTGTGGGTCCAGTGGCAGTGGAAGCATCTCAGCGCTGGCAGGGTCTCCATGTGACTCCTTTAGCTCCAGGGTTCTAGCATAGCTCCATGTGTCTTGTCTGCAGGAATGTCTCCCAGGGAATGAGCCAGCGTCCTGCCTCCAGAGAGCTATTTATTTCCTTAGAGACTCCAGATGAGAAGTGACCTGATTGACAGGCTAAACCCCACCCCTTTACTCATAAGTCTCAAATTGACAACAGATTATGTAACCACCACATGGGGCATGACTCAAAATGAGGAAATAACACCCTCAAACATCCACTAATAATCAGAATGTGAACTGTCATTAGTATTTGTCTAGGAATATTGGTGGAATGGGAACTCAAGAATACTTAACATGCCGAACCTATCCATAGACCATAAGGCAATGACTGCAACTCATCAAAGGGGTAGCGCATGGTTCGTTTGAAATCAGGAAAGGTGTGGGTCAGGTTGCATTCTTTCACCACATTTATCCAATACCTAGGCTGAAGATTATTCCAGGAAGCTGCAGACAGGAGAAGAACCACATGGATTGGGGTAAGGTTTGTTAATAACCTGTAATACGCAAATGAGCAAACCTGGCCAGCTGAGAGGCAAAGGGGCTGGCAGCTCGGCTGATGCCAATCAGAGACTGCAGCTTTCAGTATGGTCTGCAACTCAGTGCCACTCAACTCACAACGGATCCAACAGACAACGGCCTGATACGTGGAAAAAGGGTTAATCTTATCAAGAGTTTCATGTACTTGGGTGCACACTCAGTGCTCGTGGAAGCAGCTGTGAAGAAGTCAAATGAAGTGTCGCATTGGGCAAATCGGCAGCAGGAGATCTCTTTAATGTGTGAAAGAGTAACTGTCACCTTGAGGACAAGGGTGAGTGTGGCCCCCATCATTATCTCGTGATCTCATATCATGTGAGAGCTGGGCCGTGATAAGGAAATCAAAGAAGGCTCCGTGTGGTCAGCAAAGAGAAAGAGACAGGCACTCCCAGAAGAACAAGCAAACCTGGAGGGAGGACAGCCAGAATGCTCTTTATACACGAGGATAGCAGACATTAACTTGCATACTTTGGACATATTGTGAGGACAGACCAGTCTGGGGAAGGACATCATACTTGGTAAAGTGGAGGGGCAGCAAAAAAGAGGAAGATCCTCTACAAGATGGATTGACAACACAATAACACATTGGCTGCAACAATGGGCTCAAGCGTAGCAACCATGAACCGTGGGCATCGGCAGGGGGGCAGTTTCCTTCCATTGTGCATAGGGCCTCTGTAAGCCAGAGCCAACCTGAGGGCACTCACCAACAATACAGTGAACGCACAGTAGCCGATTCTGCTTTTGAGCGGTCCTCGTGTCATCCAGAAATGGACACTCTTTCCTAAGCATCTGACTTGACAGAAGTATGGCCATTACTGGTGCAGATGAACTACTGAATTCCCACTAGTGGATGCCAGGTGAGGGAAGAAGGAGCGTACATGACCAAGCCAACTCGAATGACTTCACAGAGTGGGGCGTGGGGCGGTCACACTGCCCCTCTGCTTATCTAGAGGGTATGGGGAAACAGTTGGGCTGTGGAGAGATACAGTGAAGCCTGTCTGCTTCTGCCCGTGGTTCTAGCACGTTGAATGATAACATGTTCCAATGACACTACCCAGTGAGCAGCAAGACAGGATTCCTTGTGCAGACGCCGTGTTGGCGAGCCATCAACCATAGTCTTTCCCCATGGAAAAGACAACGATGCTTGGAAAAGAGACAAGTCACCACGCCCCTGTCACCCAGGCATTGCCTAATCCCAGCCGTGTCTCCTGGATAGGTGGAAGAATATCTAACGGATTTAAAGCCAACAGTGCTCTTTTTTGATGGAAGGGCAGATGACACAGGAGGGAGGGTGTGGGGAGCTACTGAGTCTGACCTCTAAAAATGAGTAACACGCCCCCACGCACAGCTCCTCCATCAATCATAGTCCGATGAATGTTCGCTAACCTTCCAGGCCCACCCATCTCGGTGTATGCGTTCTTCAGGTGTGCGTGTCTGGGACTGTCTATCAGGAATGCACCAGTGTCCGGGAGTTAGAATCAGTCACTCCAATGACAGACCGGGTCTGCATAGAACAATGTTCTATTCTGATGCCTGCCAGGAAGAGAAGTGGCTCCAGCAGACCACACACACACACACACACACACACACACACACACACACACACACACACACACACACACAGTCACTCAGTACAGGCATTTCGGTTGTAATTATAAATACGAACTGGAGCTCCTAAAACATTCTGCTGGAGTTTGAACCTCTTTCTTCATTCTCTGTGACTTTTACATTGAATGTTCATGGTTTATAAATCTAAAGATCCTTTTCAGCTGCCAGTGCCGTAAACCCCACCTGCAATCTATCCATCAGGCGGGTTCCTTCTCTCTGACGTCAGCAGGAGCCGGGAGCCAGCAGATGGCTCTTAACCTGCAGAGCAGGGGCTGGTGTGTGAGCCGTCTCCTTCAGAACCGTGTTGGCGCAGCAGGTGGAAGTGGGTGTTAAAAGCTGGCTCTCTGCGCCCGAGGTAAGTCGACTCTGGGCCAAGACACCTAAGGAGAAGACGTGTTGAGTGGAGCGCTACAAGCCCACCATCTGGCTTGGCCACCCTCGCTGTGAGCCTCCGTCCACACGGTTCCCTACCCTTTCAAACTGCATTTTGCTTCGTTACGACACAGTGCAGATGGAGAGGCTGATGGGCAAAAGAAATCACAGGCTTCCTTGCCAGTGTGCAGGTTCACCGTTCCTTCTGATGGCAACATCTCCCATATTCTAATTGAATCATCCGTCCGCACAAAATGTTCATCGTGAGGCTGGAGAGAACAACCCCAACCTGGTCTGAGCCAAGCCCGGGGAGCGTCTGCCTTTTAAGAGGCAAGAACCTCTTCGGAAGGAAAGGCAGGTAAACACGGTTTGCTGAAAGCTCGCACACAGCCACAGCACACCTTTAAGCTGTGCCTGCTGCAGACGCCCCAGGAAAGATGTGCAGGAAGCAAGGCTGCCAGGCCCCAATTCCCCAGGCTCAGTGGTGAGAGGGAAAGTAGTTCAGTATCCATATTCCAACACTCTCCTGCTCCTTGGCGGGTTACATTTTGTAATCAAATAAAGCCAAGTCCCCACCCTGAAGTTACCGTTTATGAGCTCTCTGACTTTGGGCAAAACTTTGATTTTTCTTCTCCTGAGTCACAATTGTCTCCCGGCTGAAGTGAGAGTAACGGGAGATGATCTAAATGCAGCCAGGACTTTGTAAGACTCCTTCCTCCAACTCTCTTGAATCATTCGTGAGGCGTTTTAGGTGCTGAATAGCAGGTGCTGCTGTAATTAGTTCACACTGCTGCAGAGAACATCGGAAATAAGGAAACAAATGGTCCCTTGTCTCTACAATTCAAAACATTTTATTAATCCGAAAACAATGGCTGTTTCTGCATTCCGCAATCAACTATTTGTAGCTAAATGCTAAATGCCCCGGGCAGCTCCAGTGGGATCTCTAGCCGGATCCACCCTTCCATGGACCAGACAATAGAGTGAAAACAGACCAGGGGCGTATTCAGAACACCAGCAGTGTACTTGCTGTGCCCGATACTGACGCCCGACTCCCATGGACACATGAAGAGCTAGGCAGCCACCACACCCCGCGGAGGAGGTAAGACTAGAACTCAGCTCTCTAAACCGCCTATTGTGTCTCATGTGTACATTGTAGTCAGTGTAGAGATTCAGCCATTTCATACCCATGTGACAGAACTCTACCTAATTTTTTGTAGTGATTGTTAAGATGGTGCTCACCATCAGGGTCCCCTCTGAGGCAGGCAGCTGGGCAGCCTCCACCCCAACAAGCATGCCTTGCTCCTTTTTAACATTCATCGGTGCAACAACATCGCCAAGGGCCCTGTCATGTCCATTCTGTCCATAGGTATAAAAAATGAGTAGGGCCTACATTTGTAGCTTTTAATTATTCATTTCATAAAACTCATTATACTTTCAATGAATCACTGTGTTTATTCCCTTGCATTTGTTGTGTCAGTAAACAAACAAAGAGGAAAAGGGGCTGGAGAAGCAGAGGGGACACGCTGTCATTTTCTCAGCTTTGTGTCAGGGCACCAGATCCCCACGAGTTATGTACTTGAGTGCGTGATGCAATTCCTGGTAGCGTTCAAAGAGCTAAAAATATGGTCAGAACAATCACTGTAAGTTCATCAGAAGCAAAAATAGGGGTTTTCCAAAGAGGTACATATACAGGCAGGGAAGAGAAGTCACCTGTTTCTAATTTAGCAAACACATGATAAATTAATTGGTTTACCTCCAAAGCAGCGGTTCTCAACCTGTGGGTCGTGACCCCTTTGGTGGTCAAATGACCCTTTTACAGGGGTCACCCGATTCACAACATTGGCAAAATTACGGTTATGAAGTAGCAATGAAAATCATGTTATGGTTGGGGGGTCACCGCCACATGAAGAACTGTATGAAAGGGTCACGGCACTAGGAAGGTTGAGAATCGCTGCTCTGGAGGAACGGGTCTGGACTCCTACAGTAAAGAGAGGGTGAAGGATAAACTGCGCAGCTGATGCTGCTCAGAGAAAAGCCAAGAATGTTGCAGGTGATGCTGCCAATCAAGCAGCAATATGGAAACATAGTAATAACAGCTTTGCTGTTTTTTGTATTATCTGTTTTCATGAATATTTTAAAACTCTTATAGTCTTGTTTAGTGTACCTCCCTTATTGTTTTTATTTAAGTATTAAGTGTACGAGATAATAAATTACCTTTCAGCATATAGTTTTTACCCTTAAAGTAATCATGAGGGCAGTTAACCACTTGTTAAATTATTTTAACCCCACCACTGATAGCAGTCCTTGGGTTATTTTCTCTGTGAATCAATGTGGCTTCTTGAATATCTACTTGAGTATCTATTCCAGGGGATACAATTTCTCCATATTTTAGCAAATAAGATACAATGAAAATCTGCATCTTTCACATATGGACATGGAGTTGACGTCTAAAGACAAGGGGGTTTCACATCAGAGTGGAAATGTGAGCACTGGCAGGTTCCATCATCTGCGACTTCCCTCCATGTAAATCCCTCCCACTTCCCTCTTCTCCCCGAGAGAAAGTTCTGACTCCTGATGCTGTTTCTGGACACGGACATTTATGTCAATCAAGACTCATCTCCATTTCATATTTGTCTTTTAAAATCTTGAGGTTGCAGATTTCACTAACCTCAGGCACCTAATTGAAAAAAGCAAAAAACAAAACCCAAAACAGATAGTACAAGAGGCCTTCAGAAGTCTGTGGGTGGTTGTCATTTTCGTTTATTTCCCTTTTCCCATGAAGTTTCTGAAACAGCCTTATATTTAGAAGTTGCAAATACTTCCCCCAAATTGACTTGAGAGCACAATTTTTTATTAATAAATCATTTTATTGGTGGCTCTTTTATATATTATAGCAGTCCATACCTCCATTATATTATGCGGATATGTGCAAATATCTGCCATCCACAATTCCAACATATTATCTTTCTCTTGAGTCCCTTGATATCAGGTCCTCTTTTTTCCCTCCCTCTCCCACCCTGCCACCTTCACAAATCCTTAATATATTGTGTATTTTTGCTGGTACATATCTTACACTGCCCTCTCTATCCCTTCACCTACAGGGCTGGTATCCGTCCCCCTTGAGAGGGGTTATTTCGCCATCATTGCTATCAGTTTCCCCTCTCCCCTTCCTTCGCCTGCCCACCTGAGGGGTTTGTCTATCTTGAGTTCCGTAATTTGAACGTTCTCATCTATACCTGTGGCAGTTACATAATCTGTTGCCAACTTGAGACCACTAAGAGCGGAGTTTAGTCTGTCAATCAGGTTGCTGCTTGATGATGTCATTTGGAGGTGCTAAGGAGATAAATAGCTCACTGGAGGAGAGATAGACTCACTCCCTTTGAGACATTCCTGTTGACAAGACACATGGAGCTATGCTAGAGCCCTGGAGCTGGAGGAGCCACGTGGAGACTCCTGCCAGTGCTGAGATGCTTCCACTGCCACTGGAGCCACAAGATTTCCCACCCACTGGATCTTCCTGCATTCAGTGCCATTGCATGTGATGTGCGAGTCTGAAGAGGAATTTATAGATTGGCATTGGACATATGGGCTAATATAAGACTTATGGACTTGATCTGGACTGGGCTGGGAT